>NC_085140.1:452310335-452658511 GCF_024139115.2 Armigeres subalbatus
TTGGATTTGCAGCTAAGTACATCATATTTTGTCCCTTTGTATAACAAAACACATCAACATTACCTCAGTTATATTATCTGATGGTTTTGTCAAACAGCTTTACTTCGGTCATACGCATGTTTGTCTCATGTCTGCTGGGATTCCTTGGAGCATGGGACGGTTATGCGTGTGACGGAGGCTAAGTAACTTTATTCCAGCATTCGTTATATTATGGAGCTCAAGACTAAAAGAGAAGATTTTTGTTTTACTTTATTTTTTACCTTATCTAATTTACATTTCCTTACTATTTTGTTTAATTTTTATTTCAAGATTTTTACTCTTATTCCAACTCATAAGTTTTTAGTTTTTCGTTTACTCTATTAGTATAATAATATTATTCGATCAAATAACAGTTATTGATGCGGATTTTTCTAAATTATTCCTTATCATAACCGTTGAGATGAATTTATATAAAGTGAATTACACTGTTGTTATATACCGTCGTCGGGGTGACAATGGGTCAAATGGGGGTGAGAGTGAGACACTGTTTCAACTACTTAGAATGCTTGTAGAATAGATTTAATGTATCTGAGGGCGGGAAGACTAAAATATAAAAGACCTTTTTGAACGATTTTGCTCTACGACCTCCAGACTGCCGGTGAGAGCGCTGACCCATTCTCACCCCCAGACAAATTGTACATCAATATAAACGCTTGGAAATAAAAATATGTTCAGTAACAATTAACAGTACCAATAAAAAAAACAAAGATTCAAGTCTTGTTTACAGTAATATCTAGAAACAAACCAATCAAGATTACTATCGATGTGGTTGAGCAATCGTGAATATTTACTTATTTTCAATTTCCTTTCTACTTTCCTTACGTTAAAGAAATGATAACGCTGGCTCTTGATCCAAAATTAAAATGACCAATCATTTTGAGCGGGTGATTGTTTGTCCTCTTGAGGGATGAACAATTGAACAAGATAGGGAAATGCTAATACTTTTGTATAAGAGTTGCATAGGTCACATCACTTTCCATGGTGAATCCCGATCTATGTTATTGATTGCCCGACCCAATTAATGCAACTTCCTTTCGTTGGTAAATTGTAGAGATGCAGAGGTATTCTCGGTCTCTAGTAACAACACTCGCTCACTTTGAGCGATTGATTGTTTATCCTCGCGATGGATGAACAATTAAAGAATCATAAAAAGTTTTAACCACAGCAAATCGTTCAACATAACGACCACCAACGACAAACCTGTCCCAATTCCAAGCACCTGTTCATGTTCTAGTCCACTTTATTATGCTATGAGTATATGTCTGTTTACACAAAAAGTATATTTATGGGAAATAACTGAGAATCCGGGAGATAATGCTCAATATTCGGTATAAATACATACATACATTAAACAATTAATAATACTATTCAAATCAATGATCTCAAACATCATTGGTGTTTGATTTACTTTTTACTATCTTTTTTTCGTTTCCTCCTCTATAATTCGATTGATAAATCCACACGAAAATAATAACCATAATACACACACTTTTTCACTTGGTTTGCATGAGAGTTTTTCGCTTATGTGCACTGGGGGACCATCCCCTAATAGTAGGGACATCTAGCGCTCAGAATGATCACCAAATTGTTTTGTTCTGTGTTGTGCGAACGAGTAATTTAATTTACGAATTCAGAATGATCACGCGATCTTCGAAATATTTTGTTCTGCTTTGTATAGGTGCATTAGTTAATTAGCAAATGAAATATTGGTGCGCGTCCGATCGTGTTTCTTCTAATAAGCAGAACGATCGCACGATCATTGATATATTTGGCTCTGCGTTATGCGGGTAATTAAATTAATTAACAAATGAAAATTAAGTGCGTGTTCTATCGTGTTTGTATTAGTACGCAGAGCGATCGTGCGATCATCGAAATATTTTGTTCTGCTCTGTGCGGTTATTAAGTCGATTAATCAGTGCGCGTTCGATTGTATATTTGTTTAAACTTCATCAAACTACACGCTTCACAGGCAAACCGTTTACCAAAACGAACCCTGCTACAATACCTACCCGATGTATCCAACATCCCAGTGATTTCACGTGGAAGTGCAGATGACTCGTCGGCTTCCATCAAAGCGAGTATCACGTCAACATTCTCCTACCCATTCCTTAATTGACCGGCATTCGGACACGGCCGGCGCTGGTATTGCTTAATATTTGGGTCACCAGTTCTTACACATTGAGGATGATGTTAGTCCCAAACATCATCTGTTGGTTCTCTGTGTAATTACAGCTGACCTGGCAATAACGGAGGAGCAACCGTGGGCGGTCAATCATGCTCATGCTCATGCTCATGCTCATGATATTGTAAAACGAGATCAATGGAGCTTATTTTCATAGTTTCTGGAGAAGTTGGACGTGTTCCGGAATTTTCTGGAATGGTGCCCCGAGGAAAATGGCCATTTTTTATCATTTATAAAGCCTCGCTAGCGTCAGCTAAAGCTTCATGATTTTGCAAAAAAAGATCATTGGCGCACATTTTTGAACAATTTGTACAAGTTGGACATGTTCCGGGATCTTCTGATGTCCTGATGCTCCTGGTAAAATGACCATTTTTGATCAGTTAAAAAATCTTGCTTTTGTACAAGTTGGACATGTTCCAAAATGTTCTGGGATTGTAGGCTTCTGAACAAAATGTTAGTTTTCGATCATTTACAAATCCTCGCTTGCGACATGTCAGTCTTCATGATTTTGTGGTCTTTGGGCAAGTTGGTCTAGTCTGGATCTTCAACAAAATAACCTATGGTCTAGCACAGAAATCCGTTGGAGTTCCGTTAAAAATGAACAAAAAAAAAACAAAACGTTCTAGCACCTTTTGAAATTTTGTTAAAGGTCCTGGGCCTTCGATAGCTTGATTGATCCTTAGAAGCCTGCAAGTCATTACGAGGCACGTATACTATTTGAAATTCTGCAACAAGTCAAATTTCATAATTTTGTACATAAGAAAAAAAAGTGGAAAAATCATGATATTTTACTTGTTGTAAAATTGGTATTATTACTGATGAACAATGGCCCTTTTTTTTCAAAAATTCCGGAACAGGTCCAACTTGGTCATAAACCCTCAAAATGAGCTCCATTGATCTTGTTTTGCAAAATCATGATGTTTGAGACTTTATAAATGATTAAATAGGCCATTCTCCTCAGGAGTACCATTCCTGATGATTCCGGAATATGTCCAACTTGTCCAGAAACCCTCCCTCAAAATTGACTCCATTGATCTTCTTTTCCAAAATCATGAAGTTTGAGATGCCGCAATCGAGACTTCATAAATGATCAAAACGGCCATTTTCCCCGAAGTATTACGGAAGATTCCGGAACATGTCCAACTTGTTCAGAAACCCTCAAAATGAGCTTCATTGATCTGGCACTGCTTTCAACGACGACGCCTACAAGTTATTTCTACAGGCTTATTTCGATTCTGCAAGTATCTATCTAACGATTTTATTTATTTTTAATGGTGTCACATGATTTCTTGATTGCTGTCGTCTATCCAATGACCATAACAACAAAAATACGCGGTATTTCTCGAAGTCTACGGCCCTTTCCGAGTTCTCTACTGGCTCTTTGTACTCCTGGTATACCTCGAGTTTCATGCGACGCCACCAAACGCCGATCTCTTGTTTACCCCCGAGTATTGTTCGCAGCAGTTTCATGGACGTATGGAGCCACCGGAAGAATCATAGTAACATATACTTACTCTCCTAATCGTATCTTCGAGCGCTATATTGAACGGTAGATTCGAGAGTACATCATCCTGCTTCAATCCATCTAAGGTTACAAAACTTCATACACAATCCTTACACTGGATCGATCCGTCCAACGTTATACGAATCAGCCGAATTAGCTGCGCCAAAAAAACATGTTCTAGAATAACTTTCCATTATTTTTTCTGAATCTTGAAAAATCATTTCTTCCTTGGGCTTAAAATATTCAACCTCCTAATGATATCCTATCTACCTATGTACGTCTGATGGTCGTACACTTCGTGTTGTCCGAATGTACGTGAAACCGAATGTAATGTCTTGTTCCATGTCGCTCCTACTTAGGCCGCACGCACATCTTCCTTGATTTCACACAGTCAGCGACTGCGAGGTGTACCCTGGAGCCGACGTCATCTTCCACGTTCTCTGCTAAACATGACTTTTGCTGGTTTCTTTCGGAAATCGCACTACATGTCCATTGTCCATGTTTTCGAAAAGTATAAAAAAATTCAACCAGTCAGCCCAGAATCACAATTATTATGCTAAAATAAGCCGTCCATCAAATTTTCAGCTAATTCGGATAAAATTTAGAGGTGGCTCAAATCAGTTTTGTGTTTTTGGGCTATAACTTAATTTTGAAAAAATCTAACAAGAGATATAAACGCCGGAAATCATCGCAACAACCTCTTTACGAAAGCTTTTGGTGTGCTCTACAAGTCTTGTGAACATTGCGATTCGTTCCGTTCACGTTTTGACCATGTTGAAGTGATTTTCAAGCTTTTAAGTGCATAAAAACATTGTTCCCCCTAAAAGTAATTGCTCTACAATATTCCAAATTTATTAAAAATATTTGCTAAATTATTATACTATTATTCCTCTTTTTTCCTTGGACAGTTGTGAAATATAATTTCCAATGTGTGATTTCTCGTTAAATTCTTAAAACTTAAAAGCTGAACATTTGTCATAAATTTACACGTTAGGATTTCTTCAAACAAGTTATTCGAACAAAGAAGCATTGGTTCTAGATGATATTTGATGCTTACAACAAACCAAGGTTCTTACATCAAGGTTCAGTCTCTTCTTCAGTAGATGAAAAGAAGATGGAGAAGTATGAATTCGTCTTGCAACAAACGACTTCCAAATTTGATTCATCGCATCATATGACTGTATGCTTTTACCTTCGAATGAATCATTGTAACAAGTGAAATCAAAACTTCTTTGTTCGAAAAAAAAGCACTCGTTTGGACAGTTTTGACAGAATTTGTGACCAGACCTATTATTTCCGTCTTCCGTTTAAAAGGCACGAAAGCCTCTTCCACTGGTCTGCGATCTACCAGATATTCTTACGCTTGATTCGGATCCAACCAGCGTCGCACGAATCATCCTATTAAGGTTTGCCGGAAAGCCATGTTCTAGCATTATATGACACAGTTCGCTCCGTTTCACTGAGGTGTACGCTGGCTGGCTTGAATTCTACAAACAGATGATGAGTCCGCGTTGTATTCTCGGAATTCATCAAATATTTGTCGCATATTTGTTGTTGATCGTCCTTCTCAAAAACCGCTAAAATTAAAGCGTCTCCGCAAACGGACGCAGTCTGCTAAACAGAAGTCGGGAGATTACATTGTAGGCGGTATTGAGAAGGAGTTAGGGACAAAACGTCGAAAGGTCGAAAGGTCTAAAGACAAAAGATCGAAAGTCAAAAGGTCGAAGGGACAAATGGTCGAAAGGGACGAAACGTCGAACGGGACAAATGGTCGAAAGGGCAAAAGGTCGAATGGGACAAAAGCTCCAAAGAAACGAAAGGTTGAAACAGATTAGAAAATGAAACGGAGATAATCAATCTCGCTCACTGCAAGTTTTATTAATTTCTTAAATTAACAATCTTTTTTATCCCTAACAGAACTATCTAGATATTCATAATATTGTCTCATAGTAATTACTCCTTCTTTAAAAATGGCTCATTCTTCGATTTTGATTGATGAGATTAGTTTATTATTTCTGCTTGAAGTTAAATGCATGTACCATATACCCAACGTTTTATTAACTTGTTTTTGAATGACCTTTTGTCCTTTCGACCATTTGTCATAGATTCATTGAGTGGTGTTATACCTCGATAATTAGTACAATCGAGTCTGTGCCCTTTCTTGTAGTTAGGTCATATGAGGCCATCAAGCCAGATCGAAGGCATTTCTGCTCACTCCCAAATAATTTCAATCATTTGGTGGAATTTTTCATTCAGCCAGTCCCTCACAACTTTTAGAAGCTATGATTCGGTCCTTTCCAGCGGTTTTGCCGTTCTTCTGCTCTCGAACAGCTTTTTTCACTTCGTCTAGAGTTGGTGGCTCCACAGCTTCTCCATCATCCTCATCATCCTCATCCTCATCCTTTTCTGGCTACCGCCCTGGTGCGCTTTTCTTGCGCATGTTGTTGATCGTTTTGTAGAACTTCCGTGCGTTATTTCTGGCAAAGCTTCCCTCTGACTCCGAGATTACTTTTTCGTCGTACCCTTGTTCCTTAAGCCGGTGAAGTTTTCTGAATAATATCACAAACACAAAAACTAATCATTTTCGCACTTTTCCAGAGCACTTCGTGTAATGCGGAACTATTGCAGCCAACCAACGCAAATCAACCCAGTTCTATTCAAGAGCGCAGGAAGTCGAAACCATCGCATGTGCGAAATCTTTCCGGATGCATCTCTAATGAGTGGAATTGAATGGAAAGTACTAAACTAAAGACAGTTGAATTTATTCCGCGTTCTTTTCAAGCGCCTTCGATATCACAAGCCGAACCCGATTCAATCTTCACTTAGGGAAAATCCATTAATTACGTAACGCAAGAATTGTATAAAACATCTGAGAATTTTGTATGGATCGTCACACTTTGCTCAACCCCCTCCCCCCTTTAAGCGTTATGTAATTTGTGGACGCTCCCTTATGTGTAAATCTCGAACTAGTCGAAGCTCCAATCAGGCTACTTCCTGCTTTATTATTTCTCACAAGCAAAAAATTGGCAGATTCACCAAAAGTGCGGCCATGTTTAGGTAGGCCGTCCAAGGGTTTATTGATGTAAAGATTGGTCGTGCTCGCACCCGCTGGTTGTCGTTCGATGACAAATCATGGCCTACTGTTGGCTAATCAAATGCCATGAAATGATCCGCTACGGAATCTTTATTATGGGCCAAACACAATTGGTACGTTTGCGTGCGTTTTGACAGTTTTTCCATGGAAACGCACGCAAACGTACCAATTGTGTTTGGCCCATTAGAGTTATAAATTGTATGGGAGTTTGGCCGGTTGCAATACTGTTGGGTTTTGTATGGCGTGTATGGCGTGAAATCAAACTGAAACTGAAGCTACCAGCTCGCAACGCAGAGTTGCAGTTAATTATTGCTACTAAAGACGCATTGTTCGTTTTATATCTCTGACAGTTATAAAATGTTTAACTCGGGCAAAATATACCTAGAACTGTAAAATCACTAAAGATCCTAACACCTGTATGTGGAAGAATATTGGGGCTCTAGGCGGAATTGTTTGTGCAACTCGCAAACTACATGTTCTGGCTGGAAATATTAATATCCACTATAACGCATGTTTCTCTCAGATGCTTCATATGTAGATCTTTTAGAAGTACATGTACCTCTGGTTTAGAATTGCTGTTGTAAAGCATTTATGATTCCTGCTTGCGGTTTTTTTTTATTGCGATTCGCTAGAAGGTAGAACATATTGGGGCAATTTGGAGCACACAGAGCAGCTGCAGCTGCTGCACGGAAAGGAAAATGCTACTGGTACTTTATTAATTTTTACCATTTGCTAGAGATTATAATTACATTGCTGTGAATTGCTACGAGCAGAAGCCTACATCTAACAAGCATATGGTTTGAGTCTCTATTCCTACAAATTTAAGTCATCCGGCGATCCGCAGAATCAAATCGTGATCATTTGAGGTCAAAATTGTAAAAGTCAAAATATGTACGTATCTGTAAAGTTACAGTCAAGTGGTGGAACAAAATGACAGATGACCTATTGATTTATCAAGTGGGACATTATAAACTCATGACGAAGAAGTTAGGCTAACACGAAATCTGCTGGAGACAGTCTTCATTGATGAGCAAATCTACTCTGAACCCACCTCATGCTGTTAAATGACAGGATCAGGCCTGGTAGCGATGAATGCCATTCAAAATAGTGACTTAGTGACCAACGATGACTAAAAAAGTGACCAAATAGTGACTTTTAGTTTCAGGAAAAGTGACCAAATAGTGACTTTTGTATAAAGTTTATAACCAGATAGTGAGCTACAAGTTGCATTAGCATTGTTACGGTGTAATTCGTAGACTAAAAACTATGTAGCGATACTCATATTTATCCTTAATCCTTATCTAGAATGCTATCATAAATCAAGAAAAGACAAAAACTAAAAAAATTAAGAGCATGAAGATTACTACTACGCCTATCTTCACGGTAACCAGGAAAAGGATAGAACTTAGCAAGAGGTCATCGCCTTAGCGACAACCTCATAAGTACCACGGAGTTGGATATTGGGGAAGGTATTCGTTCGTTAAGCCAGAAGCTTGCAGTTTGTCCATGATAAATCATATTTAGCATTAGCATTAGCATTAGCATTGAGCAATTCGCACAATTTCGTAGGTGGTGCAAGCCAAGGCTATTGCATGAGAGTAGCATCACTTTCATCCATTACCACAGATATTGATTTGGGACTAATCACTATCTCTTAGATGGAAGCAATGTACTCTCCCAATAGTCGAGATCTGTCCTGGCCACGTCCTTGCGAATGCTGAGAAAAGGGAAGGATAGTTAGTTGGACACCTACTTAAGAAAGATGCAGAGAACTCTACGACCTCTCATAGGTGCCACGGGAGGTTTTGGGATTGTGAGGGAGGTTATTAACAGTTGGAATCGTTTTGGTAGAGCGTGAAACACAGAAAGAACTAAGATAGAAATACAAAGTAGAAAAGGGACGAGCCTGGGATTGAACCCATGACCTCCTGCTTATAAGGCAGAAGCAGTAGCCATTAGACCACCGAGCTCGTCCTGATAAATCATATTTAGTCACACCACAAAAAAAAAATATCAGCCGTCGCGGAAACAGGTAGTGAGTTACAAGTTTACAATTTCAGCAACGATTTTGAAGCAATTACAGCATTGTGGTAATAATGTTTAATATAATAATATGAGCTCAAAGTTTTCCGTGAAACTGCATAAACAATGATCTAATTGATTCCTAGACAGAGAAATATTTGAACTCACAAAGCTTATTAAGCTTTAGTAGTTAAAAACTCAAAGAAATTAAAATAATGAAGAAATTTTTTAAATACGATTTTTCCAGCAATAGGTAGATTTTTCCAATTACAGTAGGAGCTTAAAGTGGGTGAAGGAGTTGACAATGCAATACACGTCTCCATGCACGGCTCATACCGAAAGGCGGTTTGCCTCATAAGTTTTCCGGCAACGTAACATAACCCATTTTTTTAAAGTTATTATCAATATAACTGAGATTTTATAAAATTTTAAGATGGAATCGGCTAGCTATGTTGTTTAACTTTCCGTGCCGCTGCAGTACAATAAATCATTCCGGATTCTAAATGGACATGACTTTAACTGTTGTATGAGGTAAAAGTACCCATGAAGGACCATTGCTAAGACATCAAAACAGTCTTTGCTTAGGTAGGGTTGGCCAATCCTTTCAATAGTTTTTTATGGGTGTTTGTATAAACTTTGTGTGAAAAGTAACTCGGTCTCTGTAAGAATTCTTAATAGAAAGTTAATTTAATGCAACTTCAACTGATTGAAACTCACAAAGTTGCGGATAGTTGATAGTAGACATGATTTCATAGGGTACACCGGAAACAACGATTCTGTTGATGTTTTAGGATGGAACTCGTTGGAACTATTTTCTGAGCTCCAAATTACTTTAAGTTTAAGAATTTTTATCAATTAATATTTCAACGAACTTAACATTTCAGTTTCTCGCATACATGATCGTCTAACTTAACTAATTTTTTGTTTGCAATAAAATATTTTTTGTTTAATATTAGATATTTGATATACGAGTTGTGGATTCGTGCAGTAAAAAACGGAACGTTTTTATGGACCTTGTTATTTGAGGGAAATCTCTGATTGATTTATGCCTCACCATTCATATAAGTTTTTAAGCATATTGTGACACATGTGACTGTTATCTATGCTTCCAACATACGTTTACAAAACAGGGACTATATACAAATACTTTTATGTGCATAATATGCTAGAATACGAATTTTCAAAATTTAATTTTGTCAATGAGTCTATGACCTTTTGTGGTTGGCCCGCAACTAGATTTTGCAAAACCTGTTTTGCAACTGGCTTGTGCCAGAATTACTTTTGACAACAATCAACAACAATACTCTAGGTCTGAAATTCATATTTTAACAAATTCCATTCGTGAAGAGCAAGATCATAGTTGACCTGAATCGAAAGTAACCTGGCGATTCTCACAATACACCTCCGGAAACAATTATAAAGCATAGACCATACAAAATGGTCACGTTTGTGGATCAAAGTCTTAATTTCTAGCGATTCAATTGAGGACATTTTTGGCATCCCATTTTGGGTGTACACTTGGCGCTTTTAGCATAATACTTCAAATTTATACATTGCTACCAGATTTACATTTGATTCGGTTGATAATAAAAGAATGTACAAATGATTTTTATTTTGATCTTTTTCCCATAGGCGGTGCAAAAATAGTGACTTTAGTGACCATTTTCTGAAAAATAGTGACTATAGTGACTTTTGGATGCAAATAGTGACTTTTTAGTGACTAGCCTCAAAATAGTGACCAAGTCACTAAAAAGTGACTCGCTACCAGGCCTGCAGGATAGAACATAGGGCCTACTCCATCTCCATGTATCTAAATAACACCCTTCAACTTGACACAATCCTACTCAACGTGGAGATAGGATGTGTTTCTGATTTACTCACTAGCTGCTGTGTGTAATTGTTTCTGCTATCCCAGTTCTTTCTCCGCATGGGTTCATGCTGAGCACCTTAACTAACTGACTGGCATATAAATGCCCGGGTAATATAAATATAGTCAACCGATGAATGAAAAATAAACAGTTCACTGAACCGTCCGGACTGGCGGACGAGCTTTGATAATGACATGCAAATACTTCGTATGAAAGCAACAAGACTCAAGAGCACTGACCCAAACAAGTTAAGTTTCAGCTGGCTAATGTTGGTAAAAAGCTACAAAGTTCCTATTATTACTACATACACGCACTGGAAATTGGCCAATTCATATAAAATACACAGCCACACATAGCTTTCCGAATGTCAATAACCTACCACCTTCGTTCAATAAAGCTGTTTACTCCATTAGGTGGGTTTTCGATAAAAATGTGAAGTAATGACATTCCACTAAAAAGTTCTAAATGATTTTGTATGATAAAATAGAACCATTTTTTTCGATTCCTGTTTAAAATACTTAATTGCACAAAAGTGATTTTTGATATACAAGTTTAAAAATTAGTATTTTGGTAATTGTCCCATACGGCCGCATTTCAACAGGAAACAATGAGACAGGATTCTTCATCGAATGCAACTTGTTACGAGTAATTGGTTGAACATAACCGCCTAAAAGATGAATGAGTTTTTTCCGTACACACATACAGACAGATATCACTTCAACACATCGAGCTGAGATTGATTGGTAGTTAGTAAAAAGCTTGTTAGAACCATTCCTTGCCACTCTTCCTTGAAGAACTCGCTTTGGTCGCTACGGCGGATCTATACGAAAGTCTTTTTGCTATCATATTCAAGAAGGTCCCATTAGAGTCTAGCACACAATTAACTTTGACGAAACGGAGCATGATATATAAGTGGATTTTGAACCTTCGCGAGGCGGAGGTGACAGGCCAACCAGCTTGATTTCATTCATTAATATAATCATTTATTTCGAAGGCACACCACGGCTCCATTGTACGTCGGTTCATTGTGTCGAGCCTTTGAGAGAGTGTCCTATGAAACGGGGAAAACCACAAACGACAGAGGCAACAGAAATGGGACGGACGGAATGGTTGCGGTATAATTGAATCGAGAAAAGCAATCAAAATGTAGATCTCGCGGAAAGGCACATTAGCATCAAAGTATCGGATGACATTTTAATTGCTTTGTCTTCCCTTTAAAAGGGGATTCCAATGACAATGACTGCTAACCGGGTGTTGATTTAGTTACTGCGGTAGTATCCGGGACTGTTGCTTTTTCCAACCGGGTTAACAGTAGAGGGAACGTGCACAAATTATTTAAGGCATTTTTCCTATAGTTCAACCCACTCTAGTAGTAAGATTATTTCGAAGGAATAATTTCTGAGGATCCTAATTGAATGACAGATCCATGTTCTTGCATAATCTGTGGATATCTTTAGACGATGAGGTGAGGTTAACCCTTCATTTCCATATGATTTCTGATGAACATATGAAAATAGGAAAAAAGCCATTGTCTTTTTTTTGTGAACAGAAGCAGAGGTGCATGGACCTTTGGTATGTTGGCACCGTGAAACCTGTGAATGCATTCCATTGCACTAAGAATGACAACTTTCAAAAAGGATAAGAATTTCATCTTTCGTATATCCTAATGAATGTCGGACTGCCAATAGCTAGATCAGATCCATAATAGCACATCATCTGTTGGAAAAGGAAAATTAAAATCAATTTTCCAATTCAGTAAGCAATGAATGCAACTTTCTGATTGGTTTCAAATAGTTACATATGAGAATTTTCCAATCGAGGCAGAACTTCAATGTCGGTTGCGATTCCTTCAGCAGACAGCACGCATCCACGGAGGATGTATGAATCAAGCAGGCAGAACATTTTCCTCTTCGATAAGATTAATGTTCTCCAATTTCATCGTTGCCTGCCATGAATGATGATGACGATAACAACGATGTGAGACCGAGTGTGGGAGCATGACTCGAAGAGTGGTTCTTGGCATAAAGCGCATACCACGGAGTTCTTGCGACTGTAATTGGTAAAAAATGAATTAAGCCTTTCTGTACTTCTATACGTGCATATTTTCAAATCAAAACACAATATTTGCAGTTATATCCTAGAAAACTGTTTACTATTTACGACAACCGTTCGAATGATGAAGCACTTTGTTTTGCAATAAAGGTCATGGGACCACCGTGAAGGAATCTGAATGACAGGACCTCCCATAAGCAGAAAGGATTTAAAAATGATACTCAGCTGATAAGCATCTTTCATCCGTTTGATTATTATGCGACGGAAAATAGCGCACAAGAACCATTATGGAAGAGACATATTAGGAAGCGGAAAAAATGCTTGACATCTAGGTTCTTTCGTCCTTCGTTTCGCATGGAAAATGGATTGCCACCATTAGGATGAATAATGGTAAATACATTGTACTACGCAAAATGGTATGCAACGTGGATTTGATGATCGACTCTTGTACACGGATTATTATCAGCGTGAATCGGGAACGGTTCGAAATTTTCAGTTCCTCTCTGCCGGTGAAGTTATTGGCGCGCGGCTAATTAGAGCAATTCTAAGCAATTTGGTATTGACCAAACATCCCCGTATACAAACTACACACACGATTACGTGAAGTCAGTTAAGAATCACGCTCTAGTAATAGTTACGCGTAGGTTGGAAGCTTCAGGACATTTAAACGTTTTTTTCTTCTAGTGAGCTCAATTCGACATCAGTCGAATCTAATTTCTTATTTTATGAGAACGAACAAAAACGTGACAGTCAATTTAGAAAGCCACCATCATCGTGCATGACTTGCTGCGAATTCAGTAGTAAAATATATAAATGAATGCAAAACATGTTAAACAATAGAAATATTATTACAGTGTTTGTGCTAAATGTTAATAATAAATTAAATTATGTGCCTATTTGTGGGTGGCTTGTTATTTGTTCGTTTCCAGACTGTTATATCCTGTGATCCTAGCACGCCATGCTAAATTTGAATTTTGAATTGGTAACCATAGCAACGTAATTATCAACCTCAGCAAGCTGCGAGTTGCCGACCCTAACCCGGTTTCTTTTGCATTTGGCCGTGGTCTAGTGAAGACGTAATAAAATTAGTTCTTTCTAATTAGTAAAACAGCATTTTTAACTACTTCATCTTATCGCGAAACACAACATTCGGCGACGAGGTGAAAGTGAAAAAGATTGGTCATTACGCAACAAATTCAAAATCGGGCAGTGCAAAAAGGCGACAAATTCAGTTCCCGTACACGGAGAGGAAATCCAGCAAGCGATCCTGCAAATGGCTGACTTGCTCCAACTATTGGCCACGCCAACGCCGATCAACCAGGAGAAAGTTCTATAGTCCCTCTCCACAAACATGATTGAATGTTTCGATCCCGAAAATGGCATTACGTTAGAAAAATGGTTTGCACGTTATTCGGATCTTTTCGACAACGACGCCTGGAATCTTGATGACGCGGCGATGGTGCGTCTTATCCTGCGGAAACTGGATCATGCTTCGCACAGCCACTATGTGAACCATCCTGCACAGGCTCCCGAAGGACATCCAGTTCATTGACACGGTTTCCACGCTCCAGAAAATTTTCGGCACATCAACGTGAGTTTTCAAGAAGCGCTTTCAATGCTTGCTGGTAAAAAGCGAAGCCGAACATCATTAGCTACGAGGGGAAACTAAACCGTACATGCGAAGAGTTCGAATTTGCAAAATTTTCAAAATTTTCAAGTGCTTGGTTTTCGTATGGTATCACGCTACGCGGACGTTCGCATGGAGAGCAAGACAGCTAACGCACCAGTAGCTCTCCAGACGCTCATCGAGTTCCAGCGACTAGTCAACCTCAAGGCGGACACGACGCTCATCGAAAAAACCATCGCATTCAAAGCACGTCATCCACTCGATCTCGAAAAAAAGGATCATCAGTCGCAACGTCCACCGAAAGAAAAATCTAAGCAACTACCATCATGCCGGAAATGTGGTCAAGTTTACTGCGTTCGTGGCTGTCCATTTTCCGATCATCACTGCAAAACATGCAATCGCGTCGGCCACAAGGAAGGTTTACTGCGAAGATTTGTGACGACAGTCATCAACAATGTAACAACGTCGTTGCAACTTGACTCTGCATGCGACATCACGGTAGTCTGCGAACAAACATGGCATCAGCTGGGTAACCCACAAGCATCCCCTCAATCGATCAACGCATTAGGTGAACCACTGGGGCTCATTGGCAAGTTTGAATGTGATGTCACGCTCAATAGGACAACGAAACGTGGCAAATTTTTTGTCTCGTCATCTTCTAGTCTCAACGTTTTCGGCATCGATTGGATGCATATGTTCAATCTGTGGGCACTGCCATTCGATTCGATCTGTAACAGCATCGCTTCGGTATTCAAACCAACGTTTGATAACGACGACTCGCTAGTGCACTGCACCAAGACAAAGGTAAAACTTTTCCTTAAACCTAACGAAAAATCGGTTTTTTGCCCCATTGCCCATGCAACACAATTCCCTTGGTGCACACCGAGCTATACCGTCTCGAATCAATGGAAATCATCTCTCCAGTCGATTTTTCGGATCGACCAGATCGTCGCTGTCCGTAAGCACAATGGACGGGATCGCACCTGCGCGGACTATTCGACAGGACTCAACAATGCGTTGGAAGCAAACCACTATCCTCTTCCGACGCACAGTGATGCTACTCCATAGAAAACACGGCAATAAGTCTTTTCAATTTTGATTTTGTTGCAACAAAGCTTATTCAATGCGAAACATTGAACATTGGTGCTGTAGAACATGAGCCAGATCGTGCGACGCATTCCAAAATTGTGACAAAAGAGGGTGATCCGGGGAACACCTTTCCGTCCCTGACGTCTGCTTTAAAGGGCTTTCCAAAAATTGAATATGCTGTAAAAACCACATTTCATACTATATGTCAATCCTCAGTACGGTTCCAGAATTATTCCAGAATTCGTTGAGAATTACAGAATTTTTATAGTTGTCTCCCCGGAAAAAGTGAAGTCCAGGAGCAGTTCCGCTAGTTCCTCACCAGTTTCAGAAAAACAATCTTGATGCAGTTCCATCAGGGCCACCCGGGAGTGGTTTGCATGAAGGCCCATCTGCATAGCCAGAAAAGCACCGGTCAGAACGATGCTCGATGCGGTAAAGAGGAGCCTTCGAAAAATTCGTTCGGGGGGAGAATCACTCGTCGGTGCATTGCAAACGTTTATGCAAGTCTACCGTACAACTTCGACCATAGATCTCGACGGAAAATCACCGGCAGAAGTAATGTTCGGTAAACCAATACGAACAATATATCGTCACTCCTGCTCCCACAGCCTGGCTGCCGTAGTTCGTTGTCAAGAAAATTTAAAAGACAAAATTGAAAGGATATTCCAACCTGATGACTGTTTATGCACAAGTACACAAAGCCACCAAGGCAGTGGAAACAACCACTGCCGAACTAATCGAAGAGGCCATTTTTTATGTTTTCCTGGTGGATAGACAACGGTTGATCCACTCGTGAACCAATTGAAGATGGGGCAGATCCAGTACGTATGAATTCTACACCGCTTTCCATCTTTGTGGACGAGTTCGGGTTATCCAGTCCTACTCCGGTCCGCGATCCAGTTCCTGCTTCAGGGAGACCCGCGGTACCCGCTGGCCTTCTTTTGCCTCTTGGGTCCCAGGGCGTATTAGTAGGGGAGAATTTCGGATGTGGAGGTCCTGAATAGTATATGAAAAGAAAATAGACTTACTGTGTGGTACTAGCCAGGATGGTAGTGAACATTATGACGTGTGCTGAATATGGCATGATAAACCTCCATGCATATACTTACCGTGAGCCTTTTCCTAATCATCCAAGTAGCCACGATGCTGCCTTACCTCAATCAGTTTCTGACTGTCAAACAGACTGGACGAGCAGCTCGGAGTGGCAGCTCGGAGTGATCTCTTTCCGCCAGTATTTAAGTCTTCACAATGGCGATCCTGCCAGCAGAATTTTCACGATTTTCAGAACCTAAAAAAAAAACTGGGCGAAAAGAGATCACTCTGAGCACAAATTGCAGTGTTTGTGTAAGTGTTTTTAACTTATAATGACAAAAGTGATTTGATTTAGCGGTTCAGCAGATTTGATTGAAGCAGTAAGTATGATTGATAACGGGTCAGAATAACCGCGCAGATAGCAGGTCGGTTGGACTGCACACAAAGCGAGTCGATAAAACCCCGTGCAGATAACGGGTCAGAAAGACCGCGCAGATAGCGGGTCAGTTGGACCACGCAAGTCGCGGGTCGGGAGGACCGCACAGAAAGCGGGTTGGAGAGGCCGCGCAGGAAGCGGGTCACAGAGACCGCGCAGGAAGCGAGTCGGAAGGACCGCGCAGGAAGCGAGTCGGAAGGACCGCGCAGAAAGCGGGTCGGAATGAACGCGCAGATAGCAGGTCAGTTGGGCCGCGCAAGTCGCGGGCTAATTGGACTACGCAAGTTGCAGGTCGGGAGGACAGAAAGCGGGTCGGAGAGGCCGCGCAGGAAGCGGGTCGGAGAGACCGCGCAGGAAGCGGGTCGGAAGGACCGCGCAGAAAGCGGGTCGGAATGATCGCGCAGATAGCGGGTCAGTTGGGCCGTGCAGATATCGGGTCGGAAATACCGCACAGATGGTGGGTCGGAAAGACCGCACAAATTGCGGGTCATTATGACCGCGCAGATATCGAGTCGGGAGGACCGCGCGTGTATCGGTTCATTAGGATCGCGCAGATAGCGGGTCATTAGGATCCCACATATGGTGGATCGGTAGGACTGCGAAAAAGTAGTCTTATAGGACCATGCACCAGAGTTGATAGGACTGCACAAAAGCGAGTTAATAGGAGCGCGCACATGTTGATAAGTTGAATCATCTCTTGGAATCAATGTCGACAATTTGTGATTATTGTTTTACGTTGTTGAGGTATTGTGTAGTGTATCAAATTATGTGTTTGGGACACTGTGATGAAATAAATTAATAAAGAAATAGCGGTTGAATAGAACCAAGACCATATAAGGTATTCATTATCGCGCATAACTAGTCAACAAGGTCAGGTATAGCGGATGTGTGCTACCGCGCAGAATGATTATACAACGTCCTGTCACGGTCGCCAGCTCTGGTTCTCACAAGTTCTACTACCATTTTCACGGGTCCTACAACAGATTATAGGAGTGATTCTATAAGTGAGGCCATTTTGCCCCGAGGATGCATTATGCACTTTTCTCCCCTACCTAAGATGGCAGTGGTATCACCGGTTGTTGTAGCGGTAAGACGGTAAGACAGCTGAGGAACACGATCGAAACCTTCATCAAACCCTTCAGAGGATTCAGGAATATGGATTTCGGCTCAAGTTGGACAAGTGTAGCATTAATATGACGGAAGTGAAGTATATAGGACATATCGTGGACCGTAACGGCATTCGGACAGACCCGGAAAAGATAACAACGATCGTACAAATGCCTCCGCCGCGGAATATAGCAGAACTGCGTTCTTTTCTGGGCGCAGTTAATTATTACGCCAAATTCATCAGTGAAATGCATCAGCTGCGGCGACCGCTGGACGAATTACTGCAGAAAGATGCCAAATGGGTTTGGTCAGATGATTGTCAACGTTCGTTCTCGCGCTTCAAGGAGCTTCTGCAAACGGATTTGATGCTAACACACTACAATCCGGCACTGCCAATCGTAGTCGAAGCCGATGCGTCCAGTACAGGTATCGGAGCAAGCATCAGACATCGATTCCCTGGGGGCGTTGAAAAAGTGATCCAGTACGCTTCCCGCAATTTGACGCCAACTGAGCAAGGGTACAGTCAAATCGACAAGGAAGCCCTTGGTCTTGTATACGCCGTCACAAAATTCCACCGAATGATACTAGGACGAATGTTTGTATTGGAAACGGACCACCAAACACTGCTCCGAATTTTTGGGTCACACAAGGGAATCCCTGCGCATACATCAAACAGATTACAGCGGTGGGCGTTGACGTTGCTATGCTATGATTTTACAATCGAGTATATCAACACGACAAAGTTTGGGTACGTTGACATCCTCTCTCGACTCATCGACGGCGCTGCTAAACCCGAAGAGGATTACGTAATTGCTTCAATTCGCCACGAAGAAGATGTTTCAGCGGTTTTGGAAAATGCGGTTAGTTCAATTCCAATCACTGCAAAGATGATTGCTAAAGCTACGCACAGGGATCCACTTCTCAAGCAAGTAGCACAGTTTCTCCATTCGTCTTGGGAAATCAAATCCGGCAAACAAATGAATCCTGAGATGGCAGCGTTTTACAATCGGAGAGATAGCCTTACCGTCATTCAAGGCTGTATTTTGTTTGGAGAGAGAGTCGTAATTCCTACGATTCAGCAGAAGCAAATTCTTCAACGTTTACACCATGGGCACCCAGGCATGGTACGGATGAAGTGTCTTGCTCGGAGTTCGGTATACTGGCCAGGAATCGATCATCAAATAGAAGATTTTGTCAAGCAATGCAAGGACTGTGCAGCAGTTTCCAAGTCTCCTCCACACGCACCACCTGAGGCTTGGCCAAGACCAGCTGGCCCTTGGGAACGCATACACGTAGACTATGCGGGTCCAATTGAGGGTTTTTATTTTCTGCTAATCATCGACGCATTTTCAAAATGGCCCGAAATTTTCTCGTCAACGACCACCACTTCGAAAGCGTCAATAGGGTTCCTTAAATCAACTTTCACCCGTTTTGGGTTGCCTAGTACAATTGTGTCGGACAACGGACCACAGTTTGCATCCGACGAGTTCGACACATTTTGCAAGACAAATGGCATCACGCACATACGCACTGCCCCGTATCACCCCCAATCTAATGGGCAGGCAGAGCCTTATGTGGACACAATGAAGCGAGCGATGAAGAAAATAAACAAGGGAGAGCCACTGCAAGAAACACTGGAAGTTTTCCTAGCTACGTACAGATCAACACCGAGTGGAACAAACGAACATAAATCTCCGAGTGAGTAGATGTTTGGTAGACCAATGAGAACTACGTTGGATCTTTTGCGTCCGGTACAGCAGTATGCACTCGAAAAACATGAGAAAAATATTCAAAAGCGTAAATTTGATCATGGTGACTTGGTCTACGCTAAAGTTTATAAGAGAAATAACTGGAGCTGGGAATCAGGCAAAATTATTGAACGACTTGGCGCAGTTGACTATAATGTATGGTTGGAGGGACAGCGTACTGGATTGATGAGATCGCATATTAATCAACTACGTCCACGGTATGCATCAGAATCTGACAAGAAGAGGTCATCGGACAGCGGGGAGCTTCCACTAGATATTCTGCTTGGTGAGTTTGGTATTGCTCGTGTTCCCGGTAGACAGATCGAGGAAAGTGGAGTGGTGCAACAATTCCAAGCTACTTCGCCACAAGTCAGCATTCAACTAGGCCAGCAAAGATCTTCGAGTAGCACAACTGAGCAGTCATCGTCCCAGACTGAGGTACGATCCCGCATTCCCATATCTACAACTACCGTTACGTCGCGAGGACGGACAATTCGTCTTCCACCGAGGTACGAACACTACGTGATGTCTTAAAGGGAGAGATGTTGTAGCGGTTGGTCACGCATTGGTGACGATCACTACAAAATAATACTTTTTGCTCGGGTACCTACACGACGGGAGATGAGGAGTTGATGTTGAGACGCCATTACGTTTGTAACGCGGTTAAGAATTATTAAATAAAGTTATATTTGAATCGAATTAGTTTGCCATTCTTTGACTGGGTACTTATGTGGTGTGGGAACTTATGAATGAAAGGATAATCGTTACCAAGTTTAAAATACGGGTCCGAAACCTTACTATGATCGAAATCTTCTTCTCATTGGCATCACTGGGACATTTCCGCCTCGCAGCTTAGTGTTCATTTAGCACTTCCACACTTATTAACTGCGAGGTTTCTTAGCCAAGTTACCATTTTTACATTCGTGTATCTTGAGGCAAACACGATAATACTTTTATGCTCAATGAAGTCGAGAAAAAGTCCAACCCGAAAATTTCCCAGACCGGACCGGGAATCAAATCAAACCACCTTCAGCATGGTCCTGGTTTGTAGTCACGCAGCTTGCCGCACGGTCAAGCCCCTATAGAAATCTAAACTGGCAACAAGTTAAAGCGATAGCTGCCATCACTCAGGGTGAAGCTCTTTGAAGTCGGCCTTTTGCACCACCGCACCGGGGGTGTACAGAGGACCCATAAGTAAAGTAAGTCAATCAAATGAAATGAAGTTTAAAAGTAACTATAATGTTTTGAAAATATGCTAAATAACTAATACTAACTATTATTTTGAAATCAATCATAAATGAAGGCGTAAACATATTTTTGCAAGAATTTTATATTGGAAATCTAACGTATACTTTTTTTGGAGAGGAAGGTGGATGTGTGGTACTAGCCAGGATGGTAGTGAACATTATGACGTGTGCTGAATATGGCATGATAAACCTCCATGCATATACTTACCGTGAGCCTTTTCCTAATCATCCAAGTAGCCACGATGCTGCCTTACCTCAATCAGTTTCTGACTGTCAAACAGACTGGACGAGCAGCTCGGAGTGGCAGCTCGGAGTGATCTCTTTCCGCCAGTATTTAAGTCTTCACACTTACGTTGGCTTATTATTGAACGTATTGAACGGATTGATTACCGACTTGGTCGACCATGGAATCTAGCGTAGCTTGGCAGCCTTCTACTACTCGGAGCGATGGTTTGTTCACGGAGCCGACGAGACACTTGGCCCGAGACGAAAGCGATGGTAGCAGCAAAGATGGCCGCGTTAAACGGCTGGCGGTAGCTTGATTGGCCTCTCTTACACGGAGGGGTAGCAACAGAAAGCAACGTTTTATGTGCACACAATTCGCAGTGAAAAATCTTCTGTGTCGAAGTACATTTACCACCTGCCGGTTTGCCTTGTCTACACACACTGACTCCCCGACACCGTTCAGAAGACCGCCCAACACTTCCTTCCACCAAATATAGTATATTAATTAAAAGAGTATATATTTGCTTCCACTCAGGCACTTATATTTTTGCTCCTCTTTTACACGGATACAAATTTCATCCATTTGCTTCAAAAATATACAAGTTTATTTCCAAAATGATAATATGTTTGAATCAAACACATTGATTTTTAAAACCAAATTATTGCCGATTTCACCAATTTAAAAATATTGTGTGGATTGTGATTTACCCGCTTCTTTTTCTCAATTTCACTCTCATTTCGGATTGATCGATTTTTGTTACTGAAATTTACCCAATTATAACCCATTACTTAGTAAGTAAATGAAATATGAACGTTTGGAATTGTGAAATCTGGTAGTCAAATGCTACCAGAATTTGAAAATTGGTAGAATTGATATCAAAATATTATGAGTGGTCGAACCAAAACAATAATATCCATGTTTGCTTCAAACATTTAGCTGGTTGAAACAACTTGAAACGCACATTTGATTCAAAACAAGTTTTCGTTCGCTTCAAATGCAACAATATGTTTGATCCAAACATATTTATTTTTGATGCCAGAACAAACTGAATTTATGTTTGGATTTACCTAGAATATGTTTGTTCTTAACAGTGCGGCTACCAGCAAGCCGTACTATCTGAACGAAAAGGGGGAAGATGTTAGGTGTGATCGTAGTACACCATGCATAATTAGAATTTTGAATTGGTTACCATAGCAACGTAATTATCAACCTCTGCAACTGGCGAAGTGCCCGAGCCTCCTATAGGAATCTTCTCGAGCAGGAGCAACGACCTCAATAAAAGAAATTGGTATGAACTAGCTTTACATAAAAGGTGAAATACCAAAAAATAATTCCAAAAATTTTATGGGCCCTCCTTAGCCGTGCGGTAAGACGCGCGGCTACAAAGCAAGACCATGCTGGTGGCTGGGCTCGATTCCCGGTACCGGTCTAGGCAATTTTCGGATTGGAAATTGTCTCTACTTCCCTGGGCATAAACATATCATCGTGCTAGCCTCATGATATACGAAAAATGGTAACCTGGCTTAGAAACCTCGCAGTTAATAACTGTGGAAGTGCTTAATGAACACTAAGCTGCGAGGCGGCTTTGTCCCAGTGTGGGGATGTAGTGCCAATAAGAAGAAGAAGAAATTCCAAAAATTAAATGCAAAATACTTTAGACATAACATACTGAGGTATTTCAATACCAAACGCATCACAAATTAAAATACCTAAGCATGTTATGCCTTAAATATTTAGCATATTAATTTTTGGAATTTTTTTTTGGTATTTTTCCTTTTATGCTAGGCTAGTTCATAACAGAGTATGGTATCAATAACAGAATGAGGTATTATTGAGTTAATTTCTCCTGCTCGGATTTTGCATTTAGCTGTGGGCTATTGAAGACGTAATAAAATTAGTTCTTTCGTAATTAGTAAAACCGCATTTATCTCTATTTTTAAGTGGCCTGTGTATTGTTGTACGGAAATAAAAGTCTATGCATAGACTATAAATTACCTTCTACCTGATCGTCAGATAACGATTGTACATATTATGGGTGCTATAAGTGTTTTTTTTTTTAAATTATTTTGGTAACATTTATGGAGATTTGAATGTTTCGTTGACACTGACGGAGCATTGTGTGAGGAATAAGAGAAGACCCATTCATTAGCTTAAAAAATCTCTATAACAACGATATCACGATAATGATAATAAAAGAAAATTATGCACCTCTATAAATAAAAGCAATTATAAATAAGCAGGCGTGTAGAAAAGGTTTGTTTGAAAGCTCTAGATTGAAATCAGTTATTGGTCTAATCTTGGTTCGAAAAGACATCAATTGTCAATTCTCTACAATGGCGTCGTCGGTAGAAGGTTTGAATCAATTTAATTTGTCTTATTATGAACAAAGACTAGACCAATAAGAAATGGTTTCTGATGGACAAAGGCAGACAACCAAAAAAAAAAAAAAGAATTGGACTCTGACGGACATGGGCAGAGATCCTAAAAATGAAATTGCGAGTAGTCTCTGATGGACATAGGCGGAGATGAAGTGTTACGGTTTCTGATGGACAAAGGCAGATAACCGGATCAAAATGAGACTCTGACAGGCATGGGCAGAGATCAAATAAAAATATATATATATGAATATTATGGATTTTTGCCGGAAAATGCAGATTGAGTCAATTATATTTTGATAATTAAACATTTATGCAGCTCGATTCCGAGAAAAAAATAACTTAGTGCTAAAAGTTGTTGATGTTGCTAAAGGTTGCTATAAGTGCCATGCATGGTAACTATGCCAACAATTCCATGAAAGATCACACAACACCAGAAGTGATCTAAGCAAACATAGTTGTTTTTGGGCTCAATTTGCAAGGCTGTAGTTTACTGGCAGCTGAAATTTTTTCCGGCTGAAAAATCAGTTTTATGCTCGGTTTTATGAAACAATGGAAACTCGCAGATTGAAAAGAAATTGGTAAGCGATTATATATAGCAAATATGTTTAGTAAGAGATTCTAATAGTCCATGTTTTAGCAATGAGCAAACTACTTCAAAAGGAGCTGCAGATACTGCTGAGAAACCAGCGTCTAAAAAAAGGCTCCAGAAAGAACTAGAGGCGTCGCGAGCTGAAATTGAAACCCTAAGAGCAAAACTTCAAGAGATTACTAGTAACGCAAACCGCAGTAGTATGTCGTTAGTATCAGAGCTCGATGAACAACTCCCGCAAGCACAATCCAGTGAAATTCGTATGGAACGGCCGAATACAGCAAGTGAATCGGTAATGATGGCGTCCATGACGCATTTGTCGCTGAGTACACTGAATATTCCGGAGTGCAAGCCGTCTGATGGAGAACTCGAAGTTGACAAACAAGCCTACCTACGCTGGAAGGAAATCCTGGAAACCTCTCTCAATTTGATAAGTACGACCGATGAGCGAACGAAAATGGGGATCTTTAAGATAAAGGCCGGAGCTAGTCTGCTGGAGATCTTCCAAAGCACAATCACGGCCACGGGCATGCCGGATCAACTCACGTTTCCGTATTCGAATGCTATCGCTCGTCTGGATGGCTACTACGGGTCCCGAGCATATTTGATGTCACAGCGGAGCAAACTGATGAACATGAGTCAATCATCGAAAGAGGACAACATACAGTTCGTTCGTCGTGTTGGCGTGGCTGCCAAGTTATGTGAATACAGCAGTGAAGAGGAAATGGAAGCGATTGCAAGAACAATCACAAAAGGAACCACAGACAGCGTCGTTCGCTCTCTAGCACACCGTAATTGGATCAAGCAAGGATCGATGAAAGACCTCATCGATATGGTTCGAGACAGCGAGATTGAGAAGATGAACGAGGAAGAGTTTCAGCGCAAGAACAGATCATCAAAACCTGCTGTTGTTGCTGCGGTTTCCACCAATCATCAACACATCATCAAAACTTACGCGGCCAGCACCGACAGGCAGGTAATTTCAGACATTTTCGTGGTAACACAAGAGGACGGTTTGTATCAGGTCAAATGTCGTCACATGCAGTCTTTTGTTGGAGATGCCGAAGCGTATACCACCCACCGCAAGATTGTCCTTTGTCAGACAAAGTATGTCGCACCTGCAATCGTAAAGGTCATATTGCTCGTGCATGCACCGATCGGCTGCAAAGCAGACCGACAAAACGCATGGGAGAGGAAGCGAACGATAATCCCCCGCGAAAAATAGCCGCACTTTTCGAAGCTTGAAGATGAAAATCCGGAGACGCCACAGGTACAGGATTCTAATATTGATGAATGAATACACATATCACACTTAGCTTACATCTGTATGATACCACAATTTTGAATTTAAATAAATATAACACTCGTTCGTTGCAATGTTTTTGATATTCTTAAATGCAATCTAGCAACTATTCTGTGTGGTTCATTAATAAGCTTGCTATTGGTTTACAGGGTTGTCAAGAAGCGAATAGAAGACAGTCTGAAGCTAAGCACAGTTTAAATTCGAAGCTACTGAAAATTGACACCAATAGTATAAAAATCAAGTACGTTTGAGATAGATAAGGTAGGACAGTCTTCCAACGTAGTACCAACTGAAAAAGATGCGCTGATTAGAGCTAAGGTTGCAAATGTGGAAATTTTTTCTTTATCGACTCCGGTGCGCAAGTGAATACTGTCACGAAGAATTCTTTCAATGATATTCTGTCAAGCTCTAAGGAAATATATGATCTACGATATTCGGCCGACAAACCTCTGCGAGCATACGCTTCAAGCGACGAAATAAAAGTTATTGCAACCTTCAGTGCCAATCTGTATATTTCAGAGGACCGGCCGTCAATGTTTGAGAAGTTTTACGTTGTGGATGAAGTCAGATCGCTACTAGGTTTCAATACCGCTTCGAGGTACAGTGTGCTAGCTGTTGGACTTAACGTTCCAATTATGGATGCGGAAGAGGTCTCTTGGCCATGTGAACTAGCTAACCCTCGTATTCTTTTGTTGTCAACCAAAAAGTTCCCTACGTTCAATATAGCTCCTGTCAGTCTAAGCTATAACAAAGATATCGCTCCAGCTCGGAATGTATTCACATACATTCCTCCGGCGTACAAAGATAAAACGAAGCAAATGCTGCAAGAGCTTCTATCTGCCGGAATCATCGAGAAGGTAACAGATTCAATGGATAGATCCTTCTGTTCATCTTTACTGGTTGTTCCAAAGGGGAAGGACGATATTCGTTTAGTGATTGACTTACGAGGCCCTAACAAGTGTATATTCAGAACGCCATTTAAAATGCCAACTTTTGAATCAATCCTAATGGACCTTCATGGTGCCAAATATTTCTCGACAATCGACCTCTCAAGCGCTTTTCATCATGTACCACTAGATGAAGGTTCTCGTCATTTGACAAACTTTTTCTCTGGAGATACAATGTACCGGTATTGTCGCCTTCCTTTCGGGTTATGTAACGCTCCGGATATCTTCCAAGAGATAATGCAAACAGGTATCCTAGCTGGCTGTGAAGGAACTGTTAATTATTTAGACGATGTGCTTGTGTTCGGCGCTACTCAAGAAGAACATGATGCGAATCTGAAAGAAGGTAATTTATGCATTATTTTTTAATTTGAGGCCTATTTTGTTCATAGTAGTTAATTTATTATAGTGATGCGTCGATTTGAGAACCATAACGTCGAGATTAATCAGAAGAAATGTAGGATTTCAAAATCTTCGGTGGATTTTTTGGGTTTCACGTTGTCTGAAGATGGGTGGAGCATAGAGTCCGAAAAAGTGAGTGCAATTAAGAACTTTCGAAGACCACATTCTTTGGCGGAAGTCAAGAGTTTCTTAGGTCTGATCACATTTGTCGAGAAATTCATATATCACCGAGCAGATAAAACTAAAAATCTAAGGGATTTAGCAAAATCCAACCAGTTTCATTGGAATGCCGATTTGGAAATCGAGTTCAACTATCTTAAAGATCAAGCGTTAAAAGCAGTGGAAGTTTTGGGTTACTTCTCCCGAGACGATGTCACTGAATTGTTCGTCGACGCATCGCCATATGCTCTGGGCGCTGTCCTAGTGCAGTACGATAACTCTTCCAAAGCAAGGATCATTGCATGTTCATCAAAAGCCCTTACTGAGACAGAGCAAAGATACCCCCATACGCATAAAGAGGCCTTGGCTATTGTATGGGGAATCGAAAAATTCTCAGTATACCTCACCAGTAAGATGTTCACTGTGAGATCTGATGCTGAAGCAAACGAATTTATCTTCAATGTGTTACCGTTTGTAACAGTAAGTCTGTGAGATTAATAGAATTTGATTATCCTACGTTAAAATGTTTTTTGTTGTTATAATATATAATTAATTCAAAAATTTAAATAATACAAATGCCAATACACAATACCCCTAGGTTAAAATCATAACACTGTCACAGTATACTACAAGAAAACTGAAGATGGAATTGTAGAACAGTTAAAGTTCAGTGGATCACTATAAGGGGAAGCGAAAAATAATCGGAGCTAATGAGACGAATGTATTAATGAGGGACAAGGTAGTGCGTAGGTGAGAAATCGGGCTACTTTCCATTAGAGCTTCAGCCAGACCAGACGTGAGAAATACTCGTTAGATACGAAATTACGAATCAGGTATGTGACTCGATTATGAGTTGGTGCAAAGTGCAATCGAAGTTGTGGTCAGGTTTTATAAGAAAGTTCTCTCATGTGATTAGGACCCGTGTAGTTTTGGACAAAAGTCCTCACCGCAACAAACGCCAGACATCTAGGTGCCCTATCTACAGGTTACCGTTTTGAGGTTACGACCCCAGGCGGCGTCAACTCAGAAGCCCAGGACCCAGAATCCCGATTCCACTGTGGTCAAACCAGCCTTGCTGGCCCGAGGGCCGCTATATCGTCGTTGCGCGTTCAGAGTGATCTAACCTACAACGATAACGAAAAGGCCGTATCGTCGTTGGCCGGTGTCAAGCGAACCGATACTCCTACCCTCCTCCTCGTCGCTGACCTCGAATGCGATCCAGTCTCGTCACAGTTCCAGCAGTTGCCGGCCGGCCAGGTAGATTAATTATAAGACACATTACACCTAACACACACCCACACAGTTTTGTACGGAATAGGGCAATATACAAAAAAGTGTAATACATAAGTATTTTTCTTAAACTCCCACATATCCGAGGTCTGATTTGCCAAGTAAATTCCACACCAGCCGATCTTGAGACCAAAGAGGGTTCTCCAGGCCGAGCTAGCCAAGAAAAGAGGTATTTGTGAAACCCAGCCTCACACGGCAGGCCGTTGCTTAGCCAAGCTTGCCGAGGCCTTTGTTCTGGCAGTCCTCATACTGCCCATCCTAGCAATTACAAATGGCGCCCATCTAAATCAATCGAAAAGCTAATCAGATCTCAAAAAAATAATTGGCATTATTTTTTTCATACGGAGAGTAGGGAAGACAAATTTAACAAATTTTGCAGCAATACACGGTAACTAACCCTATATTCTTGATATAATCGAACCTCTCAGAGGCAGCTTACTAGTGCGCGTACGTTTGGTGAAGAGAGCATTCGGACAGATTTCAGCAAAGAAGTGAACGAGGGAGAAAAGTTTAAACAAGTATTCCGAGAGTAGATTAGTTGGAAACGGGTCTTGATTCCATTTCGATAAAGCTTTGGTAGCAAATTTTGCTTACTGATTGAAAGTTTCATAGAATTGGTAATTGCGATATTTTCCCGCAAGTGCGGTTGCCTAGAATAACAAATTTTGATAATCTTTATTGAGCATACAGTAACTGCGATACTATACCGCAAGTGCGGTGGCTTAGAATAACAAATTTTCATTTTTTCATTGATTGTAATACAATAATTAAACATGGAGCTTACTACACAGTACCATAAGATGGATGTGTCACACTTGAGTATTGATGAGGTTGAGTATGAATTATTCATTCGGAAGATTTCGTACAATTTGAATGAGCACGAGAGCGTGAAGCGACGCAAGTTGAAGGATCAGTTGAGGCAGGAAAAAGCGTTGAGTAGTCCAGTGTTGGTAGGTAGTGGTACCTGGACAACCACATCCGATGAATTGCGAGTGATATTCTCCAAACTGGTTACAATCGGAGGCCTGTTAGAGAATCCTAAACTGGATGCTAGAAATAGGGAAAAATTGTACACAAGATTGGTGCATTACAGAGTGCGAATCTCACGATTACACTCAGCGTCGGACTCTCACAAGTTCGCCGCAGAAACAGCTAGACTAGAGAAAGAAGTTAACCATATTTGCAAGCAGTATTTTCCGTCAACGAGTTCGGTAACTCAAGATGAAGATGTGGAGGTAGAATTATCAAAAGCGCTAGAAGAGGTGAGAACGGAGATAGAAGATTTGAATCAATCAATTGCTCCGATCGAGTCCGAAGAGGCTCAGAGCAACGAACGTAGGAACTTTTTGATTGCAACGAAAGAGAAAGAGCTAGATTCATCAGTCAGACGAACAGAAGAGATACTAGGTGAATTAACTAAATATGAGAATGGACAGGTAGAAGACCTCCCAAAGTTGTTGAAGGCTTTTAAAGACTTTGTAATACAGTCGTCAGAAATGGAAAAGAAGCGTAGACAGCGAGACATAGAAAGAGAACAGCAAAAACTTAAAGAAGCGGAACGGCAAATTCAGAGCAAAATTAGGCTAGAAAAGTTGTTGGCAAATTTGAACGAAAATCTAAACAGCAGGTCAACTGAAAAAATATCATCCATGAACCTTCAAGGTCAAGAGGTGCAACACCCAAGCATTTAGAGAAGGTCAAGTTCGACGATAAAAAGGCAATCAGAGGTTCCACAAGCGAAAAGGAGAGCTTTTCTTCGGAAGGCTCAAACGTAAGCTTGGAACCGCCACTCAGAAAATCGACTAAAATACGACCGCGGAGATCAGTTTATACTCCTCGATCCCGATCTAAGCATGCGCGAGAGTCCAAGCGGAAGAGTTCGAGGAAGTACGAAAGTACTGACTCAGAGAGTTCTGATCAAACGAACAGTAGTAGTAGTAGTGGTAGATCATCGTCACAGCCGAGTTCCGAAAGCTCTGCTGGTCACCGACGACACCGAAAGAGGAAAGCGAAGAGGGGACGGTCTAGGTCGACTAGACGGGTTCCCATTTCTGAATGGAGGTTGAAATACGATGGTAGAGACGAGGGTAGAAAGCTCTCGGAGTTTCTTAAAGAGATTAAAGGTTCCCCCAAACACACGCGACGCGACAGTCGCGCCGCGATTCTATCGCTTGGCGACAGCGATTCTGCCGCCGTTGGTATGGAAGCGTAAATAGAACATTGCCTGCAGCGACCCAACGACAGAATCGCGGCGACTAGTTGTCGCCGTCGCGGCGGTGAAATCGCTTAGGTTTGGGGGAGCCTTAAAATGAGAGCTCGTGCCGAAGAAGTAGAGGATAGGGAACTTTTCAAATCAGCAATCCATCTGTTTTCAGGCAGAGCCAGAGACTGGTTTCTCGATGGTTATGAAAACAGAGAGTTTAGAAATTGGTCTCAATTGAAGCGAGAGCTCAAGAGGGAATTTTTGCCTCCGGACTTGGATTTCCAATTGGAAATTCAAGCGACAAACCGTCGCCAAGGTCGCGGGGAAAGGTTTGTGGATTACTTTCACGAGATGCAGAAAATATTCCACTCCATGACGAAATCAATATCCGAGCGTCGTAAATTTGATATCGTTTGGAGGAATATGCGTCATGAATATAAAAATGCGATGACTGGGGCAAACATTCGTAGTTTGTCTAAGCTCAAACGTTTTGGTCGTACTGTAGACGAAAATAACTGGTACTTGTACCACCGACCGTCTGACAGCCACAAGGCAAGGAACCCACAAGTAAACGAAATTTCATGGACAAAAGACAAATCCAAGAAGGATTCTTCGTCGAATAACATGCCTACCCGAATATTTCAAAACTCTAAACATTCGTTTAACAAAACTACCAAAACTGAATCCGAAAAACCACGTCAACCAGACCATGGCAAAGAGGCCAGGCAGAACAGTAAGTCCTCAGATGCGATGGAAGGTTCGAGTAGTGGAACGCTGAAACTTTTAGCCGAAGACTATAAACGGCCTCCAATTGGCGTGTGTTATAATTGTCGAAAATCAGGGCACCACTACAGTGAATGCAAAGAGAAGCTACAGCGATTCTGCCGAGTTTGTGGTTTCAGTAATGTATTCACTAGTACTTGCCCAGTCTGTTCAAAAAACGCGGAGAATTCGGCTTGAGAGGGCAAGTTGAATTTTTCCGTCAAAATCCCTCCAATACAGACGTTTCGCCAAGCTTACGAGATAGTGGCTTCGTTCCTTTTTCCGTTACTGGTTCATACGGATCCCCAGAGCTGGAAGAGCTTTTCATATGTAACGATGAAGACGCACGTCCATTCGTAAAAATACGAAAAATGTGGAAGTATAGAAGTGTCCTCCTCGATAGCGGAGCAGAACGCTCGGTATGAGGCAGAGGACCCAGAAAACTATTACAAACACTTAAAATTAAAATACGCCCTTCTAATACCACCCTAATCAACGCAGCAGGTAATAAAATCCCTGTTAGTGGTTGTGTGGATTTACCTGTCTGTTTCGACAACCAAGTGAGAATTATTCCCATGATTGTCGCACCAAGACTGCACCGACGATTGATTCTCGGAGCAGGCGATTTTTGGAGAGCTTTCAATATTCGTCCCACAGTACAGACGACAGTGGAGGTAGACGAGATTGACCAGCCCGAGAAAGAGCTTGAGCTCACAGATCATCAGATCAATCAGCTTGAGTTAGTGAAACGACAATTTAAAATCGCGGTAGAGGGAGAGTATCTTGATATGACTCCCTTGATCACTCACAAAATAGAGATCAAAGAAGAGTTTATGAACTCACCACCCATACGCATAAACCCATACCCAACATCTCCGCTAATGCAATCGAAAATTAACTGTGAGCTGGACACGTTGATTGCTCAACAGGTCGTTGAAAGAAGTCACAGCGACTGGTCGTTGAGTACCGTACCAGTTGTAAAACCAAACGGAGAGGTAAGACTATGTCTAGATGCTCGCCGTTTAAATGACCGCACCCAACGCGATGCATACCCCTTACCTCACCAGGACCGCATATTGAGTCGACTGGGGAAATGTAGATATTTGTCGACAATCGATCTCACGAAAGCTTTTCTGCAAATATCTCTTGAACCCAAATCGAGGCGATATACGGCTTTCTCGGTGTTAGGCAGAGGTTTGTATCAGTTTACCCGATTACCCTTCGGTCTCATCAATAGCCCTGCCACCCTCTCGAGGCTAATGGACGAAGTACTGGGGTACGGGAACTTGAACCAGAAGTGTTCGTTTATCTTGACGACATCGTCATTGTAAGCGAAACTTTCGATGGTCATTTAAAGAGTTTAACAGAAGTAGCACGTCGTCTCCGAAACGCTAATCTGTCTGTCAACTTGGACAAATCCAAATTTTGTCTCAATGAACTTCCGTATCTCGGGTATTTGCTCACACCCAATGGCTTAAAACCGAACCCCGATCGAATTGAATCGATCGTGAATTATGAGCGACCCACGTCAATTCGCGCACTTCGACGCTATTTAGGCATGGCGAATTACTACCGCCGCTTTATTAGCAATTTTAGTGAGATCACTGCGCCTCTCACGAATTTGCTTCGCAAAAAGCCAAAAACCATTGTATGGAATGAGCAAGCGGAGAAAGCATTCATTAATATTAAGGAATGTTTAGTAGCTGCTCCTATTCTCTGCAATCCCGATTTCTCACGACCATTCCAAATTCAAAGTGACGCGAGCGATACGGCGATAGCGGCAGTATTGACGCAGCAGCAAGACGACGGTGAGAAGATCGTCGCCTACTTTCTCAGAAGCTTACGCCAGCGCAGCAAGCATACGCGGCTTCTGAGAAGGAAGGTTTAGCGGTGCTGTGCGCTATTGATAAATTCCGTCCCTACATAGAGGGTACACACTTTGTTGTCGTTACAGATGCATCTGCGCTCACATACACCATGCGCGGTAAGTGGCGAACATCGTCGCGATTGAGCCGCTGGAGTATCGAGCTCCAGAGCTACGATCTCGAGATAAAGCATCGACGTGGCAAAGATAACATTATTCCCGATGCTCTGTCGAGAGCCGTCGAGTGTTTCGATGTTACGGGCTCAGAAGATACCTGGTACTCCGATCTCACAAGAAAAGTGAGAGAGTCTCCTGAGGGAAACCTCGATTATAAAATCGAAGATGGGAAGCTTTATAAGCTTGTTCCTACTAAAACCGATGTATTAGACTACACCCATCAATGGAAGCTCTGTGTTCCTTCTGACTTACGTGGTCAAGTATTAGAGCAAGAGCATGACAATTCTTTGCATAGCGGCTACGAGAAAACACTAGACCGTGTGCGAAAGCTGTACTTTTGGCCAAAAATGTCCGCGTCAGTTCAGAAGCACGTCCAACAATGTCGGATGTGCAAAGAAGCAAAACCCACCAATGTTTCGCAGCACCCTGAAATGGGTAAACCCCGGCTAGTAACTAAACCATTTCAGATTCTGTCCATTGATTATATTCAATCATTGCCGAGAAGTCGGTCTGGTAATGCGCACCTCTTAGTTATGATGGACCTGTACTCAAAGTGGACTATGTTAGTACCCGTTCGAAAAATATCGACCAGCCTAACGATCAAAGTCCTAGAGGAACAGTGGTTCCGACGGTTTTCGGTTCCTGAAATTCTCATTTCCGACAATGCGTCGAGTTTCGTCAGTCATGACTTTAAAAAGTTTCTTGAACGGTACCAAGTGAAACATTGGACTAATGCTAGACACCACAGTCAAGCCAATCCGGTGGAGAGGCTCAACCGTAGTATCAATGCTTCAATAAGAACCTACGTTAAAACCGATCAGAGGTTGTGGGACACACGTATTTCGGAGGTAGAGCATGTAATAAACAACACTCTACATTCATCAACCGGTTTTTCGCCGTACCGAATAGTATTTGGTCACGAGATAGTCTCAGCTGGCGATCAACACCGTCACGAGGTTGATGTGAGAGATTTGTCTCACCAAGAGCGCATCGAGCAGAAGCAGGTTATCGATAGTAAGCTTGCTGAGATCGTTAGGAAAAATCTCGACAAAGCATATGATCACAGTCGTCGTAATTATAATCTTCGGTATCATAAACCGTCACCAGTGTACCAAGTTGGCCAGCACGTCTATCGTCGCAATTTCAGCCAGTCGTCTGCAGCCGATATGTACAATGCGAAGTTGGGACCAGCTTACGTATCCTGTACAATAGTCGCACGTAGAGGCACCAATTCTTATGAGCTCGCTGATGATCAGGGGAAGAACATAGGGATCTTCTCCGCTGCTGATCTGAAGCCCGGAATCGCTGAATCTGAATAAGATCGCTATAGTCAGCACCAAAAGACCCAAGTTTGCTATTCGTTCGTTTATGTCGAATGTTTCGTCCAAAATAAAGAAAGTCTAATGTTGAGTCGTTTGTTGTCTATCCGTAATAAGCATCGATCGATCACTAAAAGTAAACAGAGTAAGAATAGAAATTAGGTAGGAGCTCAAGCTTGCGTGTTAGGTGTCAGTGCATATGTCCTTTTGTATTCATATATTCATCCTTCTTCACTACTATTGCCTCCAAACGAGTAGCGTGCTCATTGAGACTGTCGAACCGACGAAGGTGATTACAACAGCTAAATGAAGACAATCAATGCGCTTAGTAGCAATTATCAACCGGTTTAGCTCCGCACTCAAATAGGAAGCATTCTTTTACAATAGAACACTGAATATTCCCTGCTTCTTTGCCATAACACCTGATACTGTAAACCACACAGAGCTGTTTGGAAAGCAAATGGCTATTGTGTTGCTTGAGAGATGCTCTATCAGTAAGCAAGTAGATATACGTATAGATAGATTTTCTTGCAGTTGAAATAACCAAAGCAATAGGGTAAAGCGCGTAAAATTGTACTTGTTCGAATTTCGAGAACTAATTTACTATTTTGTTGAATTTCGCGTTCAAAATGCTACTATTTCCAGGAGTCGAGTTAAACACCAGAAGTGTTGTCCCAAACCTGGACTTAATTTGTTAGGTAAAGTTTAAATGAAAATAAACTTTATTTTGTGTAAAGTTTATTTTCTAGAGGGAGTATATGGTAGTGTTACCGTTTGTAACAGTAAGTCTGTGAGATTAATAGAATTTGATTATCCTACGTTAAAATGTTTTTTGTTGTTATAATATATAATTAATTCAAAAATTTAAATAATACAAATGCCAATACACAATACCCCTAGGTTAAAATCATAACACTGTCACAGTATACTACAAGAAAACTGAAGATGGAATTGTAGAACAGTTAAAGTTCAGTGGATCACTATAAGGGGAAGCGAAAAATAATCGGAGCTAATGAGACGAATGTATTAATGAGGGACAAGGTAGTGCGTAGGTGAGAAATCGGGCTACTTTCCATTAGAGCTTCAGCCAGACCAGACGTGAGAAATACTCGTTAGATACGAAATTACGAATCAGGTATGTGACTCGATTATGAGTTGGTGCAAAGTGCAATCGAAGTTGTGGTCAGGTTTTATAAGAAAGTTCTCTCATGTGATTAGGACCCGTGTAGTTTTGGACAAAAGTCCTCACCGCAACAAACGCCAGACATCTAGGTGCCCTATCTACAGGTTACCGTTTTGAGGTTACGACCCCAGGCGGCGTCAACTCAGAAGCCCAGGACCCAGAATCCCGATTCCACTGTGGTCAAACCAGCCTTGCTGGCCCGAGGGCCGCTATATCGTCGTTGCGCGTTCAGAGTGATCTAACCTACAACGATAACGAAAAGGCCGTATCGTCGTTGGCCGGTGTCAAGCGAACCGATACTCCTACCCTCCTCCTCGTCGCTGACCTCGAATGCGATCCAGTCTCGTCACAGTTCCAGCAGTTGCCGGCCGGCCAGGTAGATTAATTATAAGACACATTACACCTAACACACACCCACACAGTTTTGTACGGAATAGGGCAATATACCAAAAAAAGTGTAATACATAAGTATTTTTCTTAAACTCCCACATATCCGAGGTCTGATTTGCCAAGTAAATTCCACACCAGCCGATCTTGAGACCAAAGAGGGTTCTCCAGGCCGAGCTAGCCAAGAAAAGAGGTATTTGTGAAACCCAGCCTCACACGGCAGGTCGTTGCTTAGCCAAGCTTGCCGAGGCCTTTGTTCTGGCAGTCCTCATACTGCCCATCCTAGCAATTACAAATGGGCAACACCGCTGCGGAAAACGAGCAATATCGAGAGCTGAAGCATGGGCCTTGCGTTTACAGCCGTATAATTTCGAGGTTAAGAGAATTCCTGGTAACATGAATATTGCGGATGCAGTTTCAAGATTGGTAACCATTAACTGCCTTTTTGCACCTCGTTTTATATATTTGAATGGTTTACCTATTTCAGATCCAACCCGCCTCTACTGAACCGTTCGATGATACGTATGAAAAACATTTGCTATATTATCTCGACGTTGGTACAATGGAAATTTCGTGGGACGAAATCACAGTTGAATCCGAGGTAGATTCAGAATTGCAAATGGTTCGGGATGCAATAGCTTCCGGACATTGGGGACCAGGACTGCGCAGATATGAGTCAGAAGCGAAAAACCTGAGAATGTTAGGACCCATAGTGTATAAGGATAGTAGAATTGTACTTCCTGAAAAATTGCGAGCTACTGCATTGCAATCTGCACATCAAGGACATATGGGCGCAAGCTCTGTAAAACGTATCCTACGCGAATACTTTTGGTGGCCAGGATTGGGAAAAGCAGCAGAAGCATATGTTACAAAGTGTGAAACATGTCTTTTACTATCGCGTAGAAATCCACCAATTCCACTTTCGAGTCGGGTTTTACCAAAAGGACCGTGGGAAATTATTCAAATTGATTTCTTCACAGATAAGGATTTCGGTAATGGAGAATTCTTAGTGTTAGTCGACACGTATTCCCGATATTTGTACGTGGTTGAAATGCGCAAAATTGATGCAGATGCCACGAATATTGCTTTAAATCGGATTTTCGAGGTATGGGGGTATCCATTAGCTATTCAAAGTGATAATGGACCCCCATTCCAAAGCGAAAAATTCATTAAAACGTGGGAGGACAAAGGCGTGAAAGTGTGGAAATCAATCCCTTTAAGCGCTCAATCAAATGGCGCCGTAGAACGACAAAATAGAGGAGTGAAAGAGACTCTCGCTGCATCAAAATCGACAAAACCAATTGGAAAGCGGCGTTGAACAGATATGTGCATATGCACAATAAGGTTCGACCTCTGACTCGGCTGGGTGTGACCCCATTTGAATTACTTGTGGGATGGAAATTTCGCGGCACATTTCCACATCTCTGGGACAACAGTATAGAATTGGATCGAACTGATATTCGAGAAAAGGATGCGTTGTCTAAGTTGGAAAGCAAGCAGTATGCTGACAAGAGGCGAGGAGCAAAGCCATCAGATATTGCAGTTGGCGATATGGTCGTGATAACGAAAACAAAACGTTGCAAGAGCGATCCTATCTTCGGAGCGGAGAAATATACGGTGATTGCACGTGATGGAGCTAAAATCGTAGTGCGTAGTGATCGTGGGGTCCAGTTTTCACGCAATGTACAAGATGCAAAGAGGATATCTGATGCTTATGAGCCGATTACACCAGAATCACTTGTAGGGGAAGATCAAATGATGGATGTATGCGATGACGAAACACAAAGAAAATCAAAACGTGAATTGAAGAAACCGGCAAAATTCAAGGACATGCTGCTGTACACTATATATGAATAATTACACGGGAACTTACAACTTGATTGTTAAATCTGTCTTAACATTATTGAATTATAACAAACATTTATAAGAATAAATAATCGCATTATTAAAAAAAAAAAAAAAAAAATAGGAGTAGACATGTAGGGTAATGTGAGGAATAAGAGAAGACCCATTCATTAGCTTAAAAAATCTCTATAACAACGATATCACGATAATGATAATAAAAGAAAATTATGCACCTCTATAAATAAAAGCAATTATAAATAAGCAGGCGTGTAGAAAAGGTTTGTTTGAAAGCTCTAGATTGAAATCAGTTATTGGTCTAATCTTGGTTCGAAAAGACATCAATTGTCAATTCTCTACACATTGGTACCCTCAATTTTGATAATAGCTAACACAATAGTTCCGCAACATATTGTGTTGCTTCCAAGGAGCTTGCTTCCTACTAGATATCGCACAAATCTAAATTAATATTATGCGCCGTGCTCAGTGGGTGGTAATTGATGGGCCATATCCATAGAACTCGACGTCTCATAATACACCAGGGTACGGCAGACTTTTTGCACGCCGTTACCATCAACTGTCGCCATGTCCAGCAAGGATCGCTCATTTGGAGCAGACGCCAGATGGGAATAAATTTGTCATGACATCCATCAACCTCAAGTTTCATTTTCCTTTATAGATGATAACAACAGAGGCGCCGGTGGATAGCGGTTGATTTTGTAAAAAAATAAGAATACAAAACTCAGGTATTTACATCAAATTGGATTAAATAAAAATTGATTTGTTTTTTGGTATCCTTTACCCTCAGAACATCTTCAATTCCAAAAATATAATAATTTCATCAGTAATCCATTTCTTTCACCAAGTCCTCTGTTTATCATGCTATTTTTTGCTAGTTTCAATAAAAGTATGTTTGTGGCAGTCCCTTGTTCTTCTACGCTTGAGTTCCAAGCTTTACAAAGAACAATCTCTTCATTTCACAGCAGATTCGATTAATTTCATGGCAGTTCGAGGCCCACAGTTCACCTTTGAATCTGAGAAATGTGTGGATAAATATGGCCAGTTAGAAACGATTGTTAGGAAACATTTGGTACCTTATTAACCACTATAGCACAGAATTTTGCAAACGATTTAACCAATGTAGTTCCTGTGTTGTCCAAAGTTTATCGAAAAAGACTTGCAGCTAATAAGATAATCCACTGAACAATGAGCAATGTTTTGTTTATCTTATATTTCCAATTATCGATTTAATATTTTCCGTAGTTATTCCTGAATTTTCCATCAATGGTCGTGATGCCATGCTGAAAATCTAAATTCTCGATTTCATAAGAGATTGATCGGCCATAATTCCTGGTTATTAACTACTGTGCGTCGACGACTAGGATGACACTTCAAGTGTGCCAAATCCTGCTCGCAAGATGGATAGAAAAGAATATGTTTACCTATATGCAAACATTTATACAGTGCGGCGGGGCAGATGGAGCGTAGGACAACCGGCTGAAATGAGAGATTGTGCGCTGGCCAAATTGATTAGAGACACGCCGGCTTTGACTGATAAGAAGGTGGGTTGGGGTGGATGACAGAGCGTGCCATATCTGGGTCACAGATGATTCGATTCGGCTCACGGAGCCACCGAAGAGGTGGGATTATCATCCCGTCCGCTTTGGGTTTAGGTTGGTACATTCGGACTAAATCCTCGGCGTAGTGATTTGTGCGATGTTAGATTAGACTAATGATATAGGATTGAAGCAAGCTCTGTGGATGCATTGATAGTAACGTTATGAATAACAACAACAACCAAGCGTCTCCATGGTAATAGAAAAAAATGGCTATGTGTAAAGCATAAATACACTAGCCCCACAAAAACCAATCGCCCACAGTTTTTGAATCGCTTGAGTTTGAAAAACAAAGATAGAATCAAAACTGCTATTATTTTTGCTTTTTTGTGCCCGAGTAAACACATATGTTGTGTGGCAAGGACAGCCCAGGGAACCAAGAATCTTTCCCACTTGAAAACATACGTCGTCTACGTCGGACCGAAAATCGATTGAATATCTCGAATATCACCGTATTAGCAAGAACCGGTAAATACACCCAAAAAAACAAATCCTACAATTATTGTATAAATCCTTGGTATATACAATTCTGCAAGTTTTAATACAAAAAATGTAAACTTTTTATACAGATACTTGATAAAAATTATACGATTCTGTAATATTTCAATACAACGATTGTATTAAAATCTTCCGAAGTCTTATACTATCGACAGACATATGATTTCCGTACAATGATTTTCGTATCACGCTGTACGCGTACAGTGGAAAGATGACACACATCTTTTCTTTCTACTGTTGTATCTATTTGACAGTTTGTTTTGAAAAATCATAAACTGTTATTATAGTTTTTATGAGTATTACACAATATTTAGCCATATATTTTTTTACAAATTGTGAATTCGCGTCAGCAGTTTATTCGTCGATATGAAAACGTCATAGTTTTCCAATTCTTCGTATAGGTATTTTAGCAGAAATATGCGAGTTCTTGCAAATATTCCGCTGGGCAATTATTTCTGCGGACGGTAATCACTCTATTCTATGGTTTGGAGTGATTTGAGCATCCATAAATTACGTAACGCTTGGAGGTGTATGGAAGGTGTATTGCCCGTAATGTGACAATCCATACAAAAAAATTAGAGACTTGAATAAACTTGAGGGGTTGAAAATGGCAAATTTTTGCGTTATGTAATTAACGGATCTTCCCTCAGTGCAAACGGCACTGATCGTTTGATTCATTTGGACATTTTGAAGGATAAAGCCAGCACCGTTCAATTGGGTCATAAATCCTGTAACAGGTTTATTCGGAAACGGAACTCCGGGTTTTTCAAACACTTATTTACTTCGCGCTGACTACCGTTTATTTCTGCACTCCACTTTTATCTCCACGAGATCCTCCTCTCCTCTCCTCCCTCCCTCTCCAAACACTACAGATCCAATGATATGGAAATGCTAATATCATCCTCCAAACTTAGACGCACATGTTCATGATAGAATTAGAGGCGAAAGTATAGAATTGATAGTTCCGTTAGGATACCGCAGGCATGAAGAATGTTTTTATAGAAGTCGATATATCAGCTTCTACACCAGTGGAGATATATCAGCTTCCACACTGATATTCTTCCCTCCCCCTTCATACGGGAGCTTGGCAGAAGGAAGGTCGTGTGATATGTGCCATCACAAATATTGCCCTCCGCTCGCTTTCAAATCGACTTCTATAAAAACATTCTTCATGCCTGCCGTATCCTAACGAAACTATCAATTCTATACTTTCGCCTCTAATTCTATCATGAACATGTGCGTCTAAGTTTGGAGGATGATATTAGCATTTCCATATCATTGTAAATCGTTTAACTTCACGTAGAAGTAACACACACAAAATCATTAATTTAGACTACAGATCCAATATTGAATTTGTACAAAACATTCTTCCCATCTAAAAAAGTAGATGTTGACTAATGGCAAATCAAAGATCCCGCATACTTCCCAATCCCCAGACATCATTCCAATTAGAACCAATGGGATCCTTGCACAAAATGTTCGAAATCACACGATGCAGAACTCAAACCATTGAGTATCATGCACAAGTGACGGTAGATCTTCCCGGAAACAACCCAAGAACTGGCAAAATCAATAGGAAGACATCTTCAGAGCGAAATTGTAACAAATAATGGGCTTACGAATAATTATTTTGCCAATTTTTTGCCAATATAATCCGGAATTGCGGAAAAACTAATTTTACTCAGTCAGCTTGCAAATATTTGTTTTTATTTCATATGTCAAACGGCGTATTTGACATTTCAAAACAACAAATTATGTTCTGTTTCGTACAATACAACGGTCGAAGGGCAGGGTACGGAAATCATCGTGCTATCGTGATACCAGCGTGATTCTGGGTGACAGACATATGATTTTATGCTGTACAGTGATATTGGTATCATATATGTGTCACAAGTATTAAATGCCAAATTATAGTACAGTTTCTGTAAGGTTCTTATGCAGAACTGTATTAAAATCAACCATCCACTTATTGGGTGGCGATACTCCTATTAGCCATTGTAAGCCACACCTTTTCATTAACGATGTCAAATGGTTTAACAAACATCACAATGGTTTTGATCATCTGAACAACTTTAAAAAAAAGACGAGTTTTGATATCCTACAGACTTTGAAATATGTAACCTAACGGATATTTCTTTGGCAGTAGTGCAGCCACACGTTTAAATTAAATTGGGTTTAAATCGGCTATCATTTTAGATTTCTATGGAGTTTGCACCAAAAATAGTGAAAAAAATAAAAATTGTTCTAGATCCCCCGATAGAACATTTTAGTTTACCCACTATATGAAAGAGGAGAGTATATACTTTTACGTGGTGGGTGTTTCAGAGATACTGATTTTTGAAAAATAATATTTCCTCATAGACACACCGTGATCCTACTAAAATATTTATCTAAAATGAATTATTGTTTACATAATAAAATAAAATATTTTCTATTGACAAATGTGAGGGTGAGATATAATAGAAATTGGGTAATCCACTCTGAGCGTGCATTAATGACAGAATCTTTTATTTAAAAGAGGGGAAGTCGACGAAGAGAATCCTCTCTTGCGACATTCGCCCTTATTCCAGATAGAGCTTGAGATATGCAAATATCATCCGTATAACGGTTCAGTTGCCAACATTGACCAGTGAATAGCAGGCCATGACTTTGCCTCTTTCCTCGTCGGGCACGCCCGGAGTTGCACGCTCGGGAAGACAGCACACCAGCGGTCAAATCAACGGATAGCTGGTTCGGCGGAATTAGGCCACACATTTGGTGTTCCTGCCAGGTTGTTCCTGGTTGGAAATTATTGTTCTGTAAGTATCCTGTGGGCGTGATTGGGACATTTTTTCTTCGGTTTCGACTTGTGGTGTCGAAGGGAAGCTCGCCGGAATGATTTGTTTTCTCATCGGTTTCGCCTTGTAATGTCGAAGACACTCTGGAAGCGTCCGATTGAATGATTTGTTCATCGGTTTCGACTTGTGATGTGGAAGACGCTCTGGAACGGCGTCAGCTTAAATGATTTGTCCATCGGTTTCGACTTGTAGCGTCGAAGACGCTCTGGAAGAGCGTCGGAACTAATGATTTGCTCATCGGGTTCGACTTGTAGTGTCGATGAAGCTCTGGAAGAGCGTCGTATTTAATGATTTGTTCATCGGTTTCGACTTGTGATGTTGAAGACGCTCTGGAAGAGCGTCGAATTGAATGATTTGCTCATCGGTTTCGACCTGTAATGTCGAAGACGCTCTGAAAGAGCATCGGATTGAAAGATTTGTTCATCGGTTTCGACTTGTGTTGTCGATGAAGCTTTGAAAGAGCGTCGAATTGAATGATTTTCTCATCGGTTTCGATTCGTTTCCAGATTGAATGATTTGTTGTTCTTATCGGTTTCGATTAAACATGATTTGTTTTCAGAATAAATGATTTGTTTTCTCATCAGTTTTCTGCTTGTGTTGTCGAAGGTGCTCTGGAAGAGTATCGGATCGGATTGTTGCAGATTTGATGGTTGTGTAGAAGAGGGGCGGATTGCTCACGTCAAAGAAACGTTAATGCGGTGGACCAGCAGAACGCAAGGTTTCAAATTTAAATTTCAAAGGTGTTGTGTGAGAGTGCCGGACTGATTGGCTTAAGCTGGAAGGACCAATACATAGTATGTTTGGAGAGCCACCGATATTGTTTTGACTTTTTCCGTTGGAAGGCCATCAAAATTGTATTGGATATGGTCTGCCGACTCGAATTTGGTTTTGGATTACAATGCTGGATATATTTGCAAAAAAAAAAGAAGGAATACAGATGGAGGATCATGAACATAAAAAAAGTTGATAGTTCAGAAGGCTCAGAAAAAAAGGCTGGATTAATTTGTTTAGTAAATATGCACTTGCGTATGGATTGGAAAATCGTATCAAACGTAGGATTGAAATATTTGATTTAGAATGATTTTGAATATGGGAATTGAGTATGGATATTGGATACAATAATTAAACTTGGCAGTAATGTGAGAAAAAAATTGCGTGAAAAAATTATGTAAATAATTGTTTTATGAAAATCGTAAGTCAATGTTTTTTTCTCTTTTTTGATGAGGGAAGAAGGGAAATGTGAGAGTGAGATATAATAGAAATTAGGTAATCAACTCTGAGCGTGCATTAATGACAGATATGCAAATATCATTCGTATAACGGTTCGGTTGCCAACATTCACCAGTGAATAGCAGGCAATGACTTTGCCTCTTTCCTCGTCGGGCATGCCTCACACAACAAACACAAAAAATGATAGCAAATCTGTTAAGAAATCAATTTTTCTTGTACTGTATAAATACTTTCCTTCTTCACTGTGTACAAATTGTCGTATGCCTTTCTGTACCATAATGTCATTATTTAATCTTTCAATTGATTACTTATAAAACCATCGCTAATGTACAATGTAGCTTCAGGGTGAATACCGATTGCAATGCAGGAGATAGGTATCAGTTTCATTCCTCTGCTGGCTAAAGCAGGAATAAATAAAGAAGGCGGTTAGCCTAATTTAACAGGTTATGGGCCCAGGATCCTATTCCCAGCGAGATACCAAGGACGATGGACCAGAAGGACGATTTGGCTGTGGGTAGCAGCCAGGATGGAGTGGCCGCGGGTAGCAGCCAAGGACGAAAGACTGGAGCAATTCGAAAGACAGCGGCTGGTGGAAGCCGTAACCAGGACGAAGCGGCTGGTGGAAGCCGTAACCGAGGCGAAGCGGCTGGTGGAAGCCGTAACCGGGACGAATCGGCTGGTGGAAGCCGTAACCGGGACGAATCGGCTGGTGGAAGCCGCAACCGAAGCGAAGCGGCTGGTGGAAGCCGTAACCGGGACGAATCGGCTGGTGGAAGCCGCAACCGAAGCGAAGCGACTAGTGGAAGCCGTAACCGAAGCGAAATGACCGGTAGAAGCGGTAATCATGACCAAGCAGCTGGCAGAAGCCGCACTCGGGATGAAGCGGTTGATGAAAGCCGCAGACGAGACGAAGCGGCTGGTGGAAGTCACAGCCGTGACAGAGCGACTTGAATAAGTCGCAGCAGAGGCGAAGCTATGGCTGCAGATCGCAGCAGAAATATAGTGGCTAATGGAAGCCTCGACCAGAACAGTGACGTTGATGAAAATCTTAATCGATTTCAAGCGGCTGGTCGAAGCCGCGGTTGGTGGCAGGATGGGGAAAGTAGCGACGATGAACAAAATGAAATGTCTGGAAGAAATTGGTTCAGCAAAGTGTCCAGTGGCAATCGGTTCGCAGGAGTAACTGGTGGAAGTGAGTCATACGAGACAAACCGAAATAGCGGACTGCGTACTAGTTATGTCCCATCCATAAAAGTGACCGCACGAAATGGTTCTCGTGTCGCAGAGCCAAAAAATAGGATGACAGATCCTATGGTGCCAAATGCATCCACAGTGATGCTTATAGAAAGACGGAGTCAGATGGTTGGGATATTCGAGGGAGATGAGCGAGAGTTTACTGCGTGGAAATGGCGCCTTACGCATCATCTCTCACGTCTCAAGCTGGATTATACTTTGCTGCGTACTCCTAGACAGGAGCCATACGGACAGGCAGATCCCAATGCATCGCCACAAGAAGAAGCACACCGACAAGTGTTGTACCAGAAACGCTGCGAAGACGATTGTGAGGCAATCGATGAAATTATTTTCACGATTGGAAATAAACCTCTTCAGAAACTAATGCATTGCCAATACGCCAAGGAGTGTATGGATGCACTGTCAAATGCATACCAAAGAGGTGGAACACTGGTGGCCATTTCCCTTCGTCGTCAGCTGTTCAGATTGGGAGATCGCCAATTCCGCTCCCTGAATGAACTATTCAAAGAACACTCAAGACTCTGTATGGAACTGGAGTATGCAGACCCTCAAGCGACACACATGGAGAAAATTCAAACGCTACTTGGAGCAATCCCTGGACGCATGCAGCATGTGGTGGCAGCAATACTCATGCTCCCGGAGGCGGTCCTGAAGAAGAAACCAATTGATGACCTTCACCGTATGCTTCTGGATGCCGAATCTCTCCAGCGACCACAGAGACCTCCATTGAATGTGGCTATGGTAGCCAATCCGAAAGATAACATCCAGTGTTTCGGATGTCATCAGATGGGACATTACCGGAACCGATGTCCGAATGAAGAGAAGAAAAGAAAATCTATCCGAAAAAAGTTCAGCCAGCCAAACCTTGATAGAAAAGAAAGAGAACACGCGTTAATGGTAACCACAAGTATGGTGAACAAGAGGCGATTCGTGATTGATTCTGGTGCTTCAAATCACATGATTAACAATGATTCCATCATGAGTGATGTAGAAAATCTTGATGTGGAAATGGTTGTTACTACTGCAAAGAAGGGTGAACATTTGAAGGCTACTAAGAAAGGGTCAGTAGCGCTCAAATCAGTTGTTGGAGTAAATAAAATCAAAAAGTTGAAACTGTATAACTGTCTTTTCATTCCTGGGCTGCAGGAAAATCTGATTTCCGTAAAAAGAGTTGTTTCTCAAGGAAAGGAGGTTCATTTCTTCAACAAGACTGTCGTTATCCAAGAGAAATCTGGTGAGGTTATCGCTAGAGGGCAATTACTGGATGGGTTGTATTATCTTGATGTTTTTTTCGCTGTCGGATAATGCAATGCTTTGTAAGAATAATGACTTGGACATTTGGCACAAACGATTTGGGCACCTTGGACAATCAAGTTTGGAAACATTGCATCGTAACTCAATGACTGATGGATTTGAGATCCAGTCATGTGAATTTAATAATAACAAGCTAAAATGCGATTCATGCCTGTTTGGGAAACAAACAAGACAAAGATTTAAAGATTCGGACAAACCTCGATCGAATCGACCGCTTGAGCTGGTACATTCTGATGTATGCGGTTATTTTGAAGAATCAACTTACGACGGATATCGATATTTCGTAACTTTCATCGATGATTTCACGCATTTTACCGTGGTATACATTTTGAAACACAAAAGTGACGTGCTTAGATCTTTTCAATTATATGAAGCAATGGTTTCATCTCACTTCGGTCAGAAGATAGCACAATTGCGTTCAGACAATGGGACTGAATATTATGGAAATGATTTCATTCAATTTTGTGGCCAAAAAGGGATTCAAATGATAGCAACAGTGCCATATACTCCTCAACAGAATGGAGTCAGCGAAAGGATGAATAGAACGCTTTTAGATAAAGCACGAACTATGCTCCATGTTACTTTACATGCCAAAAGAGTTTTGGGGAGAAGCAGTATACGCTGCAACATATTTGACGAATAGATCCCCAACAAATGCTCTATTAGAGCATAAAACTCCATATGAGATGTGGTTTGGAAGAAAGCCTAATGTCGATAAACTGAGGATTTTCGGTTGTAACGCATATGCGCAAATTCCCAAGGAAAAACGACAAAAACTGGATAAAAGAAGCCGATTGCTGAAGTTCGTAGGATATGCGAACAATGGTTACCGGTTGTGTGATGAATCAACACATACTGTTATAATATCCAGAGATGTAGTGTTTGATGAAGGCTCAATTTCAACCGTTGTCCACCATGTGGAACAAAATCGCACAGCTGATCATGTGTCTGATAATAGTACTGTCAATATTTCGGAAGAAAATGCAATGGAAGAAATAGCAGATCAGAACGCTAGCAGCGAGGAGTTTCAAGAGCTTGACGTGAATGAAGATGGAACTATTGATAGTTTTGTTATGGCCAGCGATCACGAATCAATTGCTGCGGAAACTAATCCAATACAAGAGCAGGAACTAAGAAGAAGTCAACGTACACGTCAACCACCTAAACGGTTTGGCGATTATGAGACTACATTTCTCGCCGGAGAAGATATTCAGGAAATTCCACAAACAGTTGAACAGCTGAAATATAGAAGTGACTGGAATTATTGGGAGGATGCGATAATACAGGAGATGAATTCTCTTAATAAAAACCAAACATGGATTTAAGCTAATGCATCTGAAAACAGAAAACCAGTAAAATCCAAATGGGTATTCACAATCAAAGATGATGGACGGTATAAGGCCAGATTGGTTGCGAAAGGTTGTTCGCAGAAACCAGGGCTCGACTATCATGACACTTTTGCACCAGTGGCCAAAATGAACAGTATTAGAATTATGTTATCATTGGCAAATGAGCAGAAGTTGATGATCCATCAGATGGAACTGAAACAGCTTTTTTATACGGAGAATTGAAAGAGGAGGTATTTATGGAACTCCCATCAGACGAATTCGGAAAATCAAAAATCGTCAAACTACAGAAATCCATTTATGGATTGAAACAATCTGGAAGGAGTTGGAATGAACGTTTTGATCAAACAATGAGAAAACTTGGGTTTGTTCCATTGAACAATGATTGTTGCATTTATAGATTGCCCCGACATAATCTATATGTTGTTTTATATGTGGATGATGTCCTCATCATTGGAAAAACCGTTAAGGCTATCAACTGGATTAAAAATAAACTGTCTCAAGAATTTCAAATGAAAGATTTGAAAGCAGTCTCACATTTTCTTGGATTGGATATCAGACGAGATATTGAAAACCAAATTACAGAAATTTCTCAAGTGGGATACACTAAGAAAATTCTAGCTAGGTTTGGTATGGAAAACTGTAAACCAATTGCAACGCCCATGGATGTTAATAACAAATGGGAAACTGGAGATGATCGGTTAACTAAACAACCATATAAAGAACTTCTGGGTTGTTTACAATACTTAGCTTTATCTTCGAGGCCAGATATCAATGCAGCTGTAAATATTTTGAGTAAATTTCAATCGCGTGCAACTGAGGCTCACTGGTGTGGACTCAAACGTATATTGAGATATCTAAAAGGGACAATACACACAAAGATCGTTTATAAGAAATGTCAAGAAGAACCAGTGCTACAAGGATTTGCGGATGCTGATTACGGAAATGACGTAGAGGATAGAACATCGATTTCGGGATATGTTTTCCAAGTTTTTGGTAACGTGGTTTCGTGGGCAACGAAACGTCAAGCTACTGTAAGTCTTTCGTCAACGGAAGCAGAGTTAGTTGCCTTGTGCACGGCAGCTTAGGAAGGACTATGGATTTCAAACTTATTGACAGAATTGGGAGTGGATAACATACCAATTGTCATACATGAAGACAACATACCCTGCATCAACTTTTCGAAGGAACCCCGGGAACATCAACGGATGAAACATATTGATATAAAGTTTGTGTTTATCAGGGACATAATTAGAAAAGGGCATCTAGAGATTGTTTATAAACCAAGTAATGATCAACCAGCAGATGCGCTAACGAAACCATTATCAAAAGTTAAACATGACAAGTTATTCGAATTGCTAAACATATTGCGCATTTTGCGCCGTGTTCGACTCCCATGCAAAAAATATTGTCCCACCAAAATATGTTCCCACCAGTTTCTCCATATATGGATGACGTCTCCACTACAAGAAAGAGCTTTTTGGGGTGTGAAATAAGGTGCAAGAATGATGTTTTGGATTGTGCTTTCGCTAATTTCTATACAATTGGACGTGTGAGCATTTGTTTTGGTACTTCGACAAATTTGCACGGTAGTCTATTCTTCGGTGAGAAAAGCAATAAAAATTGAAGGGAGGTGTTAAGAAATCAATTTTTCTTGTACTGTATAAATACTTTCCTTCTTCACTGTGTACAAATTGTCGTATGCCTTTCTGTACCATAATGTCATGTTTCAATCTTTCAATTGATTACTTATAAAACCATCGCTAATGTACAATGTAGCTTCAGGGTGAATACCGATTGTAATGCAGGAGATAGGTATCATTCCAGTTCGAGACAGCAACACGTACGGACGTGTTTTTTGCTCGCGCATTTTTTTCGAAGTGTTTTTTCTCGTTCTTTCGCTGTTTACGTTTTCGCTTGTCGCGTTGGCGTTATTTTCTCCCGGACCCGTCATGGGAGACTCGGTGGCCGATTCGGTCGCTGGAAAAGTGCCTAAGCGCACTGCTCTTGGAGGCGCGGGTAACCCCTCCAAGCAGCTTTTGCAGAGCAACGTGTTCTCGCCGTTGCCGCTTGATGACGCCGGCAATCCGCCGAAAAGAGGAAGAAGCAGCAATCGCAGCTGCCGCAGGTGCAACCGGAGCGGAAGGAGAAGTGCCCGCCCGTGTTTGTGAAGGGCGATCCGCCGGATTTACGACCAAAATTCGCCAGCTGATCGCTAAGGGGCTGAAATGTACTTTTCGGCTCTGCAGCGAGGGCGTGAAAGTGATGCCGGCGAACAGGGACCATCATCAATCCGTCGTGGAGTTCCTCGAGGTCCACAAGTATGAGTACTACACTCATGACCACCCCGGCACGAAGCCGCTCAAGGCTTTGCTGCGAGGACTTCACGACATGAAGGAGGAAGAGCTCCAAGCAGAGCTTGAAAGTTGCGGACTGAAGCCAGTAGCCGTCCACAAGATCGCTCGTCACGACAAGGCGAGGAAATATCGCGACCAGCTTTACCTGATCCATCTGGAGCACGGCTCCACTACCTGGAAGGACCTGAAGCTGGTTGGCGTTATAAATTACACCGTCGTTGACTGGGAGAGATATCGGCCAGTGCACCGCGATGTCACGCAATGCACCAACTGCTTCAATTTCGGGCACGGCACCAGAAACTGCCGCATGAAGCCGCGCTGCAACAAGTGTGGCGAACCCCATCCGACTGACGAGTGCGACAAAATGGAGGTGGCCGATCCCAAGTGCGCCAACTGTGGCGACAAACATCGGGCCACCACAAAGGGCTGCCCAAAGCGAGCCGAGTTCCTGGAAATCCGGAAGAAGGCTTCCACCAGGACCATTCCGAAGAAGAACCGTGTTCCTGTAATCAACGAGGTGAACTTTCCAGCTATCCCGGCTCCCCGTCGTGTGATTCCAATACTCCCACCGCTACAGCCGCACAAGCGACTGGCAGCGGCAGCTGCATCGGTCCAAGCTCCAGCATCGTCGGCACCATCCACCAGCGAATGGCCCCCGCTTCCTCCTCCTGGGTTCGGCCACTCCGGAGCAACTGATGCCGATCTTCGCGCAGCTCGCCACTCGACTGCGCGACTGCAAAACCCGATTCGACCAGGTCTTCACACTTGGCATGTTCATCATTGAAAATGGCTGCTAGGGTGGGCCTGGTCAACTGGAACGCTTGCTCGCTAAAGAGCAAAACAATCGAGCTGAAGGATTTCCTTGAGGAGAAGGAAATAGACGTGGCGTTCATCACCGAAACGCACCTAAAACCGGAAGTGAACATCAACATCCCGGACTTCCGCATCGTGCGACTCGACCGGCCGACCAGGGGAGGTGGTGTGGCCATCGCTCTTCGCTACAACATCAACTGTCGTCTGCTTCCAAGTTTCCAGCTCAGTGTCATTGAGGCCATCGGTGTCGAAATCACCACTTCGGTCGGCACAATCGCGCTCATCGCGGCGTACTGTCCAACGCAAGCCAAAGCCGGCGATGGATCATCGGCTGCCCTTCGGAGGACATCGATCAAGCTGACGCGGAGGCAAGGCCAGTATATCATTGCCGGCGACTTGAATGCCAAACATCAAGCCTGGGGCAACAGTCGCGGCAATCGAAACGGCACCATCTGGAGCAACGACATGGAGGAAGGCCACTACACGATCCTGAGCCCGGATTCCCCACTCGGCTGAGTCGGTCCGGTGCCCACGCAACGCTCGACCTCTACGTAACAAACCTGAGTGACCACGTCTCGCAGCCGGTTGTATACCAGGAGCTCAGTTCGGATCACTATCCGGTGGTGGCGGAACTGGGCTCCTCGGTCAATCGGCACCAGCAGTTACGGCGGAACTACCACCGAGTGAACTGGCAGCGTTTCCAGCAGTGCGTCGATAACACCGTCGACTACGAGGTGCGTCCGGAGACGCCGGAAAGTATCGACCGCCAGCTGTGCGCTATCGAGGAGGCGATCACGGCGGCCCGAGAGCAACACGTACCGACGGCTCGGCAGGTAAGCAACTCCTTAAACATCGATACACTCACCAAAGATTTGATTCGATTGCGGAATGTCACTCGCAGGCAGTTTCAGCGTACTGGACTGCCTGAGCTTAAAACACGCTGCAATCGAATCACAAAATTATCAAGGCCAGAATGGTGGACCTCAAAAATAACGACTTCTCGAATAAGATCCGCACTCTCCCAGATTATGCTAAGCCGTTCTGGAAAATGACCAAAATTCTAAAATCCAAGCCTCGGCCCATTCCACCTTTGATCCCACTAGACAATAATGGCTCTAAGGATCGCTTGATAACTCCTGCAGAGAAGGTCGCTGAAATAGGTCGTCACTTCGTCAGCTCACACAATCTTGGGCAGAACATCGTCAGTCCACACGAAGCAGCCGTCAACGAGCATGCTAACAACATCCATTTGATTCCCAACGACTTCTCGGAGGAGTTGGAGATCTCAGCTGACGAATTGACGGCCTATATCAAATCGTCGAAGAACATGAAGGCCCCAGGCTTCGACAGCATCCTGAATCTCGAGCTCAAACACATGAGTGCTCCGTTCTTTGAGCACCTCTCGCTGATCTTTAATCAGTGTCTCCGGCTTAGCTACTTCCCATCGTCCTGGAAGTCAGCGAAAGTCATCCCCATCCGGAAGCCTGGGAAGGATCCTTCCTCCAGTTATCGACCCATCAGCCTTCTCTCAGGGTTATCCAAGCTATTCGAAAAAGCTATTCATCATCGGTTACTTGAGTCTGCCGAAAATCTCAACATCTTGCTCGAGGAACAGTTTGGTTTCCGACGCGGTCGGTCAACTGTACACCAACTGACCCGAGTTACCAACGTCCTCAGACGGAACAAGTTTGTCTCGAAAACATCCGCCATGGCCTTACTCGATGTCGAGAAGGCATTTGACAATGTATGGCATGATGGCCTGGTGTACAAACTACAACGCTACAATCTTCCCAGCTACCTGGTGAAAATCATCAACAATTACCTGTCGGCAAGGACATTCCGGGTCTCAATCAGCGGAGCGAGTTCCAATGCGCACAACATCGTCGCAGGCGTTCCCCAGGGCAGTATCCTCAGGCCCCTGCTTTTCAATCTGTTCACCTCCGACATGCCAGAACCTCCAGAAGGCGGCATTCTGTCTCTGTTCGCAGATGACACATCCATCGTCTACAACGGTAGAGTGATCAGAGCGCTAGTGGCAAAACTCCAACGAGGCCTGGATGCCCTGACAGAGTACCTCACCAGCTGGAAGATCTGTATCAACGCGGCGAAGACCCAGGTCATCATTTTCCCCACTCCAAATCCCTAAACTTGTTCCGCCTGGGGACTGTAAAATCATCCTCAATGGCACGACCGTGGAATGGGCCAATGAGGCCGGCTACCTTGGCTTGACCCTCGACAGCAAGCTTATTTTCAAGCAACAGGTTGACGAAACGGTGACAAAGTGTAACGTTTTGTTGAAACTACTGTACATTTTGATCAACCGTCGATCGTCATTGTCCCTGAAAAAGCTTGCTGTCTACAAGCAAATCATCCTCCCTGTGATCGAATATGGCATGCCGGTCTGGGAGAGCTGCGCTAAAACCCACCACCTCAAACTTCAACGGGTCCAAAACAAATTCCTGAGGATGATCCTCAACACCCCTCCCAGGACAAGAACATCCGAGGTCCACCGTCTGGCCGGAATAAAAACCTTACATGAACGCTTTGGTGAGTGTAAAGAAAAGTTTAGGGTCCGTTGCTTGCATTCGGATCAGGCTCCAATTAGGGCGCTAGTTCCAATCTAGGTTATCAAATTTCTTATTGTAAATATTAGTGTACATAGTAGTTAGGTTATCAAATTTAAAAAAACACACAAGCGCCTCCTAAAGGCCGTCATGATATATCATATTAACACTTAAATAACAATGTAAACATAAAAATTTAAAATTGAAGTTGGAGGGCCAAGCCGGCCGAGCACTGTACATGTAAAAAATAATTGTAGAACAGAAAATGAAACAATAAATAAGAATTTTACTACTACTACTGGAGATAGGTATCAGTTTCATTCCTCTGCTGGCTAAAGCAGGAATAAATAAAGAAGGCGGTTAGCCTAATTTAACAAAATCCAATCATAGTAGGCATATGTAATACCAGCATACTACTTATACATACAGTCTCAGTAGGCTGCCATGAGATGCCAGTATTGATTAGTCAAAAGTGACGTAGGGAACAAATTGTAATCATTCAGTGTTTGATTCTTGACTTCAGTCAGACACTAATTTTCTGCCATGAAATTGACTGGTAGAAGAAAATGGTAAGCATTGAAGAGGAAATAGATTGGCAAAAAGGTAAACCACGACGGGAAAAAGAAAATGATAAGCCTTAGAGGGAAGACTAAATGGAATGAAAGCCATTAAAACCATTAAAGGAGGCAAATCACATGACAATATGACAAAATAAATATTACAAAAATATTCAGTTCAACAAAAGAAAACAAAAGGAATTGATGGCTAACAACCGAAGAAAAGCCACAATAAGAATAGTGATGCACGATGTGAAACAACGGTGATTTATTTTTTTTTTCAATAAATAAAATAAATAGCTTTCCGATCTAACAAAACAGAACTAAAACCGGGATCCGCGTCCGATACGAAACACGTACAATCGCGAACTCTGCGTATTTACGGACTTGGGTTGCTATAAAATTCGACAGTTAGATCTGGGGAAGATTTGATTCTATTTTATGATATCTGTTTAATAAACAGTTCCTTCACAAAAAAACATATGAGAACAAATTTATATTTTTTGGGTTTTTGCTGCTGGGAAGGACGAGACCCCGGTCGAGCTTCCCAAAAACGGAAGTAAACAGCTGCATCAATCGATCCACCACATTATTCAGAAAATATTTTTTTCATTGTTCACGTGTTATTTTTATATCCAGAAAATATGGGAGGATGAAAAGTAATCTATAAGAAAGGGCACAGATCAAGGCACAGATTCACCAGAGTGTGTGTAATTAGGATCAGCGTAATTGGGTTCAGAGAGATTACCCTTCTGAACACGCCGTATAAAATACTGTTGCCTTCGTCCTTCGTCGGAGAATTTCAGGAAGGTTTTCGTGAAGGCCGATCAACGATGTTTAGCCTGTGGATGATCCTTGATAAATTCCGTACAACTTACAGTCTCACGATCTGTTCATTGATTTCAAAGCAGCGTACGATTCAGTGAAAAGTAATGATCTGTGGCAGAAATGTCCGAACATTGTTGACGCTGAGGTAGTACTTGATGTTTACCTTGGAACACTTGAAACATGGGACAATGACCTTGTTTTACCTTAATGCCCCATTTTTGTTATGTAATTCGTCAAGTTCGGAGTAACAAATAATCGACAAAACATTGACCTCAAATTTTGCCAAAAATCGTGATGTTGATGTTGGGAATTCCTTATATTGCTTACTAACAACCTCACACTACTAGTCTGATCTAGAATTTTCCAGGGAATCGAGTGGAGCTATTTTTGCCCACCGCACGACTAAAGAAGCTAAAATATTGTTCATTTGGCCCCAAGTTCTATAATTTTCTAACTATTACCCAAAAGGCTAAGGTCTTCCGGAAAGCATAACAAATAAGGGGCATTAGGGTAAAACGAGGTCTTGTAGCTTCGAGCAGTGAACTTAACCACCTTTGCACGATATCCCTGAAAGTTTTACGATTTGTCAGAATTTCAGCGCAATCCACCTATACCGAACCGAGATATTGAATTTATTTGCGTTATGGACATTTTTTTCCCATTGTGTACTGATAGAGCACCTTCAGAGTTTTATACACCTACCTACCTTACTACCTTCCCCCACTGATAAAAACAATGTGACTTCCGATATCCTTCTAATATTTGGAAATCATGAATTTGAAAATCACGTTTAAAAAGTAAAGTAACACGATTCACAATTGTGGGTTGAAATGTTCGACAATTCGAATGGAAAATTAATGTATGCTATTCACTGCATTCATGGCATGGTGAGAAAAAGTACCGAAATCCCGGTGGTCAACTGTTACTGGATTGCACAGTGGTTTAAAGTCAAACAAAATATCCATCATCCCTTCTAAATATAGATGGTTTATTCTGTTACTTACTTACTTACTCATGGATCCTGTACACCTCCGGTGGTGCAAAGGGCCGACTTGAAAGATCTCCATCCTGAGCGATGCCCGGCTATCGCTTTAACCTGTTGCCAGGTTAGATTTCGGTCGACTTCTTTTATTTCTTTATTGAGGCTTCGCCGCCATGAGCCTCTGGGTGTGCCTCTGCTGCGATGTCCCGCTGGGTTCCAGTCTAATGCTTGCTTACAGATTTCGTTTCCGCCCCTACGTAGAGTGTGGCCGACCCAGCCCCACTTCCGATCCCGAATTTCTGTTGCTATCGACCTCTGGTGACAACGACGATGGAGCTCGTTGTTTGAGATCCAGTTGTGAGGCCACCAGGTCCGAATTATATACCGCAGGCATCTGTTAATGAACACCTGCAGCCGTTGAGTGTTCTCCACTGATACACACCATGTTTCGCTAGCGTATAACAGCACAGATTTCACGTTAGAGTTGAAAATTCGTATTTTGGCGCGTTCACTTATCTGCCTGTTTTTCCAGATATTTCTTAAACTCCCAAAGGCAGCCCTTGCTTTCTTGATCCGTGCGCCTATGTCGATCTTGGTACCGCCGTCTGACGCCATTTGGCTACCAATATATTGGAAGCTTTCAACATTCTCCACTGGTTTATTCTGTGATTATTATTATAATTCGCAGTACATTCTACCAAAAATATCGTTAATCAATTAAATTTTAAATATTTCTACGAATTCAGCTTTCCAAAACATATCAGTGTAAGTAAAATTGGATTAGCTTTGCTACATTCTTGTAAGGCTCCTCATGTTCTGTGCAAATGTCATTGTTCAACATTTTGTCTTAGGCATATCGCAATGCATCAGAAACATCTTTATGGAATTTTGAAATTATCAATATATTTTATATGGGCCACTGTGAGACACAGAAGCCATTCAAATAGAACTATCCTGTCCAGGTGTAGGTCTCAATGACAAAAATCTAAGGAATAAGTTCAATTGACAGTGCAATTGAAAGCTTGTTAACTAGAAACTAGCGCAACGAATCTACCAACTGAATGCAGTTCTTGAAAAGGGATGGAAAACTTTTCCTATCTACCGGGTGAGTTTTGTCGGTGCCTGGATGACTAAATCAAATCCATGCTATGAACTGCCGATAAGAAACGTGGGGGCTGTATCGATGATGGATTTAAAGTTTTTATAAAGATACAAAACTTTAAAAAAAAAACTAATTAAATTATTAATTTATGGATTTTAATTTTAACTGGGAATTTTTGAATTTTCATTTTTGTTTTCGATATTACTATGAAGAATCTAATCTATTTCACAGAAAAATACTTAAAATATATTATGAAAATGTTATGCGTTTTGTGTATTTTTAAGAAAAAAATCTTTGTTTATAATTAAATTGAATCAATTGATAAATAAACTTAAAGAAGATTCATCTTTACAAATTTTGTCTCACACCCGTTTTGTCGCCGTTATCCCGGATTACCTTCATTGTCTTCATCCAGTTTCCCTCTGTCTGACTTTCAACGTCTCAGAACGTATACCTACCTAATTGAATTTTAGATGCAAAATAAACACAGAAACCCGTTGCCCATCAGCATAGGTCAATGATAACTCGACTGCGATAGAAGATGATGACGATGTTGTAAGCCTCCCTGATCCTTCGTGAATCATCTTATTACTACGATTCTTGGTATTTAGTCTCAGCATCCAGACAGTTTCTTCATCCCTTCATTCAACAACATCTGCTCCAGCAAGACAAACATCATTAGGGAAAGATGAGTACGAAATATACGTATTTTCAATATGACGAAAATTATTGCGGTCAGGAACGTTTCCGATAAATATAAATTTTGCACAAAGACTTAAATAATAAACAATTTATTAGCTTTTTTTCATTTTGATTTGTGAAAAAAATCACAATAATCAAATTAAAAATCAAAATACATTTCCATTTTAATCGAAATTGGGTGAGCACAAGTTGTGCGTTTTGAACAACTTTTCCCAATCTGCCTTTTGTTTTTCTTATTCAGTCGCCATGACATGTCTCTTCAACGACAGCACAGCAAGTGGGAGGTGAGCCTTCGTTTTTGGCAATCATCAGGCCACTTGGCCTCACGAATCGTGTCGGTGGAGAGCGCTGCCTGTCTGTGTCTGGGTTGCTTGGATCCGGGAGCATCGACTGGAGAATCCTAATAAAGTGATTGGAATTTCGAAGAAGTTAAGCCGCTCTGTACCACACGTTTGCAGTTGTTTCTTCTGGTGTTTGCAAAAGGATCCTGTCCCGTTACTTCTTGGGTAAATATTTGCGATAGAGGAAATTTCTGTCTACTTTGTGGGATGGCTTGGAAAGATGGATGTCCAAAACACCAAACAGCGAAAAAGAAAATCCTAGATGATAGAATCAGCGTGATTGAAAGCAAAAAGCAGGAGAATGTCGAATTTATTGGAGATTATCCGTGTAGGGTAGGTGCACTAGTTGTTCGACAACCATCCATTGCTCATCATAAATGTTGTCGCTTTCATTTTCTATTAAACTTGTTATTACTATACTATATGTTTAACTAGGGGTACAGCTCCTTGAATTCGTATCATGTACCCAAATCAATACCATTCGAGAACAAAGAATTGGTGCGTAAATTGTTTTATTTCTCTTTTTTGTGATTTTTCAGCAGTGAGCACGTCGGATAACAACAAAACACTACACAAATTGAGCTAAATTGCCTGTTTTGCGAATGCTATTGATATAGGAGCATGTTATTAATAACGGAACAAATCCCCTACTTGGCGTCCTAACTTTGGTAATAAAAGTTAATAATCTGCTACTTTTTGGTATATAAATTTCATAAATTTCTATCTACAACATTACATTTGAAATATTTTATACTTTAAAGAATCTGATGAACTTTTTGCAAAGTTGCAATAAAGTGATGGTATTGAATGGAATCGAAAAAAAATCCTTTTATGGAAGGCAAGGATTTTTCTATTAAATTTATTATCCATAATTTCATCACATTTTTAATGGTTTTACTTAATATTTTTTTCAAGGCTACTATTTGAGAAAATCAAACAATTAAAATACTAATATTGGCTGAATATTGCAATGTCAGTTGCGTCTGTGCGTCGCACCATGGCAAAAACTAGGACCACTATCCTTATTGATAATAATGCGATTCGATGTAATGTGCGTGGGAGGTTGAAAATAGACGTAAGCAGAAAGATGCTCTCCTTTGTTCCAGTTTGTTGGTAAATCCGGGCAAGGGCCCGGTGATACGATAATCGTTGTTTGATTTATTATTAAGATTGATGTTTGTTGATTTATGGCGGTTGGAGGTTGAGGAGGCGACAGCCTTTGTTCTACCCAGCAGTGTGGATCTTCATTTTAGGTTGTAAGATGGGTCTAATGGCATGTGTGACGCCAATTTTAGGAGTGTCTGCGGGTAATGAATGTTTGTCTATATTGTGGAGTATTAGTAGTTGATTGACTTGAGGTGTGTCATGGTATTCAGTGTTACATCTCATTTCAAGATGTTCTAGAGTATCCAAACCGGGTATGTTAAGAAGATTTTTTTTTCTCCTGCATGTCATTTAAGTGACGTTTACTTCCATCATATTGATTGCTTTAATTTTTCGATCGTGATTTTGTACATGACTAACAGGGGTTATCGAAGGGGTAGGTGGAAGTTTGGAACAACTTCTTGGTACAAAATAGCTTGATTATGAACAAATTGTATTACTCTCAGAGCATCATCGTTCAATCAATACTCTAAACAATCCTTGAGTTCTGGTCATGGTCGTCCGTATAATCAACAAAGCTTTTCACGGAGTCTTGGCTCCATTCAACTCTTTTTGAGTTGTAATGACTCCATGGGACATCCCTTCGCTATTACGAACATATCACAGTATTCCCAGTATTCACAGTATTCTACGATACTCCAAACTATTTTTGAGCTCAGATCTCGAAATTTTGTATGGTCACTAAATCGAACTACGGGGTGAAGCTCTTTGGGACATCATTTCGCTATTGGAAACATGTCCCAAAACTTCAAAAGCATTCCAAACTATTCTTGAGTTCAAATCAAGACATCTACCGTAGTGCACTGTAACTATTATTGAGTACAGATATCCTGCAGCGTTTTCAGCGTCACGCTGAAAGTCATATTAGCCGGCGGTGGCGTGAATCGGCGTAACCATCTTTTTATTACATTTGATTTTAAGGAAATTTTACATGATTTTTCCTTGAATGAACTATAAAAACATGTCTTTAATTGTTTTGAGGATTTTTTTTCCGAATTCAGCGGTTTTTTTTCCTGGAATTTATTCGAAATTATTCGGTATTTCCTCGGAAAATCCTCAACAAGTCTGCGGAAATGTTTCGATGTTTTCTCCAGAAAATTAGAAGTATTTTTTCTTGTAAAAATCTCGTAAAAATCTTAGGCGATTGCGTATTTTTTTTATTTTCTTCGGAAAGTTTCTTTGGCAAATTCGTTGGATAATTCTTGGAAATCGCCTAGAAAAACTTTTTGAAAAGTACTCGACAAGTTATTATATTTTTTTAGGAATTTCTATGGAATGTTTTCGTGATTTTTTTCGCAAAATTATTTGCAAAATTTTTGCATTTTTTTTTGTAAAATTCTTCAGTTTTTTTGGTTTTCCCTCGAAAAGTGTTTAGGAGCTTCCTGGAAATTCTCCGAGAAACTCGCAGGTAGAAATTCTTAAATTATTCGGATATTTCTCAGGAAATCATACGAAAGAAAATTCTTTGTAAAAATCCAGTAAATTTTTTCCTAAAATTATCAGCAATTTCTTGTGATATTCTTTAAAAAAATTCTTAGAAAAATTCTATGGATATTTACTAGAAATTCTGAGATTTCTGCGGAAAGTTTGATTTTTCTTGGGAATTCTTCGGAAAATTCTCGTGAAATTTTCAGAAAACTCTTCCGAAAAGTCTCAGAAAATTCTTCGACAAATTGCCAATCTGAAAATATTCGAGAAATTCTTCGGAAAATTAACGGTGAAATTTTTTTTTAAATTGTACGAAAATTTCTCGTGAAATTTTTCGGAAAATTTATGTGATTTTTAAGAAAGTTCTCGAGAAATTCTTCGGAAAATTTTCGTACAATTATTCGAAAAAATCTACGAAAATTTTGGAAAAATCGGAAAAATATCGAAAAATCGAAAAAAATCGGAGTTTCCTTGGGAAATTCTTCGAATAATTCTTGAGAAATTCTCTAAAAAAAATCATAGAAAATTTTTCGGTAAATTCTTTGGGAAATTCTCAGGGAATTCTCCAGTAAATTCTCGTGAAATTCTTTGAAGATTTCTAAAGAAAGTTTTCGGGTTTTCCTCGGAAATTTTTTGAAGTTCCCTTAGGAAATTCTTCGAAACATTCTCAAATTGTATTTATTTAGAAATAATACGGAAAATATTCGAGAATTTTCGAATATTTCGACAAATTTTCTGAAAGATTTTTCTTGGATAGTTCGGAGTTTCCACGGGAAATTCGCCGAATAATTCATGGAAAATTCGTCGAAAAATACTATGTATTTTTTTTTAAATTCTCGTGAAATTCTTTGGAATTTTTTTTGGAAATTATTCATTTTATTTTGGGAAATTGTACGACAAATTCACGATAATTTTTTCGGAAAAACTCAAAGGTGCAGCCCAATCGGTTGTACGCAAAGGTGACGTTGAACTACGTAGCTGTATGTAATATACAGATTTTCGACTTTTCTGTTCGATGAGACCAAAGCAAGCGTGTTTCAAGCCCAGGGTGAATCTGTTTTCGCTGTTTATCCTGCTCTCCTGAGATTGAGTGAGATTTTAGACTAACATTTAAAAAAGGATGATAAAAATATGTTTTTCAAATAAACGAGGATTAATAACACTCTCAAGCGATCACATATCCAAATTATCAATTAATAAAAAAAACTCGCTAGAGAGTAAGAATCGTCGAAGCATTATTGGTGAATGCTACTTTTGAACTTTGTTCCCTACATAACACTAAAACACAATACCAAACATTCGATTTAACTTCATTGTTTACATTTAATTGGTATTAGATTAGTTTGGTTTACATTAAAATAATAATTTTGTGTTGCAAGATTTGAAAAGTTATCGCCGATAACAACTCGCCTACTTTTCACACCTGCGAAGTTATCAAATGATAATTCCAAAAATCTGGCTGATAGTGTACCGCTACGCTGCCTTGGCCGCTGCTTGACAGTTTGAGAGTTTATTGATAATAATTATCATTCCTTCACGTGAGGAGTCGGACTTTGCATTTCCTCCAGCAGACACCAAGAGCTGAAAAAAGATTACCAGAACGCATTTACTTCAGCAGCGAAAAAGATTCCGAGCCTCCTACAGGCATCAATAGACGTACTCGAGCAGCTGTCGTCAAACGCCCCCATGCTTTACAGAGAAAACGCGCGTGTAAGTTAGCAGAAACGAGTTAAAAGTCCTGTAAGTTGCATTAATTTGACGTCTATGCCGGCTTGAGGTTCCCAGTTAGCCTTGAGAACAAAAGCGCAGAATCCGGAGATGGCGAGATCGATTCTAGATCCGATCTAGGATGTTTCGGGTAGGAAACATTCTCACACCCTGGGCATAGTGTATACATTGTATTTACTACACAAGATACATACTAATGCAATGGCGGGCAAGGAAAGCTTTTAATCAATAACTAAAGAAATACTAATAGATTACTAAGTTGAAAAGCAGGCCAAGTTCCAGTTGGAATGTAGTGCTATGGAAGATTGACTGATTCACCGAAACCAATTCCTAAACTTAACAGTTTCAGCAAGTTTCAGTACTAAATATTATCATACGTATATATTGTAATACACTGGAGTCATTTTTTATGCGGATGATATGGGCCACGTGAATTAAAACAAAGTTAAACCCAGCGTAAATTCCAAAGTATGTCCGCAGAAATCCCGAAATTCGAGTGAAAAAAAATCGTATAAAAAGCGATTCGTGTAAAAAAACAACCGCGTGAAAAACGTTCAGTGTACATCGGAATGCAGCGTTGACTCTTCCTTGATCGAATGGTCCAAGAAAATTGAAAATCCATCGAGAAAAGGCTGAGATATTAACGATCAAAGTCTATCATATTTTCGTGACGTTTTTCGATTTTTTGCAATTTTAAAGTGTACCCCAATATAGAAAAGACAGACGTAGTTCTACGTCAAAATTTCGTGATTTTTTTTTTGAAAATTCTTTGAAAAGTTCTCGTAGAATGCTTTAAAAAAAATCTCACGATATTTTGAGGAAATTTTTATGTATTTCCTCTTAAATCGTAGTTTTCTCGGAAAGTTCTTGGGAAATTTTCTAGAAATTTTTCGATATTTTTTTCTGAAAATTCTCTGGTTAAATATTTTTTGGAATATTCTCAAGTACGAAGGTTTTACTGTTGTGGTCGGAATTCGTATCTGTCAAAGTGACGATCAAGAGGTGGAAATCAATGGGATAGAACGAACTAGTCTTATGACAAGTGATTCTTATGAAATTCTGTGGAAAAATGTCTGGAAATTCTTCCGCAAATTCTCATGTTTTTTTTTGAAAAGTTCTTCAAAAAGTTTCCGTTTTTTCTAGAAAAGTTTTTTGGAGTTTCGTCAGGAAATTCTCAGGTAGAAATTCTTGAGAAATTCTAGGGAAAGTTTTAGAAAAAATCTTCGGAAAATTCTCTGGAAATTCGCCGGTTTCTCTTAAATTTCTTCGATGAATTTCCAGAAAATTGTGCGAAAATGATGATTGAGATTTTCCTCGGAAAGTTTTGTAACATGTGGTGTGTCTGTCATTTCGAGATGTGTGAGATTTGCGCGTTTTTGTTCCGTATTATAAATGTAGTAAAACACCAAAAACACATTTGAATATGCGTGAAGCATCACAACCACCCATCACCCACCGGAAAGGATGCAGCCACACCACACACAGTTCCGCTATTCACCACCAGTTGTAGGATCACGGAAAACTGGGCGGCCATTGGGGGGTGGCGTAGAAGACGCCATGACGAGCGAAAAGCTGGGAGGGGAAATGAGCTAGGTCGAGGGTATGAAAAGGAGATGCGCCATTGCTAGGAATGATTATCCAATCGACAGCCTGGTTCGACAGACGTGAGCAATAAATCAATAAAGTTAAAAAACCAAATTGAAAATTATAAGCAAAGTTTGTGAGACAGTGGAAGCGACAAAGTGAAAAAACCATCCAGGTAAAAAAAACCTCGACCAGAACTCAAACCCCTCCCTAATTAAAACGGTACTTATTACCACCTTTCCCCAATGTGCTCGCAGGACCCCTCTTTTACTTGGTGGTAATTCTTACCGTGGGCAATACCTGTGATCTCCTTCCGACCGGGTCAGAACTGACAGTGATCACGTTTCCGGCCAGAAGTGCGAGGATTCGAAAGCGACGCTCGAGGCATCATCTCCGATCGAGTAGATCCACAGAAGCCTTGTTCGTGGGCGCCGCCATTTTGGCCATCAGTTTCGGGACGCTGTAAAACCTGTCCGCGATCAGCTCGAGCGTGAAAGAACCGTGACGGCACGGGGAGGAGTCGAGGACTCCACAGGAGTATCCCTGAAAGTGGTAGCGGCGATAACAGGGAGAAAGCAGGCGGATAAGCGGAACGGTGAAGGGGCCCCGCCGACAGATGGTGCAACGCGAACAGTGTGGAGGTAGGAGATAGACGGTTAAGGAAGTGGGAGAAGTGAAGGTACCTGTCTTTACTCCTACCGAACCAAATTTCCTTGGAACGGAGTCAAAGTTGAACAACATATCGGAGCGTGTATGGGGCCCCTAACTAATCAGGGGAAAACCATGCGATCGACCCCCAGGGGCTTTGTTCGATTCCATGCTTTGGTTGGCCATTTGAATCTCTAGCAGTGATGGAGATTCAGTATTGATAGGTGGTATACGTCGGATCCTCGGCTGATCATGCCGAGGGATAGATGTTCGAAGTGCTCGCTGGTCAGTTGGGTCGGTCAGTAGCTGGTCATTCGAGTCTTTCACAGGCATCGTTGCATTCGTCATCGCTACGTTCAAGCGTCGTGAGATTCGTAGAGTGGGCGAATGTCCCTGGTTGCTGCAGCTCTCATACTCTTCATCGGCGAAAGAGTCCGCCCACGCTCGCTTGTCCCGTGGCTTAAGCCAAACTACCTAGTGCTAAGTAAGTGGGAACAACTCAATTTTGAGTAAACTTTCATTTCCGTGTATTTCTTCTGCTCGTGTCATTATCCACTGAATTGATTTTCATCGAGGTGTCTTCCTCCTGTTGACTGTGCACGCATCCATTGTCACTAGGGGGCCATCCAGAAACCACGTGGTCATATTTTTGAAGATTTTCAACCCCCCTCCCCCCATGTGGTTTATTGTGGTCATTTGGCAGACCCCTCCCACCCCCTTAGACCACGTGGTTTTTTTTTTCAAGTACAAAAATTTAAAAAAAACCTATGTAACTAAAACATATGGTTAATCCGATCAATTTTGAAGATGAACAATTTCAACTGATTCAAAATCAAACTAAACCCAGTATGGAAATTATAAATTTTCATGAATTCGCAAATGTTGATAAAGTTATCATGTTGTAATGTGTAACAGGTATTGGGATATCTAGAACTCGCACACCTTCGATGCATCAGGAGGATACAAAAAAATGTGGACTCGCGAATATGTTATAAAAATTTCGAGTAAATTTGTAATGGTTAAGAAATTTTCCAAAATATCCCTATAGGGTAGAGAACCATTTGGGCAGTACCCCCTATTCCCGTCCACAACGTTCATTACTCGATCGCATTGCAACCGAGTTACTTGATTTTTAGTACATGGTTAGTTTCTGTCGACATCTAGTGATGTACAAAAAATCAAGCCATTTGGTTGGAACGCGGTCGAGTTATTAACGGACGGGAATAGGGGGTGCTGCCCAAATGGTCCCGCTCCCTATTTTTTTTTTATTTCTTTATTAGTGATTTTTTTTAAATAATTATAAAGTTCGTCACTGAATATCCCAAATGTTCGGTAGATATTTTAAAGAACTAGAAGAATCCGTAGAAGGATCCGAAATGCATATTTACGATGAAAATTCCAATAAACATCAAATTCCGAAGAATTTCCAGTAGAAATTAGAAAAAAATCCAGCTTACTTTTTTTACAGAATCTCTAGAGATTTTTTTTTCAAAATCTTGGGCAACTTTAATGAATCTACAAAGGAAAATCTTCTAAAATTACAATGGAAATTTTTTTCGTTTTCAAAAGAAAATTCTTAGAAATTTTCAGCAGTTTTTTTAATTTCCAAAAGAAATTATTCGGAAAATGCCAAAATATTTCCGATGGAGTTTCCAGTAGAAAATTGAAAAAAGCTCATCTGAAACACCAATAATGAATTTCCCGAGAAAATCCCGATGTTTTTACAAGTGGAAATAACGAAAAAAATGTACTTTTGAAGTACTTGTAAAGGTTGTACTTTTGAAGCATTTCCAGTAGGAATTCATTAAAAAATTGAATCAAAATATTAACGATTTTCTGTTGTGAAAATTTCTTAAAATTTCTAAATCATTTCCTGTGCATCTCTGCATGGTAAAGATTTAAAGCAATGTTTAGCTGAACCTACAAAGAAATCAAAATGACTTCCCGAAGAAGAACGAATTTCTAATTAAATTTTGGAAGATTTTATGGTCCAAATTCAAAAAACATGAACCTTGAGAATTCTGAAGATTTATTCTTTGAAAATCCAAAGAATTTTTAGAAGATAATCCACGGACTCTTCCGTAGAAATCCTAAATAATGCCTCGAATAAAAAAAAATCACAAAGAGCGTAAAAAAGTATTCCGAATTTTTTCTTTTTTTTAGAAACATGAACATTTTTAAAAATTGTAGCTGCAGTCCGCTGATGCAAAAATGTCGGCGGCGTGATGCCAAAAACCATCTGCAGCGGATTTTTTTTTAAAATATTTTTCCATTTTTCCTTTCCAAATTTATTTTGTGGAAGACTGAATCGCAACCTGTTTTTTCGTTTATTTTTTTTATGGAAATAGGATCTAAGGCTAAGTTGGTCAAATAACGCAGATATGCATCGGCGTTGCGACCGACACTGCGTTACCAGTTTTTCGCTACAACGCTACGTGGGCATCGACCCTAAGATGCACTTTGCGTTTAATGATTAAATCACTAAATTTTAATGATTTGTATTTTTTACACCGCTATTGTTATTCACCAAAAGTTTTTCGTGTAAAAAAAACCACGTGGTTCGAGAGCAACACCCCCTCCCCCCATGTGGCTTATCGTGGTCATTTTCCAAACCCCCCCTCCCCCCATATATGACCACGTGGTTTCTGGACGGCCCCTGTAATAGATATAATAAAGCAAACATATTTCCAGGGGTTTGCATTTTGTTTAAGTTTATAGTTTTTTTTAACCGATTCTAACGAACAGAGCCCTTCTCGCGCTCAAAATATTTCAGCTTTTGTGAGCAACGCTCGTGCTCAAAATATTTCAGCAATTTGAATACGCACTGAGCACTTTTGCGAGCTCCACTTACGCTCAAAATGCAATGCGATTTCATTACGAACTGAGCACTTTTGCGTTTTAGCGATTTAGGTACGCATCAAGCACTTATTTCAGCACAACTCGCGCTCAAAACATTTGAGCGATTTCATCACGCACTGAGCACTTTTGCGAGCACTACTCGTGCTCAAAATATTTTAAATAGTGATTTTTCACACGCACTGAGTACTTTTGCGAGCACCAAACGCGCTCAAGATGTTTTAGCGATTTGGATACGCACTGAGCACTTTCGCGAGCACTACTACTTAAAATTTTATTTTATTAATTTAAAAGTCAGCCAGGTCATCGGGCGAATCGAAAAATTAACGTAAGTTCTAAATTATGCCCGGAAAGGATCGCCATATGTGTGGCCTCGTGCCATCGGAAAAGGACCAGCCGAATACGTTAGGTAACTGAACCTGTGCCAGCGAAAGTGGTACATAAACCATTTTTGTCAATTTTGAGTTTTTCATACCAACGACTCCTATTTGAAAAGATCTAGTAAGGGAATAACGAAAAAGTGATTTTTGGCAACTGAATCTGGAGATATGCACAATTTATTTTCTGGTATATATCACAATGGCCATTTCGTTGCCAGAAAAAATGGTACATGTACAGTTCCACCCACTAAAATCAGCTTATTTAAAAGAAAATTTGGAAATATGACTGTTTTCACAACAGATTTTAATCCTATTTTGAATTTTAAGGTAGTTTACTGCCGTTTAGAATTATTTTAAAAATGTACATGTACCACTTTTACTGTCAACGTTTTTCGGTTTCTGATTCCTTTTGTTCCCATTAATAGTGGTACATGTGCAATTTGTTCCAATAAACTTGAAATTTGTCATAAACTTCGCTTATTTTTTACTACTATCTTTAGGCACATCAGTCATAACATGTTTGTATAGTTTAGTTGCAAAAAATTGCAAATATTAATTTATTATTCGATGTTTTTGGAAAAATGCGTCTTACCCAATGTAACATGTACCACTTTCGCTGGCACCGGTTCAACTATCGGGGACAAAATAGTACTTACGTGTCGTCCGTAGCTAATCAGGGGAAAAGCAGGTTGCTTTGCAAACGTGTTGTAATGTCGTTTTCGTTTATTCGCACCGCTTGCACTGGTGTAGGCAAACTTGCACTGGAATCGTTCGTTTTTAAAAACGGTGCAGTTCCGTTCTTGCACCTTTTTGCCACCGGTGCAGAAAAATCTACACCCTACCCGAAGCGAGTGTAGCGGGTAGGCACCGCGTGGTACCAATACTTATGCGATGCGGAGCTGTCATAAGTTTCCTACTGCAATTCTTATTAGGTTCTTCGGGTGGCTTTGTTTTTATTTTATTATCTGCTGATATCTATTCCTCATTGATATTAGGGGTATTCACTAAACGGCGTAGGTTGCTGCGTATCTGTTTATAGAAATGTTTCATAGGCGATTTGAAATATGTCCCTTATGATTGTGCGTGAAACATTTCTATAATCAGATACGCAGCAACCTACGCCGTTTAGTGAATACCCCTATTATATTTAATAATGTGTATCGATGTTCTTGAAGTAGAATCAAAAGCTGCAAAGAATCTTTATCCAAAGAAGTTTCTATAAATGTACAATTTGTTATCATATTAATGAATTATTCTAATTATTAGTGATTTTTCAATTACAATTTAATAAATATATCAAAATCAACAAAAGAGAGAGAGAAATCTTTCTATATTCAATTTAATCTAACAAATTTATATAGTTATAAAATTATTCATTATTTATATTTATATATTTTCTTTCCATAATGTAGTAAATCGAATAGTCAGATAGAGCAAACTTGTTCATTTTCCTCAACATTATTTTTCAACTTATTTCAAACGAATATTGACATGATGTAACAGGGTTTGACTGTGAAATTCGGGAATTGATCTCAAATTAATAGTCGATTTCAATAACTATTTTTAAATCGAGAAATAATTTAAATTTACACATATGCGGTTCTGGGTTTTAGCGTCAATCAGTTTTACGCACCATATCCGGTGCGGTTATCTTCTGATTTAGCTTTTATCATTACTTTTTCATAGCAATGATATAAATAGTGTTTTTGTCTTTATTTTAAAACTTGATTTTTTGTACTATGAATATAAATGAATTGTATAATATGTTCAATTCATATGAAATTATTAAAGTAAAGGAAAAATGTCAAGTTTCCAAAGACCAGCTTTATAGTAAATCCGTAACGTAACGTATTAGATTTTTTTTAAATCAATCACGTAGAGATGTGAAAATTTATGTTGAAGTCCATAAACTCGTATTGCATTATTTTCTGGTAAAATTCAAAATCTATTGATCATTTTGATACCGCTATTGGGGGTGACAAAGAATCAATTGGGGTTGAAAATAGGTCACTGTCAACAACTTAAAATGTTTTTAGTAGCAAGAAAACTAATTAACCATAAGAGTCGTTTTCCAACGATTTTGTTATCGAGCTCTTGGCTGCCAGTAACAGCGATGACTCATTCTTAACTCATCGTCACCCCCGATGGCGGTATTTGAATCGATCTTCGTTTTTCATAGTTTTCAAATACATATAAACGGCTAGATTTCATGAATTTCTAACATTCAAAATTTATCAAATTCTACAAGGGCCCTTTGTTTTTTTGAAGATTTTTCAACATTTAAATATGTTACAAACAATAAACAAAACGGATAAGAAACTATTTTATACGTTTTCAATTTGCAAAATTAAATTACAAAATTTGTGTAATATTTTTTGCAATATAAAGTAGATATTTATAAAAATATTAAAAACAAGACAAAAATATTACATAATCATATTACATCCTTACAAATATTACATCCTTACATAAATCTCAATAATATTTACTCGCTATATGATATTTGATAGATTTGATTGACGACACCACCAACACCATCGAAAACATGTGTTGGCAGTCAAAAAGTTGCACCCAAACCGTTCGTATTTGCGGTGGCAAATGTTGCACCGCCGGTGTACACCGTTCGGAATAAACGAAAACGACATAAGTCATGACCTACTGACGCCCAATTCAAATTATGCCACGTTGGCGCGGTTGCGTCTAGTGAGTCACGTGAGACGTAAGATTGATAAGATAGATATCGGAACGGAAAATCTGTTCCGCTATCTTCGGGGAACATCTTCGTTCAAGCTCGTGTATTGCTACTGAAGCTACTCGTAATAGGATTAAATTGCATAAACCATCGCAGCACATTAACATTTTTAAATAGCGTTGTATGTAGCTCGTTGTAAATTACAAAAATACCAGGTTCCAAAAGCCTAGCATTTTTTAAAGTTTAAAAAAATGTATTGTACTTTTTAGGAAGCTTGGAGAAGTTCGGAGCATTTCTCCTAATCGAAGTAGTTTGTCCAATTAACCCAAGAACGAACTTGCATTGAACAGGGCTATTTTTCTTGACTATCGCGGCTGCCGGCCCTAAACTGGGTCACTTTAGGAGCTTTTACGTCTATCGCACACGTGTTATCTATTCAAAGTAGTTTGACCTACATTTAAACGCGTGAAGTTTTTAATCTCGTTCATACATTGTAGTTGAGCTCGCTTCAAAGGTTATGTCACTATTATTCAACCCTCAATTCAGGGAACATGAACATTTTCGGAATCATTCTAGTTTTATTCTACACAAATCATGACGTTCTTTCAATGAATGCGTTGGATTACACCACTTCAGTTGTGGAACATTTATCTGAACGCCACTACGGAACTTTTACATGCTGGATTTACAAACTGGGATCTAGTTTTGACAGCAGCATGGATGCACTTCTCCAGTCAAGTGTTTGGCAAACAATTCCGAAGATATCGATGACTTCTATGAATTTTGAAATTGTTAATCCTTTCCGGTGGCCAGCAGCACTGATCATTGTCGAATGGCTCAGCACAGAAAAAGATCTTTTATCCGAATCAGAATGGGGTCATTTACGGCAGAATTTCATAAGCGGCGAAGTGAAAGTTCTAGTTTTGCATTGGTTCGAAACGCAAAGGCAAATAGCACCTTCAGTCAATCTATTTTATGGATTACACATGCATTATACAAGATATAGGAGTCTGATAGATGATTCAATGTGCTATTTTAATATTTTAACCAAAAACCTAATTGTTCAACAATCACCTCCAGTCAATGAGTTGTTTTTCGATCAGACTTCAAATATCTTTGGCTATACAATCAAAGCATCATTCGAAGATATATCTGGCGGAACGACAATGTTCGATAAACGAGATGTGTATGGAGCAGATATTCGTTGGATTAACACTACAGCGTCGTACCTAAATGGAACGGCCGAATTCACCAGAATCAGGTGCGATAAAACTCGAGTTTCCGTGGCAGAGTGTACCAAACGGAGAATTGAAAGCAACGGTTCCAGATATGATATCAACTTAGACCACTATCGTACAACGAGAATCTACACATCCAACATAATAACTGCTCAGCCAGATAGGATCGTGATTATGGCTCCTAGGGGCAGAAGACTTACCGCGCTAGAAATGGTTGCAGTCCCGTTCAATGGCAACGTGTGGCTTCTTATGATACTTCTGATGGCCGTTTGTTTGATTGCTACTTGGATATTCCCCCACCTCATGGTGAACGATCCATTGTTGGTCGCGATCTTCGGGATCGAAAAAATCTCCATCCATTTAACAAGCCGACACGAGAAGATGATGTTATTAGGTCTTGTCTTGCTGTTTTTCTTCATAACAAATGCCTTTGAGACGAAGCTCATCGCGCTAATGACAAGCTACCCTTCCGTGCAGAACCCACGAAACTTGGACGATTTAAAACGCATGAACCTGAAGTTTCGAATAGCTGAGAACCATTCTTTGTTCTACTTCGCAGATCCTGTCATGAAACAACTTTTGGAAGTGGTTTCTGTGGGGAACGTCACGAAGGATCATTATTTTGCACAAATCGGCGACGAGGAGCAGATCGATGTCCTGATGAACGTTGTGACTCACTACGACTTCCAAGCGGAGCGCTCACGTTACGTAAAGTTGGAAGATTTTCACTTTGGCATTGTACATCGGCAGCACAGAATCGTACCCAGAAGTCCTTTGGGGCATCAATTTGTACGAACGGATAGGATCTTTTTCGAAACCGGTATCAGACAGCATTGGACTAACCTAATTTTGTATGTCTATAAACTGAGCAGTCGCTTTCAGTCTCAATCAGGTGAGGTGCAGCACGACGATGAACTTGATCTGAACAGTATGCAACCGGCGTGGTATGTGATTATGATTGGCCTAACGAGTAGTTTGATGGTTTGTATTGCAGAGCGGATGTGGTACCACTTACGTGGTAATCTAAATTTATAATAAATAAAATGATCGGTATTGATCTCATCTAAACAATATGATTTTTTAAATCTTTCGTATGTTTCTAGTCCAGATTCCTGGCTCGACGGATTTGATTCTATTGAGAATTTTGACATTTTTGCCTTTCTCGTATACTAAGTACCTATACGTAAAGGCTATATGATCACTCCAAAATCCAACTTTTGATGGAAGGCTCGGAGACCCATAGTTTTATATGCTAATCGACTCAACTCGACGAATTGACGTGAAGTATGTTATGTGTGTATGTAATGTATGTAAAATTTTGTAGACACACTTTTTGGAACTTAGCCTTGGCCGAATTACTCGCAACAAGTTCAATTCGACGGGGAATCCCATTGTTTGCTATTGAAAATTGACCATATTGGACTATCAGAAGTTATGGCCAAAATACTATTTTTAGCATTAGCATTAGCATTGAGCAATTCGCACAATTTCGTAGGTGGTACAAGCCAAGGCTATTGTATGAGAGTAGCATCACTTTCATCCGTTACCACAGATATTGATTTGGGACTAATCACTATCTCTTAGATGGAAGCAATGTACTCTCCCAATAGTCGAGATCTGTCCTGGCCACGTCCTTGCGAATGCTGAGGAAGGGGAAGGATGGTTAGTTGGACACCTACTTAAGAAAGATGCAGAGAACTCTACGACCTCTCATAGGTGCCACGGGAGGTTTTGGGATTGTGTGGGAGGTTATTAACAGTAGGAATCGTTTTGGTAGAACGTGAAACACAGAAAGAACTAAGATAGAAATACAAAGTAGGAAAGGGACGAGCCTGGGATTGAACCCACGACCTCCTGCTTATAAGGCAGAAGCAGTAGCCATTAGACCACCGAGCTCGTCGTTATGGCCAAAATACTATTTTTATGCACAAAACAAACTAAAAAAATACTTACTCATATTTTTTGATATATTTTTTGCACAAGAAAGACACCAACACTGCTAGGTGGATTAATCAGGGGTTTTCTTCTTATGTCACAAAGGATAATTCTATAAGGGGCTCCGTGGCGCAGGTGGCTACACGTTTGCCTTATAAGCGAATGGGCATGGGTTCGATTCCCAATCCTAGTAACATTGTGGTTTTAAGCTGGTTTTTTTTTATCGTTATAAAACTAAAAATGTTACACCCAGGTTTTTTTTTTTTACACGGTTTGGTTTTGGTCGTTTAAGACCTTCAGCGTCAATGAAACAATGAGTTGACCCAACCAAAAAATTCACAAAAAATCAAAGAAAATTCAGGGGGTATTTTTAAAGTTGTGAAAGTTCGGGTTTACCGAGAAATTGATGAATTCCAACCGTGTAAAAAAAACCTGGGTGTACGGGAGTCCCTCCACCAAAATTATCGTCAGTTGCCAGAAGCGCAGTCCGTGCGTTGGCGTTTTGGGAGCCTGATGACGACTGAAAAAACTGTTTTTCTCGAAGGCATTCCTCCAACTACCTCGATAAATGGCAACCGAACAAAGCAACGATCATTGGGTTCATCATGTGGATCATATGGCAACGACAACAATAACGAGTTATGGACATCTAGATTCTGTGTGGCTTCTGTACAGCAGAATACCACAGTAGATCACGGCATATTAGCGGTTAAGAACACAGAGTGCCTACCAAATTAATATTAGAAGAAGGGTAATTCTATAACTTTCCAACGTAATGTTTTCCACGTAATTATCCACAACAGGACCGAAGGGACCCGGCAAAGAAATAATTTGTTCGTTGGAACAAAGTAGTTAAAAGTTCCTTTGAAAGTACGCTGATCAAGACTATTAGTTTTTTTTACTGGTAAAATTTTTTCTCTCATTTGTTCCGCACAGTCAAAAATAATGAAAACTAATCAGCGAGTTAAAAAAAAAGAAACGGAAAATAACATATTCTGGGCGTCCATAGTTCTCTTCCATAAAGTTTGTCCTGGATGTATGCAATTTCTATAGCATTATGTCACTAAATCTCATAAATAGTGATATAATGCAACATAAATTGCACACTTTAAAGACTTTAAAGCGATAGTATCGTCCAAAATTTCGCTTCTTTTGGCATTCCCTCATGTGCATTATTTTCGTGTAAATTTCAACAACTTTTATATATTTTTATACGATTAGGTGTCATAATGCTATGGAAATTGCATACATTTAGGGCGAACTTGTTGGAAAAGATTAAGGTAATTTTTCACGTCTTTATTTTTTACGCGCTGATTAGTTTTCATTATTTTTTTTCTGTGCAGAGCTCAAGCGAAGGATGACCGACGAATATCCAACCCTTGTCTGAAGATCCCGAACTCATGCGAGAAGCAGCACGGACGACGCTTCGTCGGTTCAAGTCCCAGCCAAGCTACCGTACGGGATTTGCCAGCAGCATGCGGGTGGCGTAAGGTAATGTACTCTTTTATCCACTTTCCTATAAAACCCAAATTTTAATGACTTTGGAACGTTGGTATAATTAAATCCGGTACAATTGGTTAAGATATGTAAAATACCACATTATATTTTTTTAAAATGCTTCCCATTCGTCCACCTGATAACTCCCTAGAGCAATAGCAAAGACCATGAGGTCAAAAGAAGGCAAAGCCTGATGTAAGACAAAAGTTCCTATTAGGAGAATATCTAACAAGCAGCAATACGAATTTTCACAATATCCGTAAAAAGTACTCTTTCCATGTTTCCTAAATATGTATTGGAAGCGTGGTCGCAATGGCACACAGGACACAGATGACGGTCTGTGAGAAAACAGTGCCTTGGCAGCGACCGATAATTTTGATTACAAGAAAGAACAATACGACGCTATGAAGGGAGGAACGAAACGGAGGCGCATAGAATCAGAAAGCAACCAAGGGGAGTTACGTAGATCAAAGCTTTGAAGGAAAGTTACCATAGTTAGGATTTTGTGTAATTTGTTGTTGGTCAGTTGGACGAACGTAAAGAAAGCCGGATGACTCAAGCGATCCGTCGACTATACGATACGAGCAGTCTCCTTTGATACCTCGACTTGAACTGTAGTTCCTTACCTTTGCATATCAAGGTCAACTTCGGATTACAGAGTCCACCTTATTCGGTATGAATTTAAAATTATCAATTAAGTAAGTCCACAGTTGTTTCGGACCTTCTAGCTGAGTTAACATACTAACGAGAAGATCAAATTGATCCACAGATTTGGAATATGATGAAACGGATTCTCTATTTAAAAGCGAAATGGAAAAAGCGGCTAAAGCTCGTTTTTCGAATTTCGAATGATTAATTTCAATTATTGATATAGCAAAAATAGCTCTAGACGTAACACAATTCTAACAGAGATTGACACCTTAAAAATCAAACTTATAGCAAACCTTGATATTATTATTTGGTGCAAAAATCTACATTTAAGGTTATTGCCTACATTACAGATGAAAACGATGCAATAACGGAATTGTATCCACAATGTAGGCAATTAACTTTGTTCTAGCCATCAATATTGAACGTGGGTTCAAGTTTATGCTGAAGGTGATTACCTCAGATTTTTTCCCAAAAATTTTGGACGATACTATCGCTTTAATATCGTTAATTTGTTGATATTTTTCGGTGAAAACTAAACACACACTTTGCATAATTTTGCATAACGTTTCGGCCTACTGCTTTTCAGCCATCATCAGATCTAAAATTTATTGAAACAAAGTTAACAATTTTCATTTAAAAAAATACAAAATACAATTTTCTTCTACCCACTTGCAATTAATCAAACGTTCACCACCAGTGTGGTTTTCAAACTAAAATGTCTGCATCCCACACGATGCTCTGCGTGACGTCACCCATCTTCTCTTCGTTTGTATGTTTGTATGTATGTTTGTATGTATGTTCCAGCATAACTTCTGAACCCATTGACCGATTTCAACCAAATTTGGAACACGCATTCTTTATCTTAAGTAGACGACAATAGGGGGTTAGGAATGCTCTCTGGAAAAGGGGGAGGGTGTGGGGGGAGGGGTATTGCTTAGTTTGTCGATCAACTCAGTGTAATTTCTGAACCCCTTGGCCGATTTCAACCAAATTTGGAACACAAATTCGTTATCTTAAGGAGACGACTATATGGGGATTAGGGATGCTCTTTGGAAAAGAGGGAGGATGTGGGGGCGGGGAGGGGTATTGCTTAGTTATCTATCAACACAGTGTAAGTCTTGAACCCCTTGGCCGATTTCAACCAAATTTGGAACACACATTCTTTATCTTAAGGCGACAACGATAGAGGGCTAACCTTTTAAAAGGGGGAGGGTGAGGGGGAAGGGTTTTGCTCAGTTATCAATCAACTCAGTGTAGCTTCTGAACTCCTTGGCCGATTTCAACCAAATTTGGAACGCAAATTCGTTATCTTAAGGAGACGACTGTATGGGAGTTAGGGATGCTCTTTGGAAAAGGGAGAGGGTGTGGGGAGGGGTATTGCTTAGTTATCGATCAATTCAGTGTAAGTCTTGAACCCTATGACCGATTTGAACCAAATTTGTATCAAATATTTTCTGTCCTAAGGAAGCGATTTTAGTGGATGTGGGTAGATCATTTTAAAAGTGGGAGGGTGTGAGAGAGGGGTATTGTTTAGTTATCGTCTAATTCAGCATAACATCTGAACCCATATTCTCTGTCTAAAGTAGACTATATCAGACCGGGTAGGAGTGTCATAGCTGAATGAGAGAGAGAATATGTAACAAAACAAAACTAACAGTTTAGCATACCTTTTTATCGCATGGGTCATTTCAAACCAAATTTGTAAGCACGTAATCTCTACCCAAAGGAAGCTATTAAAGAGAGGCTAGGAGGAATGCAGGAGGTTATTGGGGTTTGGTATTGTTTAGAAAACGAATTAATTTAAAATCCCTCTTATTTAGTTCATCCGATGTTCTTTGACATTGTACAAGGCTCCGAAAACAAATTGCCCGAACTCCTTAAAATTTGAAAATCCTCGACAATAACACTTCCCCAAAAATGACTTTAACGAAAATGATATTTCCCGAAAATAATACTTCCCGATATACATATCCCAGAATATGAGATTTCGCTGAAAATGACATATCCCTGAATGAAGCAGGTCATTAATATAACACTATTCGGCCAAAGGTCATTCGACATGAAGGGCATTTGGGATAATTATGAACAGAATCAGAAAAATCATGAATAGAAAGCAATCATTTGCTGGGTATAAAACAATGATTATTGTTACCCTCCATCGGAATAATGGTTTGCCCTGCGAAAAGCAATGATTAATGTGTTTTCTTCTGGATAGTAGATGTGAATGCTTCTTCAAAAGTAGGAATTTGCCCGGGATAATGCTTTAAAAATATGCTTTCGCCCGGAATAAGGCATCGGTTAATGTTTTTCCTTCTTTAGAAATAAACGTTTGCCCGGAATAAGGCTATTCAATCTCACGATCCCTTCTTCAAAATCAGTCTATGTTTCCAAAAGCCTTCTTTAAATCAAATGATGAAGTATTCATAACAAAATACAATTATCCTGCTGACCAGCTGGTTTTATGGTTTTCCGATTGTAAAAAAATCTGCGAACCAAACTGGCAATTCCGAGCAAGACCGGATACATAAAGCTAGTAATGTTATAAAAACGGCCATAAAAACTATGGACGCCCAAAATATGTTATTTTTCGTTTTTTTTTAACTCGCTGATTAGTTTTCATTATTTTTAACTGTGTGGAACAAATGAGAGAAAAAAATTTACCAATAAAAAAAACTATTGGAATATCAGGTAGTGTGCAACGCTTTGCTGTAGATCCAAGATGATAGGAAGCAGGCGCCAGTTGGTTGTAGTTGCTCTTGGGTAGAATAAGAAATAACCTGTTCGCCGGAGAAGGGAACCCCCTCACAAAGAATAATAACTAGAGTTCCCTCTCCACACCACGGCAGGCTACTGACTGATACTTCTGCCAGCAGCTGCAGTTCTCTTTATTCAACAAGAGGTATATACAATACATCCATAACAATATTCCTTATTCTAGCCAAGAGCAATTACAACCAACTGGTGCCTGCTTCCTATCATCTTGGATCTACAGCGAAGCGTTGCACACTACCTGATATTCCAACACTCCTCCTTAGTGTGCACGCCTCACAACTCTCCTGGCTCCTCCTAACACTGAGCCTCTAGTCCCGAGCTCCTCCTGGTACAATCCGTTGCCCGTACAAATGGCCTCTATCCGACGTTTGCACAGCACCCTCTGTTGACCATCTCCTGAATGTTTCGACGCTCCTTCTGGACTCCTGCTGACCAGCCAGCACCCTACCGAACAATCCAACATCCTGATGAATGCCGTCCGGCGCTACCCAAGACTTACGTGACTGATCCATGATCTGTTACCAACAACTGGTAAACAATGTGATCTTAGATATCATGATATTTGAAATTATAATTATTTAGATTAACTTATAACTTTACTTTAAATAATATACTCCAAAACAAAAAAAAACGATCGATTCAAAAAAACTGTCCTTTTAAATTAAAACGATTCGTATCCTATCCACTCCTATCCCTTCCACGATTATTCGTAAATGTTGCCTGTCTGGATGCAAGAGGGATGAGAAGAGAAAGAATGATGACAGGACGAGAAAGCGAGGAAGGGGAGGAAGGAGGACAAGAGGAGGGCGAAGGAGAAGATCGGGAAAAAGATGGCGAAGGAATTAAAGCTGCGAGGAGAGGAGTGAATTTTCGTGTCGGGAATAGAGTTCGACAATCACCAGAACCACAAGTGAGGACAATTTTATGGGAGGTTCCGGCGAGTCTGGTGGTCCTTGAGCCGTACGTCATTACCAGGCCACACGGCATGGATGGTAGTGGTGCACGTTTTGGAGGTGAGGGGCTTGTGAAGTCCGCGGGTTTCCCCGCTCACTAGTACCCAATATCCGATGAGCCACTAACCCGTGTTCGAGCCCGTGGAGCGTCGGGACAAAGCTCCCAAATCCCCGAACGACACATCTTCAGCTGCAGCATACCTCCAATGACCAAGGTAACCAGATTCCCACTCTCTCTATCGACTGCATGTCCCCACCAAGATGGACGCCACTACCCAGTGCGACAGCCCCTTCATTCACAAGCCTGCCACCTTCAAGCCCTTCCCTAACCCCTAAATCCGTGTACTATTTAAGTTAATATAACTATGTTCAAAAGTATTGGTTCTGTGCCGTGTTTAATTTATTTATTTTGATAGACGGTCTTGGTTCACTTTGTTCATTTGTTCTTGGTAAGTGTTATGTGTGTCTTCCCGAGTACGCCGACCCTGAACCCCTGAGCTAGCCGCCCCTTACAATTGGCGCCCCACGTTGGGCGCCAATTGATACTGCCAGTGACGTCCCTACGCCTGGGCAGTGGACGTCCGCACGCCCCTAACTAGCTCACCTCCTAACTTGGGATTCTCAGGGTCGGCGACTGCTTGCTTCGGGTGATCACACTTACCTTACCCAACGAAACTGAAGTAGACAAAACAAAGAAGGCAGAACCATTGAAAGGGAAATCAAGGCGGTCGTATGAAGATTAAACTATACAATACCAGGAAATAAGCTTAAACATATTTATTTACATAAGAAATACAAAGAGTAGGAAAGATATTCGTTGCGGCCGTGCACGTGCATTAGAGAGGAGGAGAGGTACGATGATTTTACTTGCCGAACGATCTGCTTCGCATATCGGATCATCCGTCGTTCCGAAAAGTGTACTTCCGTGGTCTTTCTGACTTCTGGTACCCATTCACTGGTGAATCATTGATGGCACTGGACGCTGCCAAGGTCAATGGTGACAAGGCGACCGGGTGTTCATTCAGGGATGATTGTTGGCTTTCGGAGCTGCCGTTGAACCTTCGTCGACGTCCCAGCACCCGCAGGCGGGGTGGTGACTCATAGGATATTGAGCGGCGGCAAGCGGGGCAAGCCCACGGTCCTCACCGTCGCTCTCACCGCCAAAACGTCCGTCACCCTACCCTCGCGGCGTGTGATTCAACGATAGCTCAACTCGTTGATCACCGGTGCTGAGCTCGCCGTCCTAGCTAATGTCGGCTCTGACAATCGTCCACGATGTCTGCTCCACAGCTGGATCGAAAATCGTGCTGAGATTCACCGTCCACTTTGGCAAAATTGTGCTGCTCCCTCTTCGGCTTTTTCCACTGCCGGAGCACTATCACCCACTTTTCCGTGATTTACCGTCGCCACCGAATTTTACCGTCCACGTTTTTTTATAAAAGAGTTTTTCGTCCGTAGTGCTCGGTTTGACGATCAGACTCCTTCTCCTCTCCTTTCCCAGTCCACACTCCACTCCTCTTTTCTTCCCGTTTTTACTCTCTCCTCCTCTTCTCTCACTCTCTCCTCCTCCAATTCTACCTTATTCCCGGAACGAATAACGGTTATTGTAACTCCTATTGAATTTATAATTACTGGGTCGAAACTGAAGAATTTCGATTTCCAGCGGCCTTTACTGCTGAAATCTAGCAAGTACCGGAACCGTCGAAGCAAATCGTCATCATCACCAAACAACAAAAAAGCCAAGAGGAAAACTCAAATATAATTTGTTGATAAATATCTACTCATTCGTAATAGAATGATAGAATGTGTTAGCAAATAGCCTTACAATTGGCGATCCAACTAAATTATTATCTGGAAAATATTCTGGCTTCCCAGAATATTTTCCTGCTTGCTCGGGGAGACTCACGATCTCGTTTCTATCGATTGTGAATGTTTATTGTTTGTTATATTTCTGTTTTTCAAAGGCAAAAGTCTGCTTGATCCTGTAAAAGTGTTTGAGTATTTATCGGAAAAATATAGTTGTAGTTATCATTTTGTACAAACAGAATTAAGCTAAAACTTGGTAGAATTTAAGATGGAATAATTTAGAAAAAAAATATTGTGTACATAGCATCCTTCTTTAGTTTCAATCAAAATATAAACATTTTGCCAGAAAAATATAAATTTCTTTATTTTTCTGGAGTTCTGATTTAGTTTTAATTTATGGTAAACATTTATATTATCTCTTACTTTCATATTATTAGAGTTCGAATGGTAATTCAACAACATAGGGGAATTGAAATTTCACGTTTGCGGAGGTTGCATTTTAACCCACTGCAATCTTGGTATCAATTTAGCACAGTAAAAGGGAACACAAAATCGTTGAAACCCAAACAGTTTGAAACTAATATTGGTATTCCACAAAACGATTTTTTCAGGATTTGTTCGTTGATAATCACGATCGCTGCTAGTCGAACCCACAAATGTTAGCATGGTTGATATTTTTCTGGACAATGTCCATCAAATAATTAGCAAACTACCTAACTTCAGCGTAATACCAACCAATCTTAGCAAGCTGAAAGTTCACTATTTATATCAAAACTTAAACATTATGAGGCGATTCAAACCAAAGAGTAAACCAAAAAGTAAATACTCTTTCTTTTCCTCTCGAATGGCTAAGAAGAAAACTATTCATAAACAATAATAATCTAAAATACTAGGTAGGTGTATTTATATTCACATCTCAAAGGTTTGTGTGTATTGCTTACAATAAATAAACAATATAAACCGATTTTGACGCAAATGGGTTGTCAATTGTGGTTCCCATTTCGAAAGCTTTAACCGTGCGTTCAAGTAGAAATGCTGAGATACAAATAATTGCTCACATCTTTTTTGTGATTGTGGCATAATTAAGGTGAAACAAGTATTCACAGGTTCGAGAGTTTCCAAACAATGAAAACTCTTTGAAACCACATTAAAATTGAAGTTTTCTGCAGAACATCACTTTTCGTGGAGAAAGGATGCTAGTTCAAAAATAAAACTAGAATGAGTGCATATTTATATATTCACTCTTCGTAGAGGTGGTTATCATCTTTGCCTCTACGGATCTCTAGGAGATGGAGATTGTCTCCTAGAGTAGTTAACTGAACCGGATTGGATCTTTCGTCGAGGTAGTTTTGGCCTCTTCGAATCTCAAGAAGATAGGCATTGTCTTCTTGAGTTTTTTCTTAATAATAACTTAAACAATTTAGGTTAAAATCCCTACTGAAGTAATTGTGCCAGGATGATGCAACTATCTCCTTGGATTACTATCACAGAAAATTGTAAATATAGAATTAATTAAAACAGCTTAGCATATGAATGGAAGGTTTAATGAAAGGGCCCTTAAAGTGTGAATGAGTGTAAATATTGTATTAATCTTTAATCTTCTTCTTCTATCTATATATATAAAAACCAATCTATGTATGTATGTTCGCTAACTACTTCTGAACCACTTGGCCGAATCCACCCAAATTTGGTACACACGTTCTCTATCCTCAGGGGAAGTTAACAAAGGGGGTGGGGGGGTCATTTAAGAAAGGGGGAGGGGTTTTGTTTAGAAAACGAACAATTATGTGTAACTTTCATCTCCCAGGACCGATTTCAACCAAATTTTGTACACATATTCACTATAAGGAAACAATCATATGAGAGATTTTGGGAAAGGGGAGGGTCTGGAGGGAGGGTATTGTTCAGAAAACGGGTAATTTAGAGTAAATTCTGAACCCCTGCACCGATTTCAACCAAATTTGATACACACATTCTCTACCCTAAAGAAAAGATAACAAAGGGGTGGGGCGGTCATTGTAAAAAGAGGGAGGGTATGGGGAGGGTTGTCTTTATAAAACGAGCAATTCAGGGTGACTCCCAACTTCCAGTACCCATATCAACCAAATATTGTACACATATTCACTAAGAGAAGTCGATCACATGGAAGTGTAATTTGGGAAAAGAGGAGGGTCTGGGGGAGGGTATTGTTCAGAAAACAGGCAATTCAGTGTTTCTTTTGAACCCTGGACCGCTTTCATCCAAATTTGGTACACACATTCTCTATCCTAAGGAGAAAATAACAAAGGGGTGGGATGATCATTGGGAAAAGGGAGGGTAAGGGGAAGGGTTGTCTTTAGAAAAGAGCAATTCAGTGTAACACCCAACTCCCAGGACCGATTTCAGCCAAATTTGGTGCACACATTTTCTATCCTAAGGAGAAGATAACAAAGAAGGTGGGAGGGTCATTTTGGAAAAAGGGAAGTTATGGGGAAGGGTTGTCTTTAAAAATGAGCAATTCAGTGTAACTCCCAGGATAAATTTCAACCAGATTTGGTACACTTATTCTCTATTTTTGGAAGATGTTTATTGAAAAGGTGGAAGGGCCAAACAAAGATATAAAAATATATTGATACAAAGGTTCAATTCTATGACCGGTAGATCTACCTCTGTGGGTTTTGTGCTACAGCATTGGACATTTTAATTCTATAATTTACTTTTCAGTCCCTAGCAAAGCCGGATACATATAGCTATTAGCTATCTATATATCTCGGATACTTATTCAACGTATGTGACGTATGTGATTTTGTAAACAAAAATTTAAACGTTGATTTCTGCAATCTGATAGCACTCCAACGCAAACTATCGCCACATACAGGTAGGGGAAGGTTTCGGCTACATGTTCGTTGTGTTGGTTTGCGTGGGAGTGTCATCATATTTGACAAATCGACGTATGCATCTTTGTTTACAAAATCACATACGTCGTTTTGAATAAGTTGCCGAGATATATAAAACTCAATGTTTGTATGTTTGTGTATGCTCCAGCCTAACTTCTGAACCCATTATTGTATTGTTTAGTTATCGATCAATTCAACCATTTATCGAAATCATGGTTTGCCCAACGTGAAAAGCAATAATTAATGTGTTTCCTTCTGGATGGTGATTGTGATCCCTTCTTTAAAAATAGACGATTACCCGGAATGAGTCATCGGTGGATGTTTTTCCTTTTTTAGAAATAGACGTTTGCCCGGAATAAGGCGATTCTGGGTTTGATCCCGTTTTCAGTCAATGTTTTCAAATGAAATCTGCCTTCTTTTAATCAAATGATGAAGTATTATTAAGAAAACACAATTATCCTGTTGACCAATTGGTTTATTCATTTTCCGATTGTGAAAAAAAAAACTGCGAATCAAACTGGCAATTCCGAGCAAGGCCGGGTACATAAAGCTAGTTGTACATAATGAAATTTTAAAGAATGAAGCTATGTAAAAAAAAAAAACAAATAAATTAGTTTAATCTTATTCAGTAAACAGTAAAAGTTACGGTTATTTAATTTAAAAAAATGGAAACTGTAACCCACAAATTTGAAGGATCCGGACTCTTGTCTAGTAAACAGACGTATGAACGGCAAGCCATACATTCATTTAAAGATGAAAAAATTGCCAAGTTTGACCAGCAACCTTGACATTTTTTCCATGAGACGTGGGGTAATTGTTACCAACAACTGGTAAACAATGTGATCTTAGATATCATGATATTTGAAATTATAATTATTTAGATTAACTTATAACTTTACTTTAAATAATATACTCCAAAACAAAAAAAAACGATCGATTCAAAAAAACTGTCCTTTTAAATTAAAACGATTCGCATCCCATCCACTCCTATCCCTTCCACGATTATTCGTAAATGTTGCCTGTCTGGATGCAAGAGAAAAAATGATGACAGGACGGGAAAGCGAAGAAGGGAGGAAGGAGGACAAGAGGAGGGCGAAGGAGAAGATCGAAAAAAAGATGGCGAAGGAATTAAAGCTGCGAGGAGAGGAGTGAATTTTCGTGTCGGGAATAGAGTTCGACAATCACCAGAACCACAAGTGAGGACAATTTTATGGGAGGTTCCGGCGAGTCCCGAGCTGGTGGTCCTAGAGCCGTACGTCATTGCCAGGCCACACGGCACGGATAGTAGTGGTGGACGTTTTGGAGGTGAGGGCTTGTGAGGTCCGCAGGCTTCCCTGCTCACTAGTACCCAATATCCGATGAGCCACTACCCCGTGTTCGAGCCTGTGGAACGTCGGGACAATGCTCCCAAATCCCCTGAACGACACATCGTCAGCTGCAGCATACTTCCAATGACCAAGGTAACCAGATTTCCACTCTCTCTATCGACTGCATGTCCCCACCAAGATGGACGCCACTACCCAGTGCGACAGCCCTTCATTCACAAGCCTGCCACCTTCAAGCCCTTTCCTAACCCCTAAATCCAGGTACTATTTAAGTTAATATAACTATGTTCAAAAGTATTGGTTCTGTGCCGTGTTTAATTTATTTATTTTGATAGACGGTCTTGGTTCACTTTGTTCATTTGTTCTTGGTAAGTGTTATGTGTGTCTTCCCGAGTACGCCGACCCTGAACCCCTGAGCTAGCCGCCCCTTACAGATCCCACTGCGCCACGCGACTTATGCGGCCGATCCATGATCCCACTGCGATAACATCGACGGCCATAACATCCCACTAAGATGGAGAACGGGAATCGTTCCTGGGACCATAACCTGTTGGCCATAGGAAGGATTCTCGTTCTCCTTCTTAGTGGAATGTTATGGCCGTCGATGTTATCGCAGTGGGATCATGGATCGGCCGCATAAGTCGCGTGGCTGGCGCAGTGGGATCATGGATCAGCCACGTAAGTCTTGGGTAGCACCGGACGGCATTCATCAGGAGGTTGGATCATTCGAGTGAAGTCCAAGCGACTGGTTTATTTATTCTCCGCTCCGGAAAGCCCAGTTTATTTTCTCGGTCCGCTGTTTCGTTGTTTCCACTGTTGGTGCGCTCAACATAATATCTATCGTGTAGGCAATTATTCGGATAAATATACATCACTAATGTTGTTATAATTTTTATATGAAATAAATCTGGCCAGAACATTTTCATCGAATTATCTTATTATTACACACGTTGTTTCAAATAACAACCACTGATTTTGTTATGCCTTTCTGATCGGGTTGAGAACCACTGCTGATTGGGGTGGTTACTGCAGCATTGACGGACTGAGGTGGATTCGATTCCCCAATGCGGATTTCAACTCCACATACCTAAATATTCTCGCTGTTCCAAAATATCTTCCTCGGAATGGTCCTCCCAGGACTGTTATTTCGCCCTGTATTTTTGAGAATTGATGAAATTTAAATTTGATAAGTCATCTAACATCACGATGAAAGGAATACCGCCAAATTTACATGGATTTTTATTTCATTAGAGCGAATTAGCTGTTTATTCTTCATTAATGTTAATTCTAACTCGAAAATCAGAAATAGTATAGTCATTTTAATCGACTAGTTCTCGTTATTTGACAGATCTATTAAAACTATTAAGAAATTTAGTTCAAAACAAAGCAGAAATTCCATCATGAGAGCTTATGTTAGCACAGTGGCTAAAATCGTGTTTTGAGTGCGTTTAATTAAAAGTATCTTTATTATGCAATTTAGCGTAATGGTGTCTTCGAGACATTTTATCAGTAAGTTTATGCGATTCTTTGGAGGTATTCAGTTTACTGATCAAGCCCCCTAAAAGTAAGGTTTGCTTGTCATAAGACGAGTTTATACCATCCCATTGAATTCCACCACTTAATTGTATCTTGACAGATACGTATTTCGACCTCAACAGTAAGGCCGTCTTCAGTGTCTCGTACTTGACTCGACTTGAAGAAAATGATCGCAGCTTACACTATTTATACTATGCGTAGGTATAATAATTTATCTAGGTACTTATCTTACTACGGTGCTTATTTCTACTTGCTTGATGCGCTTAATGCTTAGGTATAAACTTGAAGAGCCAGGAGCTACCATTTCCTTGATCTTTATTCAACAACCGCGTTTGTACCTGTCGGTAGATTTCCAAGCTCTCAGCAACATCAAGTTTCCACGGAGAAGAGACATTTCTTAAAATTTTAATAAAATATATTAAGCTCTTTTAGTGGAATGTATTAAACCGTCTAAGACGAATTAAGTACTGTCCATTTAATTCCACTAGTTAATTTTCGTAATCTTTGCAGATACGTATTTCGACCACAACTGTGTGGTCGTCTTCAGTGTCTTGTACTTGACTCGACTTGAAGAAAACAATCGCAACTTACACTATTTATACTACGCTAGGTACCTAATCTACCTATTAGAGTACCTAGTACTCTAATCTATCTTATTTGCCTACTTTATTTACCTATACGGTAAATTACTTTATTGTTTAGGTAGAAACTTGAAGAGCCAAGAGCTGCCATTTCCCTGATCCTTATTCAACAGCGCTGTTTGTACCTGTCGGTGGATTTCCAAACTCTCAGCTACATCGAGTTTCCATGGGAAGAGACATTTCTTAAGATTTTAATATTTGATGCCGTAATTGGGTGATTTTCCTTATACACATGCTCTGCTACCTTAGATCTAAATTCGTAATGTAATCCCTTATCGTTTTCTTTTCGCCTTACTCACTTCCGCCATATGTTCCTTGAACCTTATATCTAATGATCTTTTTGTTTGGCCTACATAGATTTTTTCACATTGGGAACAACTTATCTTATAAACGCCTGCCTTATTCAACATTTCTACTTTATCCTTCGTTGAACCCAATAGAGACTTGAGTTGGTTGCTTCTACTGGAGAATACTAGATCGATGCCGAATTTCCTTAGTCGAGGGCGTAGCTGGTTGGTGATGTGTTTATCATATGGGACCGAAACTCCCTCTATCGGTGTCAGCGTTGTATGTCCATTTCGTCGTAGGGTCCTTTCCTTCTTGTTGATGATCGCTCGTATAGTCCTCTCCTGGTATCCGTTGATCTTCGCTGTTTCCAAGATGTATTGTAGTTCCTTCGTTTTTCCTTCTTCGCTCAGGGGTATCGTCTGCATCCTGTGGATCATGTGATGAAATGCTGCCATTTTATGTTGGTACGAATGGTTCGATGTATATGGGATGACTCTCATGGTGTTCGTGGGCTTCCTGTAGATTTCGAGGCTCAATGTTGTATTTGCTTCCCTGATGACTAGTAGATCCAAGAAAGGTAGTTTACCTTCTTTTTCCTCTTCGAAGGTAAATTTGATGTCCTTATGCACGTTGTTTATCGCTTCCAAAATCCTGGGTAGATCTTTTCGGTTGATGATGCTGAAAATGTCGTCGACGTATCTCCACCACTTCTGGGGTAGTATTCCTTGTTCTTGTAGGTTGTTCTCCAGATTCGCCATGAACAGTTCGCACAAAACGGTGATAGCGGATTTCCATCGGTGCTCCTTTCGTCTGTTTATAGTAGTTGCCACGAAATGTGAAGTAGTTCTCCGTCATGCATAGCCTTGCCAGATTTAGGTACATCTTCACCTTTCCTCGCCATGTTGTTTCCGTCCTTTGTGTTAGCAGCCAATCCTCTAGAAGATTCAGAGCATCTTTCACTGGAACGCTAGGGAACAATGCCGCTACGTCGAATGATACCATTATGTCCTCTTCTTCGATGTGTCCTGATTCCAACAGCTTCTGGGCGAACTCCTGGGTGTTGATGACTGACCTGCTGGGGAATGGTTTCGGCATACTTTGGAACACCATTACCAACCATTTGGCTATGTTTTGGGTAGGGAACCCACTGATGAAACTATCTCTCGCATCTCCTTGCCGGGTTTATGGATTTTTGGTAGTCCTTTAATCCTAGGTAGAACCGGGTTTACTGTCTTCACTCAGGCTTCTCCGATGATCGCCTTACACTCCTTTATTGTTTTGTCCGTGAGTCGTATTAATCCTGGTAGCGGATCCACTCTCAAATGTCTATAAGGTCCTCCGTTGATTTTCGTCGTCATCTGTTCGTCGTAATCCTCTTTATCCATTACCACTACTGCGTTTCCCTTATCGGCTTTTACGTAGTATACTGGTTTTTCCTTAAGCTCCTTTAGAATCCTCCTTTCGTCATGGTTCGTTGTCCCGTGCCGTCCTTCTTTGATGGCGTCTGCCACGATGTTCCTCGCTGTATTTTGATCCTGTTGCTCGATGTTTCGGGAAATCGCTGTCTCCATGTCCACGATGATCTGTTCCACGTCTGATTTCTGTGTGATCGCATACCCCAGTCCCTTGTTGAGGTGAGCTAGTTGTTCCTTCGTAAACTGCTGTGTCGAACGGTTCACGACGAATCCTTCGATGATCTGTACGGTGGGTTTGTCAGTACGGATTTCCTCTGCTGATTTCACTCGAAATTTGTTCAGTTTTTTCCTGTGTAGTCTCCGCTTCCGGTCTGATTCACATTCTTCTGCCCTCTTTACCTTCTTCAAAAACAGGTCGAATGATTCCGGGTTATCCTTCGCTAACTTCAAATGCATATTGTAGCACTCCAAAGTCACTCGTTCTAATTTAGCGTAATGCCTCTTTATCGATGTCTTCATGAACTCGGACTCTGCTTTCTTATTAATACTTTTTGGTACATGAGATCCCATCTTAATCTTATGGCTGACGGGTGTCAGCTTCTCTTTTAGGCACTTCTTAAGGAAGGCCACGTCCTTATTAATACTAGCGATTGTTCTCCTCAAATTGAGAAAAGTATTTCGCTCATGCCGCTCGGATGCCATTTTCAGAAAAATATATTAAGCTCTTTTAGTGGAATGTATTAAACCGTCTAAGACGAATTAAGTACTGTCCATTTAATTCCACTAGTTAATTTTCGTAATCTTTGCAGATACGTATTTCGACCACAACTGTGTGGTCGTCTTCAGTGTCTTGTACTTGACTCGACTTGAAGAAAACAATCGCAACTTACACTATTTATACTACGCTAGGTACCTAATCTACCTATTAGAGTACCTAGTACTCTAATCTATCTTATTTGCCTACTTTATTTACCTATACGGTAAATTACTTTATTGTTTAGGTAGAAACTTGAAGAGCCAAGAGCTGCCATTTCCCTGATCCTTATTCAACAGCGCTGTTTGTACCTGTCGGTGGATTTCCAAACTCTCAGCTACATCGAGTTTCCATGGGGAAGAGACATTTCTTAAGATTTTAATATTTGATGCCGTAATTGGGTGATTTTCCTTATACACATGCTCTGCTACCTTAGATCTAAATTCGTAATGTAATCCCTTATCGTTTTCTCTTTCGCCTTACTTACTTCCGCCATATGTTCCTTGAACCTTATATCTAATGATCTTTTGTTTGGCCTACATAGATTTTTTTCACATTGGGAACAACTTATCTTATAAACGCCTGCCTTATTCAACATTTCTACTTTATCCTTCGTTGAACCCAATAGAGACTTGAGTTGGTTGCTTCTACTGGAGAATACTAGATCGATGCCGAATTTCCTTAGTCGAGGGCGTAGCTGGTTGGTGATGTGTTTATCATATGGGACCGAAACTCTTTTCAGCGGCTCCTCTATCGGTGTCAGCGTTGTATGTCCATTTCGTACAGATCATCGAAGGATTCGTCGTGAACCGTTCGACACAGCAGTTTACGAAGGAACAACTAGCTCACCTCAACAAGGGACTGGGGTATGCGATCACACAGAAATCAGACGTGGAACAGATCATCGTGGACATGGAGACAGCGATTTCCCGAAACATCGAGCAACAGGATCAAAATACAGCGAGGAACATCGTGGCAGACGCCATCAAAGAAGGACGGCACGGGACAACGAACCATGACGAAAGGAGGATTCTAAAGGAGCTTAAGGAAAAACCAGTATACTACGTAAAAGCCGATAAGGGAAACGCAGTAGTGGTAATGGATAAAGAGGATTACGACGAACAGATGACGACGAAAATCAACGGAGGACCTTATAGACATTTGAGAGTGGATCCGCTACCAGGATTAATACGACTCACGGACAAAACAATAAAGGAGTGTAAGGCGATCATCGGAGAAGCCCGAGTGAAGACAGTAAACCCGGTTCTACCTAGGATTAAAGGACTACCAAAAATCCATAAACCCGGCAAGGAGATGCGAGAGATAGTTTCATCAGTGGGTTCCCCTACCCAAAACATAGCCAAATGGTTGGTAATGGTGTTCCAAAGTATGCCGAAACCATTCCCCAGCAGGTCAGTCATCAACACCCAGGAGTTCGCCCAGAAGCTGTTGGAATCAGGACACATCGAAGAAGAGGACATAATGGTATCATTCGACGTAGCGGCATTGTTCCCTAGCGTTCCAGTGAAAGATGCTCTGAATCTTCTAGAGGATTGGCTGCTAACACAAAGGACGGAAACAACATGGCGAGGAAAGGTGAAGATGTACCTAAATCTGGCAAGGCTATGCATGACGGAGAACTACTTCACATTTCGTGGCAACTACTATAAACAGACGAAAGGAGCACCGATGGGAAATCCGCTATCACCGTTTTTGTGCGAACTGTTCATGGCGAATCTGGAGAACAACCTACAAGAACAAGGAATACTACCCCAGAAGTGGTGGAGATACGTCGACGACATTTTCAGCATCATCAACCGAAAAGATCTACCCAGGATTTTGGAAGCGATAAACAACGTGCATAAGGACATCAAATTTACCTTCGAAGAGGAAAAAGAAGGTAAACTACCTTTCTTGGATCTACTAGTCATCAGGGAAGCAAATACAACATTGAGCCTCGAAATCTACAGGAAGCCCACGAACACCATGAGAGTCATCCCATATACATCGAACCATTCGTACCAACATAAAATGGCAGCATTTCATCACATGATCCACAGGATGCAGACGATTGAGCGAAGAAGGAAAAACGAAGGAACTACAATACATCTTGGAAACAGCGAAGATCAACGGATACCAGGAGAGGACTATACGAGCGATCATCAACAAGAAGGAAAGGACCCTACGACGAAATGGACATACAACGCTGACACCGATAGAGGAGCCGCTGAAAAGAGTTTCGGTCCCATATGATAAACACATCACCAACCAGCTACGCCCTCGACTAAGGAAATTCGGCATCGATCTAGTATTCTCCAGTAGAAGCAACCAACTCAAGTCTCTATTGGGTTCAACGAAGGATAAAGTAGAAATGTTGAATAAGGCAGGCGTTTATAAGATAAGTTGTTCCCAATGTGAAAAAATCTATGTAGGCCAAACAAAAGATCATTAGATATAAGGTTCAAGGAACATATGGCGGAAGTGAGTAAGGCGAAAAGAAAACGATAAGGGATTACATTACGAATTTAGATCTAAGGTAGCAGAGCATGTGTATAAGGAAAATCACCCAATTACGGCATCAAATATTAAAATCTTAAGAAATGTCTCTTCCCCATGGAAACTCGATGTTGCTGAGAGTTTGGAAATCCACCGACAGGTACAAACAGCGCTGTTGAATAAGGATCAGGGAAATGGCAGCTCTTGGCTCTTCAAGTTTCTACCTAAACAATAAAGTAATTTACCGTATAGGTAAATAAAGTAGGCAAATAAGATAGATTAGAGTACTAGGTACTCTAATAGGTAGATTAGGTACCTAGCGTAGTATAAATAGTGTAAGTTGCGATTGTTTTCTTCAAGTCGAGTCAAGTACAAGACACTGAAGACGACCACACAGTTGTGGTCGAAATACGTATCTGCAAAGATTACGAAAATTAACTAGTGGAATTAAATGGACAGTACTTAATTCGTCTTAGACGGTTTAAAATTTTAATGTTTGATGTCGTAATTGAATGATTTTCCTGATATACATGTTCAGCTACCTTAGACCTAAACTCATAATTTAATCCCTTATCAGTTTCCCTCTTAGCCTTACTTACTTCTGCAATATGTTCTTTGAACCTTACATCTAACGATCTTTTTGTTTGACCTACATATACTTTATCACACTGTGAACAATTAATTTGATAATCCCCGGCCTTATTTAACATTTCTACTCTATCCTTTGTGGAGCCCAACAGTGTCTTCAGTTGATTGCTTCTGCTGGAGAATACTAAATCGATGCCGAATTTCCTCAGTCGATGGCGTAGCTGGTGGGTGATGTGTCGATCATAGGGGACCGATACCCTCTTCAGCGGTTCATCGATCGGTGTTAGTGTTGTCAGTTCGTTTTTCCGTAGGTTCCTCTGCTTCTTGTTGATGATTGCTTGTATTGTTCTTTCCTTGTATCCATTGATCCTCGCTGTTTCCAAGATGTGTTGTAGCTCCTTCGTTTTCCTTCTTCGCTCAGGGAATCGTCTGCATCCTGTGGATCATGTGATGAAAAGCTGCCATTTTGTGCTGATACGAATGATTTGATGTGTATGGGATGACTCTCATGGTGTTGGTGGGCTTCCTGTAGATTTCGAAGTCTAATGTTGCATTTGTTCCCTTGATAACCAGTAGATCCAAGAAAGGTAATTTACCTTCCTTCTCCTCCTCGTGGGTGAATTTGATGTCTTTATGCACGTTGTTTATCGCTTCCAAAATCCTGGATAGATCTTTCCGGTTGATGATGCTGAAAATGTCGTCCACGTATCTCCACCATTTCTCGGGTAGTACTCCTTGTTCCTCTAGGTTGTCCTCCAAATTCGCCATGAATAATTCGCACAAAAGCGGTGATAGCGGATTTCCCATAGGTGCACCCTTCGTTTGTTTGTAGAAGCTTCCACGGAATGTAAAGTAGTTCTCATTCATGCATAATCTTGCAAGCTTGAGATACATCTTTACCTTTCCTCGCCATGTTGTATCCGTCCGTTGTCCTAGTAGCCAATCCTCCAAAAGGTTCAGAGCATCCTTCACTGGAACGCTTGGGAACAATGCCGCTACGTCGAATGATACCATGATGTCCTCTTCTCCGATGTTTCCTGATTCCAATATCCTCTTAGTGAACTCCTGGGTGTTTACAACTGATCTGCTGGGGAACGGCTTCGGCATACTCTGGAACTCCTTGACTAACCACTTGGCCATATTTTATGTAAAACTGATGAAACTATTTCTCGCATCTCTGTACCTGGCTTATGTATCTTTGGTAGTCCTTTGATCCTTGGTAACACAGGGTTCGTCATTTTAACGCGGGCTTCTCCGATGATCGTCTTGCATTCCTTTATCCGTAAGTCGGATTAGTCCGGGTAGTGGGTCCACTCTCAAATGCCTGTATGGTCCTCCGTTGATTTTTGTCGTCATCTGTTCATCGTAGTCCTCCTTGTCCATTATCACCACTGCGTTTCCTTTGTCCGCCTTCATGTAGTAAACTGGTTTCTCCTTAAGTTAAAGGGGCTGGGGCTGGGGCTGGGCTACTCAAACAGTTTCCCAAGGATTTTCTATTCCACATCTCGATATTTCCATGAGTCGATGGTCCCTTCAATATCGACTCATGGAGGTTTGACTGTAAAGGTAATCAGTTCAGTGCGTGTTTTTTCGGATTAACCATCGAGCAAGCGTTGTGCAGTGTGTGTTTTAGTCGTCGCGATGTAGTTAAGATATCGAATCAGTCTTCGGGAAAATAAGTAAGACAAACGTTGCTTTTCCGTTTTTGTGTCATCAAGAATATGGCGTCGTTAAAAAAAAAATAGTCGCTTACCAAGGCGATTTCCAATATATTTCCTTCCCAACTAACATACTATTCCTTTCCAGTGCTCTCATGGAGATGCAGAGGTTTCCTCGGTCTCTTGAAGCAATGAGTGTCGAACTAATTTACTTCCCTTTATCCTAATTGACTGTGAGGACGAGGCCGGCATCGTTATTGGTCTTGAATTAAAGAAACTCCGAAGTATGTACAGTGAGAATAGATTTCTAGTCCCGACTATGCAATTGGTGAGCTGTGCATTATTTATTGTTTCTCGGCCAATCACGACTAGCAACTACGATGGGTGCAGTCAATCAAGCTATGCTAAGCAGATCAATTGTTTTTGGCAAAACTCAACACCCTGCGACACTTCCAGTGCGAAAACTGTAAGGACAAGGATTCAGAATATATAAAAATCTCATTTTGGCCAAAAATGTTACTTATGCAGTTTCTCAAACAAACGGTTCAATTGGACATCGAATGCAACTTGTTTCTAACAAATCTGTTAAAGATAAGTTCCAGAAAAATAAATGTGTTCCCTATGTTAGAAGAAAAAGTATTCCATAAGTAGCTAACGTAAATCAGCATAATGAGCAAATTAGTTCATTAGACCAATTAGTAAGCACCATTGTTTTTGTATGGAAACAGTTCCTCTTAATATTTCGAGATATTCAGCCTTGTTGATTTTCACCACACGTACGGCTTTCATAGCCCATTCAGATATAAGCTGGTTCATAACTATTCAGGTATGTAATTTTCTCTAAATAGAATGAACGTTGGATTTCAAGCTTCTTGAATCAAACGTAATAATGGGTAATTAAAAGTGTGTGGAGCCAATCCGGATCAATAGGCCAATAAAGTCAGCAGGCCAATGAATGGTTGTTTTGCTCTCACTATCGGTTTCAATTTCCCTCGTAAAGAAATAATTGATGGTATTCCAGCTGATGATATAGTGGGTCGTATTCATCGGATAAAGGAAGCTTATACGAAGGAGAACGACAAACGTGAGAGGCATTACTATAGATATGGGTGCATACCCATTAAGAGGCTTCTTTGGTATTAGAAGAGACCGGGAGAAACTTTCAGCAGCAGCAGCCTTGATCTTCAGCCTATTTTTATCACAAGAAGCAATCATCGACCTACTTCTTCTGATGATGGGTGGGCGAAACTTTCATTCCTTTGGATATTTGCATATATACCAATACCATCATCATCTTTTATTCTGATACTTTCAATCGGCGTCGCTGAAAATGTCTTTGTTACTTGATTCCTTGGCAGAGTTATTTTTATCATTAGAAACAATGATGTTTTCATCAGACTTTCAATTCATACATAAGCGAATTTACACAGATAGAGAAATAATGAAGATGGAATTTTATTGCGACTGTAGTATCAAATATAAGACCTCAGGGGAATAATATGAATGTGCATGTGTTCCACAAATAAAACATAACTGTTTCAATTTTATTATTCAGACAAATCCTTTCATTCAGACAAATACACATTGTCCATCCTATCCTGATGGACCAAGCTACAATAATGGTTAACATCCGAGCACACATTAATTATCCATTCAAATTTATGCTCGATAATCCTCTTCCATCAGAATAGCAAACAATGCGGAAGCGTCCGATTTCTCCACTGAATGGCACAAAGTCGTTTCTTCTGTGTTTTATTTAAAATATCGTTCTGATTAAATCATACTAAATATTCAGAGCTCGCTCTTGCTCCTTTCGGCTGCGGCAGCACAGAGGCAAAAGTGCTCCGAGGATACAGCTGAAGCAGGAACTGGAAAGGACCAACGCAAGGAGCCGCGTTTCGGTTGATTAAATCAATTTTAGAAGGGCAAGCAAAATGAATGCTGTGGATTGAAATAAACACACCGTAATAAATAGATTTTTGTTTTCTAAACTTTGAATAAGTGTTCGGAAGTGTGTCCTTTTTGTGAAAGTACGAATACAACCAAACACAATTAAGGAGGTACAACAATTTTTAGAATTCGATTTAATTTCCTTGCAGGGCCATGTTTCTCTGGAAAATTATAAATACGCAAAACAAATATTTTGTTTAAGTTTTATAAGTCGATGAATTTGTTCCTTTTTCTTAATTTAGTTTCAAATAATTGGAAATTTCGAATTTTATTGTCATGCGTATATATTTTAGTCGTTCAAAAGGATACATAGTATTAGCCCAGCCCAGTATTAGACCAGCCCAGACTGGAAAAGGGTTTAAACTATTTTCAGTGTGACTAACACTTTTCATTGATCTTTATATTGAAATTTAGGGCTTGACAAAATTTTAGTATGAAAGAAAAAAAAATTGTCGAAACTAAAAAATACTCTGGAAAAATCATGGTCCGGCCTAATTGGCATACATCTAACGCTGTGCCGACGGTCGATGCGAGCCGGCACAAGCTACGTCAGTGTCAAATAAAGCCCGGAAGCAGTATCTTTCGTGGATGAACGTTCCTCCGAGAGCGTCGTGCCGTAGTGTCTCAAAATTCCATTGCATTGGCGTGAAAAGCAAGACAGTACCTACACGGGCGGAATATGTTACAGTTGATGGGTTTGCTCGAGCTATGCGAAGCGGAATAAGCGGGCAAGTCACATGATTAGGATTTTCGGGAAACAGCTCGCTTTACTTGATAGGTGGCGGTGAAATATTTACAGAGACTTCTTAGAGTGCTCCGTGATAATGGTAACGGAGGCGAATGACTGCCGAAATGGTAGAAGCGTTTTTGAGCTTAAAGAAAATGAAGAGAAGGTGGTGGAATTTGAGACGTGTCTTCGAATTTTGATGCTCGAGTTCTTATTTTAGCTATATTTCAAAGGCTTAAATAATTGTGATTTATCAGTTTAATGTAATTCATGACGCGACTTCCGAAAATAAAACTGTTTACTTTGAAGCAAATAGTTTTTGACAATAATTCTGGAGTGTTAGCGTTAACACCTGAGCGCATTAAAACCTGTATGGTTTTTGAAATCATGTGGCCTGGGTTCTGCCAAATCGCACCAAACGCCAACAAGGCTGCGTTTAACCAATTCAATCTATATAATAAAAATGAAATGGTCTGTGTTCGTATCCGCATAATTCGAAAACGGCTGGATGGATTTTCTTCATTCCTTCAGCAGTTACTTTCGTTATTGTTTCCGACGGGTTTATATGATATTTCCTCATGCGAAAATTATTAGTTAAGTTAAGTAAATCGTGAAAAACTAAAATAAAGATTCGTATGAGAATTTCGTATGGGCAGTTAACAACGCCTACTATGCATGCCAACGTCTGCCGGGTCGACTAGTTGGTTATAAATCATAAATCGCATCAATCCCATATCTGAGGATATATTTCAACAAATGTACGTATAAAATGGTATGAAATGATTTCCGTTTTCCATGTTATATAACAATAACATTTATTTTTACTGCAAGTCTCTATAATAAAGATATAAAAAAAATATTTTTAGATCTGCACCAACATTAAATAATGGTATTTCAATCACAAGAAGGGTAGCCGTCAACCGACCAAAATTAATATATTGAAATATAAAAAAGGCCATGAAAAATTTAGGAAATTTTCAGTAAGGAAATCAGGGTATGAGCAATAAATAAATATAAAATTTCCACAAATAATAAAAAGTTGAAAAAAAAAATAAACAATTGAGAATTTTCTACAAAACAAAAATAAAATAAGCACTTTAAAAAGCAAAAATTACAATTGTAAAAGAAGAATTTTCCCTAAAGAAATCAAAAATTTAGAAAATGTCCATAAATAACCAAAAAGCAATATTGTTGGTGTTTGTTGATTTTTTCGTAGGAACTTTTAAATTGTTTGTGGAAAAAAGTAGTTTGTGGACAATTTTGTAATTGTTCATTGCTAATATTGTTTTATTTATGGAACTTTTGTATTTTTTCCGTGGAACATTTTTATTTCTTTATGGAAAATTCTTTTTTATAATTGCAATTTTTGCTTTTAAAAATAATAATTTGTTTTTATTTCTGTGATCTGCTACTGGATTTCATCTCATGGCTCCGATATTCATTCCATCAAAAGCAAAGCATTGAAAAGGTGTTTGATTTATTTCTTATTTTTGTGATTTTTTCTCACTACTGAAACAACACATGTTAACAAAAAGAAGTGACAAAATTGTTGCCGTATTTCTTTGTTTCGCGATAAGATGAATATATGTTCAGTGAGATGGTGATCGGAACTATTCCCCTCCTTGTGGAAATTTTATATTTATTCATTGCTTATAACCTGATTTCTTCATTGGCAATTTCCAAATTTTTAAGAGGTGAGTTTTTATTTCAGTCAAAAAAATACGAATAATTGATTGCACGAAAGTATGGAATTGCGGTGGTATACTTCGTAGACAGGAAACTAGTGATACTCATGATTCTTTTGAAATCTCTGTTCAGATTGCTATCAGAAATCAAGGTGGGTGTAATTCTTAATTTCAATCTTAGTTAAGAAAATTATTTTGAGCTTTTTAGTGGAATGTTTTCACCTGTCATAAGACGAGTTTTTACAATCCCATTGAATTCCACCACTTAATTGTATCTTGACAGATACGTATTTCAGCCTCAAAAGTAAGGCCGTCTTCAGTGTCTCGTACTTGACTCGACTTCGAGTCGAAAATCCAAATCCAATCCAAATCCAATCCAAATCCAATCCAAATCCAATCCAAATCCAATCCAAATCCAATCCAAATCCAATCCAAATCCAATCCAAATCCGATCCAAATCCAATCCAAATCTAATCCAAATCCAATCCAAATTCAATCCAATCCAATCCAAATCCAATCCAAATCCAATCCAAATACAATCCAAATCCAATCCAAACCAATCCAAATCAATCCAAACCAATCCAAATCAATCAAATCCAATCCAAATCAATCTAAATCCAATCCAAATCAATCCAAACCAATCCAAATCAATCCAAATCAATCCAAATCAATCCAAATCCAATCCAAATCCAATTCAAATCCAATCCAAATCGAAATCCAATCCAATCCAAATCAAAATCCAAATCCAATCCAAATCAAAATCCAATCCAAATCCAATCCAAATCCTATCCAAATCCAATCCAAATCCTATCCAAATCCAATCCAAACCCAATCCAAATCTAATCAAAATCCAATCAAACCAATCCAAACCAATCCAAATCCAATCCAAATCAATCCAAACCAATCCAAATCAATCCAAATCAATCAAATCAATCCAAATCAATCCAAACCAATCCAAATCCAATCCAAATCCAATCCAAATCCAATCCAAATCCAATCAAATCCAATCCAAATCAATCCAAACCAATCAAACCAATCAAATCCAATCCAAATCAATCAATCCAATCAATCAAATCCAATCAAATCAATCCAAATCAATCCAAACCAATCCAAATCAATCCAAATCCAATCCAAATCAATCAAATCAATCCAAATCAATCCAAATCAATCCAAATCCAATCAAATCAATCCAAATCCAAATCCAATCAATTTCCAAATCCAATCAAATCAATCCAAATCCAATCCAATTTCAATCCAAATCCAATCCAAATCCAATCCAAATCCAATCCAAATCCAATCCAAATCCAATCCAAATCCAATCCAAATCCAATCCAAATCCAATCCAAATCCAATCCAAATCCAATCCAAATCCAATCCAAATCCAATCAAAATCCAAGATTTTGAGATACTTAACCGTATTGGCAAACTTATGCAATTTGATACCGCCAAGTAGATGAATTGCAAACAAAACCATCTTCAATTCAGCTTTTTTTTTTTTTTTTTCCACAACCTTTTTAGATTACGAAAACTTTCCAAATCTCACCGACAAAGAGATATTCAACTCAACCTACTATCTTGAACAACAGCTCCGTCAATCAGATAAATTTAAGACTTAACAAATATTCATCTCATTGATTTTGGTTTTCTCAATGACAATCTATTTTTTTTTATCACTATTCTGTCAAAAATCTCTCTCGCCTATTGACACTCCTTACTTTTTCATATGTGTGTAATTTTTTTCATGACTTTTCTTCATTTTTTTGCCATGTTATTTTCTCGCGTTTTCCCTCTCTTTCTATTTGCCCTTAGCATATCATGGCTTATCTTTTTTTTTGCTGTTCTCTTTTCCAACTAAGGCTTACCATTATTTTTTTGCCTTTTATATAGCATGGCTTACCATTATTTTTTGCCATTTTTTCAGACTGAGGCTTACCACTATTTTTTTTGCCATATCTCGTCTGGGGCTTACCTTTTTTTACCCTTCACCAATCATAGCTTGTCATTTTTTTACCATATTTTTCACGTCATATTTTTTTACCTCATTCAGCTTCTATTGCTGACCTTTCTTACCTTGTAGGGAGCAACGACTACGTCATTGTCGTAGCCAAGCAAATCCGTCTTCCGATTTGCTTTTTACCAACGAAAACAAACGCGGAACACCCACCGAAGGATAATTCGCATGTTCACGCCTCAAAAACATAACACTGAATGATCGTTTATTTTCACCGTTCGAATCATCTAGAATTCCTGTCAGTCTACTGAGTCAAATTTCTTCTCATCAGCTTCTTAGTATGCAGGCATTTCAAATGCCAACTACGATTGAATTACAAATTCGTTACCATTTTTTCTATTAATGTAATTTTTAAAATTTTTAGTTTATTTCATTATTTTTATCATGAAATGAGAAATAAGTTCCACTTTATTCATAAATGTAACCAAAAAATGCAAATGCATTTTTCAGACTCACTTTATTCCACACACATGCTTCGGAGTTTCTTTAATTCAAGACCAATAACGATGCCGGCCACATCCTCACAGTCAATTAGGACAAGGGGAGGAAAATTAGTTCAACACTCATTGCTACAAGAGACCGAGAAGTCCTCTGCATCTCCATAAGCGCACTGGAAAGGAATAGTATGTTAGTTAAGAAGTAAATATATTGGAAATCGCCTTGGCAAGCGACTAATTATTTCGTCTGAATCATATTCATGATGATACAAACACGGAAAAGCCATGCGTGTTCAACGTATTTTCCCGAAGACTGATTCGATATCTTAACTACTTCGCGATGCACTCGCTTGCTCGATGGCTACTGCAAACTATTGAAGACCGCGCTTGTTTTGACCGGAGCAAAGCGCAATACATGCGCATGAGCCACCGAACACCAAATAGATAATTTATCATTTTCCCGACGACTTAAACACGCACTGTACTCGCTTGCTCGATGGCTACTGCAAACTCTGTAGTTCTTAATTTCAATCAAAGACAATAATGACACATAAGCGGGCTTGGTAGTCATACGGCTACTGCTTCTGCCTCATACGCAGGAGGTCGTGGGTTAAATCCCAGGTCCGTTCCATTCTCCTACTTTGTATCTTTCTCTTTATTTCTCATGTTCTAACAATCGCTAGAACTGGAAATGGACTTCCATACCGTTTCCATTACTATTCCTATACCTTCAACTTGAGTATTCTAACAGTAATCTGCTAGAATCGGAAATTCCAATTAGAAATTCCATCAGTTACCTTCTCCTATCTATCACATTGGCAGCTCGTTAACCAAGACGGACCTCTGCCTCTCCAACCTAACCCAAAAATTCCAACAAATTCCGCATGAACTCGTGGCAAGTGCAGAGGTACATATATTCGGCTTGCAGTGGGCGAGTGATTGCATCATCATTTCCTCCCCCTTCCCTACATTGACTTGCATTCTGACGTGGCAGGCGCCAGTATGACCTAACAAATGAGATCACCAGTACTTGCACATTGAAGATGTGTGCTAGTCCCAAGCAAACATCTGTTGGTTCCCTGTGCAAGAACAGCTGATCTGGTCATAATGGAGTAGCAACTACGAGCAGTCAATCAAGCTCAAGCTCAAGCTCAATCAAAGACAATAATGACACAAGAATTAGAATTAGTATTCCTGGCCATGCTTATCTGTACCGTTACTAGGGAGAGAAGGAATAAGTTCCACGGAGTTGGATACTGGGAAGGTATTCGATGGGTCAGGATTTGCCTGCAGCTGGCAATGTGATTATGGTAGAATTTACCGCGTAACACAACACGAAAAGCTATCTACCAAGCGTTACGGGTAGACTGAATATTAATTCGTCTCGCTCCAAATTCATATAAAGCTTTGAAATCGTTATGAAAATCCTCCCCTATTCCACGAAGTCCGCATAGCCGTACTTCTAAAACTATTAGTTGTTCAATTAACTTGTACATACTCGGAAATACCCTTCCAAAATTAAAGCGTTCTCCTTTTATGTGATGGTTGAATGTATGATGCAAATCACAAATAAATAAAATTCTATATAATAACGAAAGCCATTGTGATCTCGTACAAGCTATTGAACACCATTTTCGTATGAAGAGTTTGAACAGTTTTCCTATATAGCAAACAATTTCCAACAAAATCCTATTTATTTAAAAAAAATCTCCTGAGAATTTTTCGGCTTTGCGACACCAGAACACAATTCCGGGTGATTGCTCCGACTGCCTCATTCAAGCTGTAGGATAGAAATGGGATTTGCTTCTATGTAGTCGGCACAGTTCAATATTGGCGACGAGCACATACGTACGCAAAGCACGCGGTATCTCATCTCCCATCACACAGCCGTTCTGATTCATTTCACAGGCAATCCCTTCCTAATCAAAGGCACGAGCCGAGTTTGATGAAATGGAATTTTTGGAGTATGGAAATCGAATGGTTCGAAATTCGACGTTTAGTTTGTTTGTGATTGAATTTATTAATTTGAAGAATTTCACCGAAAGTCAATTAACCTGAATTGGGTATGTCGGGCTTATTTCTTCTAATAATGTTTTTTGCAATTTTAATTCCAACTCCATATTAAAGAAAAACGCTGGTTTATAGTTTCTAGGGCATAGTTCACCTTTGTACAAGCACAGCCACATTTAATTAATAACATGACTTCCGTGCAAAGCTTTTAAATCATCCATTGAGAAAAATGGCAAGAACATACAAAAATGCCTCCTGTCCTAACAAAACAACTCGTGAAGCTGTGTGGCCCAAAGTGACGGAGGTAATGTTTGTTTTCCATCGGTGATGTTTGAGAGTTTGTATTTATTTTCCACCACTTTCGCATTTCCGAGCAACCAGAAGCGTGAATGACGAAACGTGTTCCGCGGCATTTCAATTTCAGCTTTACGCGAGCGAGCGGTAGCAAATTTTCTCGGCACTCCTTATGGTAATTCGAATCATCATTTATCATTCAAAAATGGAAACAGGGAGGCAACGAAATTTTTCATTCTTTTTCATTTGACTGGCTGTTGAATTTTATTACTTCATTGACAGTCAGCTGGATGGGAAACATTTCTGTTTTTGGCTATTGTACGTGAGTACTGGCAAAATCATTACGGTTTGTATTTGGGGCAGTGACTTTTAAAATGAACAAGTGGACAATTTATCTCTGTCGTTGTACATATACAATGATCGATTGCAGTTCCATAGGCAATTGAGAATTATTCTGTAAGGTTTATTCATATTGATGCTTCTTCTGATGTTTTGACATCAACATGTGCACGGGCTTTTGTTTTGAAACCAGAAGAGTATGATAAAATAGGGGAATTTGATGTAAAGTAAATGGTACGGTTTTTCATTTACAGACTAATTCCGTCACAGATTTTATCCTCGTAGATTTTAGCACGGAAAATTAAAAATCGCATCTCAATTGGGACCAAAATCCGGTTGAAAATTTTCCTAGTGTGAAGAGCTACATTTAAATCGACAAACTGTGAAAACTTCCGTTCATCTCGAACCTTAATAATGAGTGACCCAATTCACTGTGTCATGGAACTATCCCATGCAACATGCATTACCATTATCCAAACTGTCGAATTACACCTCAAATGGACATAAATTGCCGTGTTTGCAATGATGTTTTCCACCCTAAGTGCAAGGTAGGTACGTTCATATCCGCATATCTCCATGCAACCGACGCCCATGACACGACACCTGGCGTGATTGCGGTTTTCGATCTATGTTCGTAGTCCGGCACGCCAGATCATCACTTTCTCATTTTCATTTTCGGTGACTGAGGTTGTGCACGATGCTCACTCGATTCGGTGCGGTGGTGGTGGTTCGATACGGTGGAAGTGCTTGCCTATGGATTGTTCATAAGCGGAAAATTCGTAAAGTTGTGCACTTTTTGTGGTGGAAATCCCCGCAACAATTTTGTGCTTACCAATCATGGAGGCTGTTTGCCAAATATGTCCAAACTTTAGTTGTCGCAAAATGTGTTACGTTATAGTTATATAAATTCCTTGTTTCATTGACAAGCTTGGCAATGGAGAAGTCTATTTGGTGATTTTACTGCACGTACATACATTTATATTCATTCATTCCATTCAATTAATTAGATATACCTTGACAGATTCATATACTTCGAGCTCATTGGTGAAGCTATTTCGAGTTAAAGATAAAACAATCCATTTTAATTCTTTTTCGTTTTTGAATAAAACAGATATACGAACGGGAGTAGGGACTAGCACGGTTGGGACGAGGTTGACGATTTTGTGTACTTGACCTCACTAATGATAACAATGATGGTAAAACATAAGGCACATTGAATCAAGGAAAGGACAGTGACATCCGTCTAAGAATCATTATCTGCGATGCAAGCTGCTTGGATTCACACAATGGCCATCGTTGATGAAGAGGAGATGGATGAAGATGCGTGGAATGAAGATGTGAGCTTTAGTTGCACCAGCTGTTGAAGGAATAACCAGCCATCCTTGACACGAAAATCGAACCGAGTATGTAGACAATGTTGTTGTACTTTAAATAATACTAATAATAGGCAAAATCTGCTAAATAGTGTAACGTCATAGTTATACAGCGGCCTTCGTTATTACTTTTGTTAACCTTTAGAAGGCAATTTAAAAATTATCTCGCAATTTCAAATTTCAACAAATACGAAAGAGTGTGTAAACCGTTTTTCGAAATACGATTCTCAGTCGTGATGATCGCCTGTTTATTGCTTGAGAGTGGTATTAAACTGGAAGAAAGCCATATCAGTAGTCATCATTAGCGGTATTCGAAGCCTTGTCAGCAGTCGGTGGCATCATCAATCAAGTTTGTCATCACTGCGAGCTAGACGCAAAGCTATGTCGGGAATGGAAGCACAATCTTACACTCCAGTGTGCTAATGTAGTAATCCCATGATTAACGATTTTTCTCGCTGACGACGCTGACGGTTCTTCAATTCCAGTAAGCGCTGTGTGAAAATAAAATCTTTTATATATTGCTGTCCTAATTTTTTTATTCGCGAGATAACTTTCACAAATACAAAAAAACTAAAATGTATAAAACTTAATAAATAACAATGGACGGCGCGGGATTTTTTATGGTAAGCTTTTTACTCTAGTGGGCAGAAAAAAAAATGAGATGCTGGACAACTGGTTCCAGAGTATCCGATTCACCTTGGAACCCTATGGTATGCAACCATGCGTCTCCATGAACATTGCAAATTGGTTCAAAAATTATAATTAAATCCCAGAAAAATTCACCTTCTGGCGATGGTGTCTTTCTCGTGTATTACGACAGGTAATGAGAAAAACACATAAGAGAGGTCAAAACTACGGCAGCAAAATAAAATTTCCATGAAGAATTAGAAAATTTCTTTTAAAAATTAGGAAATTTCCAATTAAGAAATCAGGGTATGAGCAATAAATAAATATAAATTTTCCACAAATAATGCAAAATTTCCATTAACAATGGGTTGGGTTTGGATTGGGTTTGGATTGGATTTGGATTGGATTTGAATTGGATTTGGATTGGATTTGGATTGGATTTGGATTGGATTTGGATTGGATTTGGATTGGATTTGGATTGGTTGGATTGGTTGGATTGGTTGGATTGGTTGGATTGGTTGGATTGAATTTGGATTGGTTGGTTTGGATTGGTTTGGATTGGTTTGGATTGGTTTGGATTGGTTTGGATTGGATTGGTTTGGATTGGTTGGATTGGTTTGGATTGGTTTGGATTGGTTTGGATTGGATTGGTTTGGATTGGTTTGGTTGGTTTGGATTGGTTTGTATTGGATTAGGGATTGGATTAGGTTGGTTCGGTTGGTTTGGATTGGTTTGGATTGGTTTGGTTGGTTGGATTGGTTTGGATTGGTTTGGTTGGTTTGGATTGGTTTGAATTGGTTTGGATTGGATTTGGATTGGTTGGATTGGTTTGATTGGTTTGGATTGGATTTGGATTGGTTTGGTTGGATTGGATTGGATTTGGTTGGTTTGGATTGGTTGGATTGGTTTGGATTGGTTTGATTGGTTTGGATTGGTTTGGTTGGTTTGGATTGGTTTGGATTGGTTTGGATTGGTTTGGATTGGTTTGGATTGGATTTGGATTGGTTTGGATTGGTTTGGTTGGTTTGGATTGGTTTGGATTGGTTTGGATTGGTTTGGATTGGTTTGGATTGGTTTGGATTGGTTTGGTTGGTTTGGGATTGGATTTGGATTGGATTTGGATTGGATTTGGATTGGATTTGGATTGGATTTGGATTGGATTTGGATTGGATTTGGATTGGATTTGGATTGGATTTGGATTGGATTTGGATTAGATTTGGATTTGGATTTGATTTGGATTGGATTTGGATTGGATTTGGATTAAATTTGGATTTGGATTTGATTTTGATCGTAATAAACCCGAAGCTGAGAATTTCGCACGTTGGGCTTGTTCTGGTTCTGGCATTTTTTGCAAAGCATTCCCCAATTTGACACCAAAGTTGCCAAAAGTATTTTTTTCACTGTAAACTGAGAACTATGATGTCATCTCCGACTCTAAAAATTTAATGTGTTGTGAGGCTCTGAAAACAGGTATTAATGTCATCAGCACTTTATTTCCACTTCCTGGTACATAACCATAACGTTACCTTGAGTAGAAATCTTCATACTTTTGTCATTTTTGTCTTAGATTTGCATCATGGAGTAATAACACTTTTATCTGTATCTGTATCTGTGAAGTACCAAAGTTGTGGAATTAAATGGAATGAGACTAATTATCAACTCGTCTGACAACCAAACGACAAACAAAAAAAACGAAAATTTTACGTTGGATTGATAATTGGTTCAAGACATGTAAAGTAACATATTCCCCACATAAATCATGCTTATAAAGGATTCACCACGCCAAAATATTGTGGTTCCTATTTCTCTAACTCTTTTAATTTCACAACCTTCAGTATCAGTTAGTGTCTTCCTTCAGGATCTCAGTTTGCCGAACAGGATTACCTACTTCGGTAATTTATTGTTCTTGCTATGGACTCTAATGACAGTTTGTTATCCTATACAGCGTACTATCCTACAAACATACTGCTATGGCACTAGTTGGGAAAGTGTTCGTCAAACAACCGTGCCGTGTATTTAGATACATTTTCAAGATTGACGCAGATACTCGAGATCTGCTTGAACGGAAGCCCAGCTGTGGTGGGTGCCATTTGATGCTTGCTTGGGTCCCGAGGTGGTATTTGCAGCATTAGAGAGCTCGCGACACAGGAAATTCAATTTAATGCTATAATTTGATGGTTGGTTTTGGGGGTTGTTTAGCGAATGAGTTCGTGTGAAAGGTGAATCAAAGTTTTGGTAGTGTGCTTAAGTGGTGCTGTATAATTTGATTGCGAATCATTTATGATGTAGTAAGGGAACGGCTGCTGAAAAGAATTACAAAAATATTTAGAAGCCATGTTGAAAATGTGGTTTCCTTTATGCTGGTAAACAACTATGCGTCTCCATCAATGATACGATTTAAAGCTCGACAAGAAAAAGCCCGCGATGAGATAATCGCGACGCGATTCTATCGCTTTGCGACTACGATTCTGTCGCCGTTGGTATGGGAGCGTAAACGGAACATTGCCTGCAGTGACCTAACGATAGAATCGCGGCGACTAGCTGTCGCCATCGTGGCGATGAAATCGCTTAGGTCTAGAGGAGCCTTTATGCTGCATGGTTTAATTAATTTTTAACATTATTTTCATCGCACATCGCTCTGATGTACGAATTTAGAAGACGTACATGTTGGTTTGTATCCCGATCAATTTTGAGTTTATTTCCGGTGATTAAGTGATCCGAAAACTGGAAGAAATTGTTGACCTCATAAAAATAACAATAAAATGCGAAAGGAATTGTTGGTTTGGTTAAATGTTTAGCATGCTTAGAGTTTAAAGCAGTATTTCTGAGTGCAGCACTTGGTGATAGATGTCTCAAAGAAATAATAATGCCATGCAGCCACATGCCGTGTAAAAAAACCCACAGTTTTCGTTCTTTTTACTTCTGTGACCATTGGGACAAGCTATCAGCCAACAAAGTTTACCAATCAGAATGCAAAAAATTGGAAATACAAAATGGAAAAGTACTATAAATTGGATCCGCTGGCTATGTTCGTGTTTTTCATTGCTCGGGTGGTTTTGCTGTAAAAGTTTAGGAATCTGTTTTCGTATTTTGTTTCCTCCGCCTTGGCACGGAGTGTTTTGTTTCTTTCCATGCCTCTACGATCTGAATTCCAAACACGACGCTGACGTACTGCTTTGAACACTTTTATACTTTAGGATTCGATTTTCCATAGAAGTATATGTGTATCATTCGAAAATATGAAAAAGTACTGTACTGAGAGCATACGGAAATATGACCCAATAGCTCCATTTAAGCTGTTTCGATGTTTTAGCCAACATAAGATTATTTACCGAATCGCGATTCGAATCCTACTCAAAACAAATTATAATCAGCATCTGAGACACCACGGGGCCCTCCTTAGCCGTGCGGTAAGACGCGCGGCTACAAAGCAAGACCATGCTGAGGGTGGTTGGGTTCGATTCCCGGTGCCGGTCTAGGCAATTTTCGAATTGGAAATCGACTTCCCTGGGCATAAAAGTATCATCGTGTTAGCCTCATGATATACGAGTGCAAAAATGGTAACATGGCTTAGAAACCTCGCAGTTAATAACTGTGGAAGTGCTTAATGAACACTAAGCTGCGAGGCAGCTCTGTCCCAGTGTGGGGATGTTATGCCAATAAGAAGAAGAAGAAGAAGATCTGAGACACCACAGTGCTTCGTATATACAGATGGATCCAACCCGGGAGGCTCATTTAATTTAATTTTATCACTTACATGAACGCTTAATACTATGGATTTTTTGTATGATCTATTATGTATAAAAGTATCGATATACTTTGAAGAATATCTAAATTCATGTTACAAAAGAATAAACGTATGATATCGTTTTAATTCGGAGGTAGGAATGTGATGTCTGTTCCCTACTTCACACGAACTCACTTCACATTTGTTGTATGTCATAATGGATTTAGATCCTATCAGAAATTTGCATTTATGAGTGGTGCTCAAGTTCACAAAAACAACAAGTGGATATGTTGAACAGCGAGGATGTGGAAAGCTCCTTATGAAGAAATGGCAAAACAAAATTTATCCTCATTAATAGGCAAATAAGAGAAGGAACGTATCTGTTTGAGTGCTCTTTATCAATGTCATATTCACGTTGCCATTGAGGTGTTCCACGTGTCCTGATGAGCTTCTGAGATAAGTGTTAGCTTTGTCGCGATAGTTTGTCGAGACGGTTCTGTCGAAAGGACAACATAATTTGTGGCATATTTGGCATATTAGCGATACTATCGCTTATGTAGAATCGATATAAAGGATCCATTTTGTAGCCCCTACCGCTTCTTCTTCATTGCAATTACATCCCCCATTGGGACATTGCCGCATCGCAGCTTAGTGTTCATTAGGCACTTCCACAGATATTAACTGCGACTTTTCTAAGCATTTGTATATCATGAGACCAATACGATGATACTTTTATGCCCAGGGAAGTCTAGAAAGTTTCCAACTCGAAAATTTTCTAGAACGGACCGGGAATCGAACCCAGCCACCCTCAGCATGGTCTTGCTTTGTAGCCGCGCATTTTACGGCACTGCTAAGGTGACTCCCACTGGTACACACCACAAAGATGACTGTCGAATAGAAGATTGAATTGCGATGAGTACTTTCCGAAACAAGGTAAATAGCAACTAATTTATTTTCGGATTAGAACGTGCCTATATGTGGCTTGTTGACGCACTTTGACTTCGACACTAATATATAAAAATATTTTTTGAGTAATGTCTAAGCAATAGGCTTCAGAAAACTTTTATTTAGAAAATTATTTATTTGTTTTTATTTAATAATTGAAGTCTTAATAACCTCTTTTTTATGACCGGAAAAGTCAGTTTAAGTAAACCTCGATGGGCATGCTCAATTTGCTTTTGAAATACTCATTACAAGCTCGATAAATATTTCATAGCGATAGACAATCATAAATGTGAAATAAAAGCGATAGCACCTTCTTACCGTTCTAGAAATCATCTCTTCGAACACTGATTGCCACCGACTGCATCAGCTATTTGCAGTTAGCGAAAGATTTGATCACGTTCTTCGGAAGTTAAATTTTATGTGACGGTAGTTTGATATCAAAAGTCGACAAAAAGTTTGGCTGAGGTGCATGTGGAACATTGCAATCGACCGATGTCGTCATTCCCTTCACAACGACGATAGTCGAGCGGGAACAAGTTCAAAGTGCTGTGCAATGAATTCGGAATCAACCGAATCTGGGGTTGATACCTCGAGTGTCATGTAACCTGTCGAATTCGTTGAATCCCATATTTGCTTGCAGTGCTAAAATATTCATCAACTGAAAAGTTCAGCAAACTTTGTTTTGTCTTTTCTTCTAAAAACACCGTTCCTGTAACCAAACTCACATTCATCATTATACAGACAAGCGTTCCATAATTAATGGTGGAAATTGGCGTCATTCCTGTTGTTTGTGTTCATTGGTAAACATTATGCAACGTGACCTGCTTAAAATTGCTCCCAGCTAGCACATGGAGTGAGCACGTCATCGCCAGTCGGTGATTCGATTCTATGTATCCCATGCACGATGGGTGGAAAATGATGGGCCAAATGTGAGTTCAACAAATTGAAGTACTGAGTTGGAAGGTTGCTGTCGGTTGCAGGTTCCCGCCACCATCCATCCCTTGCTCAGTGGTTGTTACTCTTGTCTGAGAAAATGAGGCTATTCACATTCAACGTGCTTTTCGGCCGTTATATTCCGCGAAGAAACACGTTTGAACTTCTTTCTCATTTACTTCCAGAGTTTGATTTAAGTGATGTTTGCGTTATTGACCCTTAAAGACTAAATGCGATTTTTTTTAAAGAACTCATTAGCCATTAGGGAACTCATTAGCCATTAAACTTATTTCCTGTATTTTTGCGCACGTTGGGCGCCACTGTAACCGTTCGACCGATTTCTCGAGGGCACAGCAAAACTTGGCGGCTTAAGCGCCACTCCCGCGAACGAGAGACCACCAGTTCAATTTTTGTATTTGCCCGACTTGTGCTGACTCTTTCCCTCAGGGGACTCTTTTGAACGGTCGCTGGCTCAAATGCTAAACGGACGCAAAATTCTTTCCCCAGTACTTTGCTACACCCTTTCCCAACTAAACGCCTTGAGCTCGCTCAACCCACGAAAGAGCAAAACGGACGGTCTCGAACCTTTCCTTGAGAATTCAACCGGAAACGAAATGGCTAAACGGTAACTGCAACAGGAGTGGAGTTTCCCAGCACCGTGAAACGTAGCAAACTAAAACTCTAAGCCGAAATTCTCAAGATGGTACAATTGGTATTTATTTCGCTCATTCGGGTTGGACTTTAATTCAGTTCGATACGGAATACGAATTGAGCTAACTTAACATGGCCATGTAAGAAGGGAAAGCTCACGTACCTGCGCAGGTTTTCTTCGATGCAGCGTCTCGATGGCTAACTGGTCCGGTGATTGTTTTCCGCCGGGAAGATGGCGGCGTTTGTCCTCCACAACCTGGAACCCGATGGCGGCGTGATGACGTAGCCGCAAGTGCTGCTGTTTGGCGGCAGCGATGGAGGTTTGAGCTCGTGCAACAATGGCCGAATCTAAAGTTGCGGAGGGGAAGCGGCGGCTGGACGGAAGGCCTCCGATTTTGAGCCGAGAGCGTCCGGCTGACCTTTCCCTCTAATTGGAAGCCCACGTTTTCCTACGACCCGGCTTCGCGTACCTTTCCGCTATGACCGTGCGAGGCTAAAAATGGAACTCCCAACTATTGGTTCCAGTCCGGTCCTGCGCACGATAGTTTACGACGTGCGGGGACCGCGCTCTGGCAGGATATCGATCCACGGGGAAAATGGCGTGTATGGATCAAGAACGCTTTTTGAACTGATATGGGAGAATATGCGCCCGCATTATCGCTCTAGACTTTCCGTATTAGACATTGAGAATCTTGAGGATCTGATTGAAGTGAACCATAAAATTGATGCTAATGATCCAGGATTCTTCAAACCTCAGGAAAGCAGAAGAGACCTTCATCATTTGGACGTGGAAAATTCTGCCAGCGAGTACTCTGAAGAAGAGTCAAAAATTCAATCTTTGAGAGTGAACCGGCCTGGTACGAAAAACACAGTATCAAATATTGAACAAGGAATACATCAGAAGCTGAGAATTGGCACGAACAGGGATCAGAAACTACCTGATTCCACAGCGGGTATATTATGTTGGAACTGTAGACAAACAGGACACTTCTGGAGGGGATGTAGGGAACCGAAGCAGATTTTTTGTTACGCATGCGGGAATCCGGGTAGAACAGCAAGAAATTGTGAACGTAATCATGTTCCACTCTACCAAAGAGGAAGGCAAAATATTACACGTCCAACAAACTAACTGCGGGGTGGTTGCAAGGGAATCCAGGTGCCTCGCTGTTAGACAGAATTCCCAAACAGCAGAGCAAAATTTTAGAAATTAGAGTGAACCCTACGGCATGCCCTCACATCAAAGTTCACATTTTGGGTACTGAGGTTTTAGCCCTACTTGACTCAGGTGCGGGAGCTAGTGTAATGAGCGCTCTGGATGTGGTGAAGTCGCATGGCCTGAAGATTTTGCGATCGAACATCAAGATATGCACAGCGGACAATACTGAACACACGTGCATGGGCTACGTAAATATTCCATACACTTTAGGAAATGAGACAAAGGTCGTTCCTACGTTGATTGTTCCGGAAATTAAAAAACCATTAATTTTAGGGATGGATTTCTGGAGGGCGTTCCAGATTCGTCCAATGATAACATCTCAGAATAGAATACAGGACTTAGAGCTGACGTGGACTTCGAGCTTGACGGACAACACAATAAATTATCTAAGAATCGAGCCAGGTTCGTTGGTTAATGAGGATATGATTTCCCTTTCGGTCAGAATGGTTAACCCATTAGAGCCGGAGGTGAGTTTTACATCGAAGCCAGAAGAGGACGAGTCTTTGGACGTTCCGACTTTGGATTTGCCAGAAGATCCAGCGAAGGTTATCGAAACAATTGAAACGGAACATTTACTAACTGCGATCGAAAGACGACAGCTTCAGAGGACACTAAAACACTTCAGTTGTACTAGTACAGGGAACTTAGGAAGAACCACACTCTTAGAACATGAGATAGAACTGGTCTCCGATGGTAAAATGAGAGATTTACCGATGTATCGGTACTCACCGAAGATTTGGGAGAAAATAGAGGAGGAGTTAGAGCGATGGCAAAGCCTTGAAGTGATAGAGGAATGCACCTCAGAGTTCGCCAGCCCTCTTGTCCCAGTCAAAAAGGCGAATGGAAAAATTCGAGTATGTTTGGACTCAAGGAGGATTAATTCAGTGACAAAGAAGGATGCGTATCCCATGAGGAACATGGCTGAAATATTTCATAGGTTGCAGAAGGCAAAATATTTTAGCATTGTGGATTTAAAGGATGCTTACTTCCAGATTCCACTCAAAGAATCATCGAGAAACTTTACGGCGTTCAGAACACCCAAAGGTCTTTTTAGATTTAAAGTTGTGCCCTTTGGTTTGAAGAACGCACCTTTTACAATGAACAGGCTAATGAATTTGGCGATAGGCTTTGATTTGGAGCCATTTGTATTCGTATATCTTGACGATATCATTATCGCTACTGAATCTCTTGACGAGCACTTTCGTTTACTGGAGGAAGTCGCTCTCCGATTAAAAAGGGCAGGCTTAACCATTTCGGTGGAGAAAAGCAGATTCGTGCGCAAACAAGTTAAGTATCTGGGCTATTTGTTAACGGAAGCCGGTCTGTCGATTGATAGTGCAAAACTAGAGCCAATTCTGAACTATCCCAGACCGAAGACGATAAGGGATGTTAGAAGATTAATGGGCCTCATGGGCTTCTATCAAAAGTTTATTCCGAAATATAGTCATTTGACGGCACCCATCACAGATTTACTTAAAAAATCTAAAAAGTTTAGGTGGTCGGATCAAGCGGAAAGAGCTTTGGAAGAATTGAAATCGGTTTTGACATCCGCTCCGGTCCTAGCAAATCCCGATTATACACGACCTTTTATTATCGAGACAGATGCTTCTCAATTAGCGGTCGGAGCAGCCCTATTACAGGAGTTTGATGACGGAAAACGAATCATTGGCTACTATAGCAAAAAGCTTTCCAGTACGCAAAGGAAGTATGCAGCAACGGAGAAGGAGTGCTTGGCCGTTCTGATGGCGATTGAAAATTTCAGACATTACGTTGAGGGAACCACCTTCACAGTAGTTACCGATTGCAAAAGCATTACATGGTTATTCTCCATAACGGCAGCAAACGCCAACTCAAGATTGCTTCGATGGGCACTGAAATTGCAATCGTATGATTTTGTATTACAATATCGCAAAGGAAAAGATAACGTGTTAGCAGATTTTTTGTCACGTATCGAATCAATTCAACCTATAGATGATGCTTACGCAGAGCTACTCGACAAAATTTCGATAAATCCACAGGACTATAAGAACTTCAAAGTTACAGGAAATCGGATATATAAATTCGTTGAGGAATCGGTCAAATTTAGCGATAGACGCTTCGAATGGAAGTATTACCCTCCGGAATCAGAGCGATTACCACTGATCGAGTCCATACATAACACAGCTCACTTAGGTTATGAAAAGACTCTTAGTGCAATAAGAATCAAATATTTTTGGCCAAAAATGGCTACGCAAATCAAGCAGTACTGCAAGAACTGTTTAGTCTGTAAGACTTCTAAGGGAATTAACGTAAACCCAATACCGATAATGGGTTCTCAGAAGCGATTCTGCGATTACCCGTGGCAGTTTCTAACTCTCGACTACGTTGGCCCATTTCCCATTTCCGGAAAAGGGAGATTCACTTGCCTGTTGGTGGTTACAGACGTATTCTCTAAATTCGTCATGGTCCAACCTTTTAGACAAGCCACGGCATCGTCATTGGTTCAGTTTTTAGAACAAACCATATTTCTGCTCTTTGGAGTACCTGAGATTATTTTGACTGATAACGGCAGCCAATTTACGTCGAAAGAGTTCGCTTCGCTTCTTAAAGAGTATGGTGTTAAACATTGGCTAACACCCTCTTATCACCCGCAAGTGAATAACACTGAGAGGGTGAATAAAGTGGTCACTACAGCAATAAGAGCCACGTTGAAAGAGAGTCAGGATGAGCATCGAACATAGACCCGCTGAGTGACAGCCTAAAGCGTTACCCCTTGACTCTCTCCGCTTCGAGACGGGAAACAACGGCCTTCCGGTGGAAAGCAGCTCGTAGAGTACCGGTTGGTGTTTGTTTGCTGCAAGACAGAGCATCGCTGAATAAGTATTAAACATAGAATTTCACTTGCAACTAGAATAAAAATATGAAAACAAATATATAAGGAAATATTTTAAAATATCATCGATTCATGCGAATTGATCTGCGAGTAATATGCTTTTAGATGCTTTTGAAATCCCATTTTAGAGAGGCACTACATATAATCTGTGAAATGTTTCATTAGCGTATATCAAAATGCATTAATGTGATAGAAATTCGTGCCATCAACATGGCAAATCCTTTAAGCTACATAATTTCCGTCATGCAGGAACTTTCATCTGGTGGATCTACACGCTGGGGATCAATGCACCCCAGTATTGCAGATTCGTCAGTTCCAACGGCAACTATCGCTTTCGATATTTTTTCGAAGAAATAACGACGGCATCTCCAACTCATCAGAGGTGAAATCGAAGGGTTAATATTGCATTGATTCCCAACTCACTACTCAAGATATCTGAACTTATGGTTTGGTGGGTAATTTCAATTTATATAATAGAAACATGATTGTTGGCGAAGCCCCTCGATTGAGTTAACTGTTATCTGATCAAACTTCGCCACCCATGGGCGTATCCAGGATTTCGAGAAGGGGGAGGGGGCAACTTTTTTGGTCTTCTAAATCGTTGGTTTATGGTAGTTTTATAAAAATACATGAATATTAACACATGAAACCAAATCGAAACAATAATGATTAAAACAATAATGGATTTGAAAATGCGTGATTTATTGCTCATCAGATATTTTTAAATAAAGTGAGAAAAATATTAACGAACTTAGTATTCGGAAAGAATATAAAATCGGCTATAACAATAATTATAAAAATCCTGTATTCTTCCATAAGTTTAAGAAAACTAGAACCATACATCTGAATTTCTAAACAAATCCTCTTTGAAATAATATTTATTATAAAATAGACAGAAAAATCAATATGCAAGCTTTCTCCAGGAATTCCTTCGACAATTGCTCCTGGCATTCTATCCGAAATTCTATCAGGGATTCTTTAGGAATGCCTCCAGCAACTTCGTCGGCAGTGTATTCAGGAATTCCACCATAGAATTTGCCGGGAATTGATCCGAAAATTCCACCATTATTTACTCCAAGAAAATCTTCACGAACTTCTTTATAAGTTCTGCAGAATTCCCTGCAATAATTCAAATAATTTCGTGCTGTTTCCCATAATTTTTAAGAATAAGAATATTCCGTGGAAATTCCGCAGAATTGCCAGTAAATATTTCTGAGAATTTTACGAAAAATCTTCGAATTTCTTGTGTAAATTCCATAAAATTTTCCGTGAAGTTTTGAATAATTTCTTGTGAAAATTTCAAAGAATTTCTCCAGGAATTCCACCGAAAATGAAATCAACAATGGAATTTTCGGAGGAATTCCTAGATTAATTCGCAATGAAATCCTGAAAGAATTCCGGTGGAAACTTCAAGATTTTCACTGGGAGATCCTCCAGGAGTTTCTCCGAAAATTCCTCCTGGAATTCTTCCAGGAGTTCCACCGGCATTTCCACCAAGTATTTCTCTAGGATTTCCTTCGAGAATTATTCCGGTAGTTCTATCGGCATTTCCTCTGAAAATTCCGGGAATTTCGGCAGAATTTGAATTTATTTAAGCTTCTTCAGAAATTTATATCCGAGAAATTCTCTGCGAGCTCCTCAGGGAATTCTCCGGGAGGTCCTCTGATGATGATGATGGTCCAGCTACAAACCCCAACAAAGGTTTCAGCTAGACGAGATTTGTCTATAAGATGAATTCTCTTGTTTCCATTCCATTCTCTTCTGGTAGTTTCCCCGGGCTTCCTTCGAAAATTCTCCCGGGAGTTTCTTCAGAAATTCTTCCAGAGAATTCCTTCGAGAGTTCCTCCGGGAATTCCACCAGCAATTCATCCGGTAGTTTCTCCAGAAATTCCTCCGGGAGTTCCACCAGAAGCTATTCCAGGAAATTATTCAATCTTTTTTCCGGAAATCATTTAGGCTTTCTTCAGAAATTAAGCTGGAAATTCCTCCCGAAGTTCTTCCGATAGTTTCTCTGGGAGCTCATCCGGTAGGTCCTCTAGGAATTATTCTAGGAGTTCCTCCTGAAATTCCACCGGGAGTTCTTACGGGAGATCTTACTGAAGCTCCTCTGGAAGTTCCTTCGGGAATTCCTCCGGGAGAGCAGTTTCTACGAGAATCCCTCCGGGAGTTTCACCGGCAGTTTCTCCGGGTGTTTCTCTGAAAAGGAACTCTAGGAGGACCTCCCAGAGTAATTTCCGGAGGAATTTCCGGGGGATTTTCTATAGGAATTCCCGGAGAAATTATCAGAGAAATTCTCGGAGGAACTGCCGGTGGAACTTCTGGAGGAATTTATTGAAGAACTACAGGAAGAATTTCCGGAGGAAATCCTGGAGGAACTCTCGTAAGAATTCTAGGATGAACTCCCAAAGGAACTTCCGTAAGAATTCCAGGAGGAACTCCTGGAAGAATTCTTAAAAGAACCTCCCGGAGGAATTCCCGTAAGAACTTCCAGAGAAATTCTCCAAGGAACTTTCGGAGGAATTTGTAGATAAATGCCTAAGGAAATGCTAAATGAATTCCTGGAAGAAAGCCTGATTGAATTCCCGAAGGAACTACTGGTGGAACTTCAGAGAAACATCCGGTGGAATACCCTAGAGGAAGAGAAAAAATATTTCTGAAGGAACTTCCGAAATCCCATTTTCCGTGAAATTCCTGCCAAATATCGTCCAGGAATTCCCTGTGAAGTTCCTGAAGATATTACCGGAGAATTTCTTGGGAAAACTCCTGGAAGAACTGCAGGAGGAACTCCCACAAGCACCTCCAGAGGAATTCCCACATGGAAGTCTTGAAATAGTTCTTAGAGAAGTTCATAAAGGAATTTCCGAAAAAATATTTGAAGGAATTCCCAGAAAAATACCAGGAGGAATTAATGTAGAAATTCCCAGATGAAATACTGAAAGTATTCCCAGATGAATTGCTGAAGAAAATCCCTGAGGATTGTTCCGAAGAAATTTCTGGAAGAACTCTTGGCAGACATCCGAGTAAATTCCGAGTGAAGTCCGGAAGGAATTTTAGTACACTTCTGCGGAAAATCTCCCGGAGAAATTCCTGAAGGAATTCCTGGAGAAGTACCTGAAGAGACTCCAGAAAAAATACCTGTAAGAATTTCTGGGGAAATACTTGGACGAATTCCAGGAGAAATATATGAAGATATTTCTAGAGGATTTCTTGAAGAATATTCTAAAGTATTTACGAAAAGAATTCCAGATTGGAATGCTAGATGATTTCGCTATTGAATGTTTGGAGGTATTCCCGGAAAATTTCCTGGAAGTAATCCCGGAGGAATTAAAGGAAGAGTTCCGAGAGGAATGCCCGGAGAAGTTCCTAGAAGAATTTCCGAAGGAATTTCTTATAGATTTACAAGTGAAATTATGGAGCTAAATCGGAGGATTTCCGTCATAAATTTTTGAAGAAACTTCTGGTAGAATTTTGGGAAGAAATTTCGTATGTATTCTTGACCGAACTCTCGAATGCATTCCTGAAGGAAATGCCGGATTCTTTCTGAAGAGGGAATAGCCGAAGAAATATTTAGAAGTAAATCTTGGAGAGAAGAAAAGAAATCTTCAAGGAATTTCCTCGTGAATTTCCTAAAAAAAAATTAGTGGGGGGTTTCTAGATAAGGAGGAATTACAATTACATTAGAAGGATTTTCGAACGATTTTCAGAGGAATTTGTGGATAACTTTCCGGAGGAATTCAGAAGTTCCCAGGGGAGCTTCTAGAAGGATTTCAAGGAGAATTTTTGAGCCCGAAATGTTTCGAGTTGTTTTGAACTTTCATATATTATGGATCCTGAATGCGCTAATAAGTTTTGGGAATCCTCTGAATTTCAACCACCTATTTCTGTATATGATTGGATCGTAAAGTGCACATGCTTGAGGGAATTAATTTCAATACCCGTTTAATCTTTCCACAATTTAGGGGGGTGATTGTAAGAACGTGGCCAACTTCTACTGTATAGGAAAAGGTATTAATCCCTAGTACCAATTTGCAGCAATATGCAGTAGATTGCTCAATTGAGCATTGTATAGCCACCCACGATTTGTGCAATCACATATGCTATGCTATGCTAACTCTGCCTAATGGCTTTGGGACAGTTCGTCGAATGACATTTCGTGGAATGACGTTTAGTCGAATGACATTTAGTCGAAAGTACATTTGGTCGAAGGGACATTTAGTCGAATGGACATTTAGTCGAAAGTACATTTGGTCGAAGGGACATTTAGTCGAATGGACATTTAGTCAAATAAAAATTTAGTCGAATGTTGAAAGAGTTTAGTCGGTAATAGGTAATTAGTTAAATAGATAATTCGTCAATAGATTGTTGGTTAAATTTGAGTAAATAATCAACAAGACACATTGATAAACTGAATTGAGGAATTCAGTGGACGTGAGGAAATTCAATCAGCAGCGGAAGAAACGAATACGGATGTCAATGAGGTTGCAGAAACACCAGGGTCTCCAACAGCTAACAGAAACTGCTGGAGACCCTGGTGGATTATAGAAAAATTAAATCCTATAAAAATAGCAAAATATTAGGTACTGATGGTGAAATACCCTCTAATCTATTTGTTCGAGCCGCCAGGCTCGAGAATGCCGGAAATCGGAGGAGTTTGCTATCCGTTCCTCAGAACGGCACACAGAAACCAACAGTCTTAGGAATAGCACTAAAAACAACACTATTTAACTTTCTTCTGCCCCACAGAAGGAAGATTTTGCACAGTCCGTTTCACTTCACTATGTCGTGATCTTCACGATACCTTTACACTGTCCAGCTGGTCTGTGAATTCCACTCACTCACGACGAACCGTACCGATGTACCGACGTTTCATTTAGTCATGCCTCCAACGTAATCAGAATCGATTTCGGATACCAATAGAAATCGATTTGGTTTCACAAAATAGATACAACTGCACACCTTTATTGAATGGTCGACCGAACGAACGTGGTTGGAAACGCACAACACAAAACGACCGTACTACATCTGCACGCTACCGGTGTTTATTTTGAACTAATTTCATTTGCATGTGATGATGGTTCCAGAGCGCGCTGAGAGAATTTCAATTCAGCGAGAACTTATGCTATGCCTTAGACTAGTTCATTTGTTTGTTTCAGCGAATTCAGACTTACAATTAAGATTATATACAATATTTACAAGCAAATTATTTTTTAAATATTCATTTATGATCGTTTGTGACCGATCATTCCGGCCACCTTGAAACATAAAGTTTCAAATTTTCAAACAAAAAGATGGATCGTCCTATGACTCTCTCTCTCTTTCGTAACTCGCTTGTGAGGTCCGATTAATCGAAAATAGTGAATGGTGCATCTCTTCAATGGGCGGTTCATCAGCTCAATCCATGGGAGGCGAAAGTAAATTGATGTCGACGGCGAACATTGATGATCGAATTCTGGAACTATAAAGGATCCGGTAGATCGAACAGATTACCTTACGATTATTGGAGCGTCAATCACCTGATTGCGCTTCGTTTGCGCATTGAGCAGTTTCGGACTGCTCGTCCGATCTTTGTAGCTTCCGGAAAATGGTGCGATGATGCCGTAGAATAGATTGGATGAACGAGAGATGTAGACATGATGAGGCAACAGATGGAATACAGGATTATCTATGAACGAGAGAAGACCCGGTAGATCGAACTGACTCGGATAGAAATGAAGGAACGCTAATCACCTGATTGCGCCTTAAATGCGCGTTGAGCCAGATTCGGTCTGCTCTACCGGTCTTTGAAGGGCCAGGAACTGCTGTTTATTTCATGGGAAGGGTGAGGAATGTCCTGTGAACAAAAAAAGACCCGGTAGATCGAACTGACTCGGTTAAAGTTGATGGAACGCTAATCACCTGATTGCGCTCTATTTGCGCGTTGAGTCAGATTCGGTCTGCTCTACCGGTCTTTGTAGATTCAGGAACCGCTGATTATTTCATGAAATAGACGAAGAAAAACCTATGGACAAAAAAGATCCGGTAGATCGAACTGACTCGGTTAAAGTTGATGGAACGCTAATCACCTGATTGCGCTCCGTTTGCGCGTTGAGTCAGATTCGGTCTGCTCTACCGGTCTTTGTAGATTCAGGAACTACTGCTATCTCCGTGGTTTGCAATGGGCAGAATTGCGATCTTCGCAACTGACCTCACGACGGTATCAGCCTCAGCGGTCTTTAGCGTGACAACGCGAACGATTCCATCCTTCCCTGGATGAAGTTTTGTTATTCTCCCGAGCGGCCATTGCATAGGAGGTGCGTTCTCATTCTTAACGATGACGATTTGATTTAACTGGACCAGGACCGGTGACTTGCAACCCTTTGTTGCTCGTGACTGAAGTTGAGCAAGGTACTCCGGATACCACCGAGCCCAAATGTTTTGGAACAACTTTTGAGTGAGCTTCCAGTGGTCAAGACGGTTGTCTGGAGTGTTGATGTAGCTTGGCTCCGGAACAGTTTGCAAATTGGAGCCGACTAAAAATGGCCAGGTGTCAGTACATCCAGGCCATCAGGGTCCTGACGGAATTGGAGTCAATGGCCTTGAGTTTAAACACATTTCTATCTGGGCCAATAGAGTGATCATATCCTCGTAACACAGATTAGTGTTACCGACTTCACGAAGAAGGTGATGCTTCGCAGACTTGACCGCAGCTTCCATAAGCCCCCAAAGTGTGCGGCGCGAGGTGGGATGAATTTCCACTGAATTTGATTTTCGGCGCACCAGGTTTGAATTTGGTTTCGGTCGTCATGGTTGGATTTTAGCATCTCATATATTCGATGGAGGACGTTGGATGCTCCTTTGAATGCGGTTCCATTGTCCGAGTGAAGCTCCCTAACAAGACCGCGGCGAGCGACGAACCGGCGGAGAGCCGATAGAAAGGCCTGCGTGGATAGATCTGTGATCAACTCAATGTGAACAGCCTTTGTAGCAAAACAAACGAATATGCCAATATATGCCTTGTTTGGCCCTCGATTCCGCACCGGTGATTTGACGTAAATTGGCCCACAGTAGTCTATTCCTGAGATAGCGAATGGCCGTGCAGGGGTGACACGAGACTTGGGAAGATCTGCAGTGCTCTGCTGGATCAAGACCGGCTTGTTTCGAAAACATTTCACGCAGCGGTGATACGTATGGCGAAGAAGATTCCTCCCACCGATTACCCAGTACTTCTGGCGCATTGTAGCCATCATTAATTGTGGCCCGGCATGTAATAAAACCTTGTGGTAATGTTCGGCGAGTAATAGTGACAGTGGATGCTTTGCAGATAAGATGACTGGATGCTTTATGTTCTCCGGAATCTCAGCATTCGAAAGGCGTCCGCCTACACGGAGGATTCCATTATCATCGAGGCGAGGCTTCAAAACTTGAGTGGGGACGATTTTATGGTTTGGTCGTTGGATGATAACTCTTCCGAGTAGAGCTGTGCCTGGGCAAGGCGAGCAAGTGTACAATCAGCGGCTTCTAGATCAGTCGTCAGGAGCACGTTGGTGGTCGTTTTTGTTATTCCTTGTATTTTTGCACGCAGGGCATCGATGTACTTCAAGCAATACGCTACAACACGACGGAGTTTGGTGTAGCTTGAAAAACGTGCAAACAATTGATCTGCTAATTGATCATTGGGAGCAATGAATGTGGTGAGTGTAACCGTACGGGCTTCTTGCGTGGTGAATTCTGTTTGGGGTACATCTAGACCAGGTGGAGGCCAACGGCTGGGAAATTCTGATAACCATGGAGGACCGCTCCACCATCTGGCCTGATTGCTGAGGTCCGTAGGCAGCATGCCACGGGAAAGTTCATCAGCCGGGTTTTCATTTCCTGGAACGTGCCTCCAAAGGGAAATTTCGGTGGCAGATTGTATGGTGGAGACACGATTCGCAACGAATGTTTTCCACCGGCTTGGTGGAGATTGTAACCATTGAATCACCGTGGTTGAGTCTGTCCAGAAGAAGACGTGACTAGGCGTTTTGATCGATTGTTCAACTTTCCGATACAACTTGGTGGACAATACGGCAGCACAAAGCTCAAGTCGTGCTGTAGTGTGCTTCGTGGCGAGAGGAGCAACCCTTGATTTTGATGTTAAAAGACTAACCCTGACGTGATCGGTATCCAGTGTGCGGACATAACAGCAAGCTCCGTAGGCGACGTCCGAAGCATCAGAGAAAAAATGCAACAAAACTACAGAAACGCCAGGAGAAGATACAAAGCGTGGAATATTAATTTCTTCCAGAATGGAAAGCGTAGCATGGAACTGTTACATTACTTTTACAGCTTTTCAGGCAATGGACGATCCCACTCATAGAGAAAGTTATCTTCGTTCTTGAGTTTCCACAAGCGCTGCATGAATATCTTCGCTGTGGCTATTACAAGACCAACGAAGCCTGACGGATTAAACATCTTATCGATGTATGATATCACCTTTCTCTTCGTGAGAACAGACGCTGGTAGCGGAAGGTCAACGTTGAATCTAAGTATATCGTTCTTCGTATCCCATACCAATCCAAGGGTCGTTACGGATTGATCGTCTTGAAGTTCGTGGACGGGCTTGATAGCACGGTCTTCAGGTGAAACATCGGCTAATGCTTCCGGAACGTTCGAAGCCCACTTCTTCAGCGAGAAACCGGCCGACTCGAGCATGGTGGATATCTGACGACGCTTTTCTACAGCAGAGGCCAGATTGTCTTCTCCGGTAAGTAGATCGTCCACATAAAAATCTTCGACGACTGCTTCTACGGCTTTCGGGGAGTTTTCTCCTTCGTCTCTTGCTAATTGTTGTAAAGTGCGCGTTGCCAAGAAGGGTGCCGAAGCCGTTCCATACGTAACTGTAAGAAGTTCGTAGGTATCGAGAGGGTCCGACGGCTGTCGGCGGAATAGTATACGTAGGAAGCGTTGATCAACAGGAGAATGTAGTATTTGACGATACATTTTCTCGACGTCAGCGACAATGGCAATAGCGTGGAAGCGAAAGCGGATAATGATGGAGTCGAGATTCTGTTGAACGACTGGTCCAACGAGCAGTGTATCGTTTAGCGACATTCCGGAGGAGGTCTTACAGGAGGCGTCGAATACCACTCGAAGCTTCGTGGTGGTACTACTCTCTTTGACTACCGGATGGTGTGGAAGGTAACAATGTGGAGAATCGTCGTCGACAAAATCTAGCTTGCGCATGTGTCCCAGGCGGAGGTATTCCTCGATGAAATTATGGTAGGAGCTCTTCAAGGCGGTATCTCGTTCAAGGCGTCGCTCAAGGCTGTAGAAGCGACGGGTGGCGGTTTGTCGAGATTGGCCAAGGGTGACTTGCGGATTGTCGGACCGGGGAAGGCGAACGACGTACCTTCCGTCATGAGTTCGAGTGGTGGTGGTTGCGTAAAACTCCTCGCATTGCTTCTCTTCTTCCGAGTATATCGGGCTTTGATCGACTGCTTCAAGTTCCCAGAAACATTGAAGCGATGACTCCAGAGAACGGTCGACGGTCGAGAGATAACACACTGGCGGTGCTACTGTGGGATTGGTGGTTGTTTTGCCCGAAACTGTCCATCCGAAACGTGTGTCGACTAGCAGCGGAAGACCGTCACCGATGGATAAGCGACTACCGGTGTGGATTTCGTGGTAGCACTCTCCGCCAATTATGATGTCGATCATGCTCGGAATGTTGAAGTGTGGGTCGGCTAATGGAACGTTTGGCATGTTCCACGCCGCTGTGTTTATAAGAACTGTCGGGAGAGAAGCAGTGGGTTTTCTCATGACGAGAAATTCGAGTGTGGTGGAAAAGCTGCTTGTTTTGGATTCAATTGTGGCAGTGATTTGACGTTTCACTTTTTTGACGGATTCCCCAAGTCCGGCGACGGTTACATCTACGCTAGTTCGGCGGATGCCGAGATCGTTTGCCAACTTTTTCGTAATAAAATTGGACATCGATGCGGAGTCTAAAAGCGCTCGAACCGGAAATCTTCTGCCGTTATAGTCGACAATGAAAAGCGAAACCGTTTCCAATAAGACTGTGCTGTGCTTCGATTGGATAGCCATGCTGACTTCCGGTGGATGCGCAGATCCAGAGGTACCAGCAATCACTGGTGTGGATAGGTTAGGTTGCTGTGCAGAAATAGTCGACGTTTCGATAGGAGTGGTGGTCGAATTTGAGACTGCTACGTTCTCGTGCAGCATAGTATGATGCCTGGCCTGACAAGTTCGGCAACTGAATCTAGATCTACAAACTCGTGCTTGATGGCCAAGCCGAAAACAGTTCCGACACAAGCTCCGCTGGACTACCAACTCTCGTCGTTGGGATATGGACAGCTCATTAAAGGTCGGACACTTATGTAACTGGTGGTTTTGGCTGCATGCAGGGCATAGTTGAACATTTGATATAACTTCAGCGGTGGCTGGGTTTGCCACGGATTTGAACGCAGGAGTTTTCTTGGTTGAAGGTCCGGCCACCTTGATGCTAGTCGACAGAGATCGTTGCTGTAAGTCACTGGCTACCGACTTCAGCATACGAATGTGCTGCGAGAGAAAGTCGATCAGTTCGTCGTACCTCACTTCGTCTTTCTGGCGAGTCTCGTGCTCCCAGGCACGAAGCGTTGAGGCATCTAGCTTCTTAGAAAGAATGAAGATAAGTGGAGTATCCCAGTGGATTACAGGCTCCCCAGCTTGGCCAGAGCCTTCACACGACGCTGAAACTCGTCTACTAATGTGTTGAGATCGGCGGCGGATTCCTTGTTCATTACTGGTAGATCGAACAAGCCTCGAAACAGTTCTTTTTTTAGGAACCGCTTGTTGTCATACCGCTTTAACAACGCATCCCACGTCGATGCATAGTTGTCCGCTTGAATATCCACGCTTTCAAATGGTTTCTTGGCCTCTTCTTCAAGCGACTGCAGAAGGTAGTGAAGTTTGTTTACAGTCGGTATATCGTCGTTGCTGTGGATCATCGAAATGAAGTTGTCCCTAAATGATATCCATCTTGATTCATCGCCACTGAACTTAGGAAGGTCTATCTTCGGTAGCCGATGATGGAAGCTAGCAGCAGATTGCTGACCGAAGCTGCCGATCATCGTTGAACTCATCATCGGTTGATTGCTTGTCTGCTTCGAAAGAAGGAATCCCTTGAGCACACAGTATCTATTTTCGAAAGCAGTCCGCACCTCAATGTGCTCCTCAAAATGGTCGCTGTCAATCATCTCCATTTCGCCCTGGGCATGATGAAACTCCTTGTTAATCTTGTCGAGGGATTCAAGGCGGACGGACACTTGATTGGCATCCCGCTCATGGTTGTACTCCGCAACAAACTTTTCCACCACATCTCTAATCGCTAGCACACGCTTGAGCTTCAAAATGCTTTGATCCAGCTTCTTCTGATCTTTGGAAGGCATCTCACTCACCACTCGAACTTCTCGCGATGAACGGAAAACGACACAATCGAAACGAAAAACTCCTTCCCGACGCGGTGTGCCGTTTCTACGCGAACCGAACGTGAGTAGAACAAGATCGAACGAATAGCTCCTTCCCGTCGCGATGCACTACTCAAAACGCGATAAACAACGGAGGTACCAAGCAATCGATCGATAATCTCCTTCCCGTCTCGTCGTGATACCCCTACACGAACGCGAACGACCGAAAAGGACACGATAAAATCGGTACGAAAAATCCTTCCCGTCGCGTCGTATCCTTTTTATCGATAACCGTGTCCGCTAGAACGCCACCAATTTCGAATAATGTCTAATTTATTAGTTCCATCAGTTTGATGTGCCAATAGTTGTGTGCTACACTGTAGGCCCAAAGGCAATCAATCACGGCAAATAAAATGCCAGGAGCCACTACAACAGTTCGAAATTCTCAAAAATGCCTTGATTAAAATGCTGCAATCGACAGTTCCACTGAATCGATGCTTCGCGATGCGCTATATGCGATACTTCCAATAAGCATGCAATTATGCCGCCATTCCTTGCCTCCGTAATCGGCGCGAAATGTAGGCACGGCCCGTGCAACAATGGCCAAATATCTCCACAAAGAGTCAAATGAAATAAACGGCCTACCTTTGTGTGGTCACCTGCTTTGACCACTTACCGCGATGGCGCCAACTTGCTTCTGTCGCTGATTCCTGGTTTGATGTTGTCCTCCTATCTGGCTCGAAGGACCAATGTTCGAGCCGCCAGGCTCGAGAATGCCGGAAATCGGAGGAGTTTGCTATCCGTTCCTCAGAACGGCACACAGAAACCAACAGTCTTAGGAATAGCACTAAAAACAACACTATTTAACTTTCTTCTGCCCCACAGAAGGAAGATTTTGCACAGTCCGTTTCACTTCACTATGTCGTGATCTTCACGATACCTTTACACTGTCCAGCTGGTCTGTGAATTCCACTCACTCACGACGAACCGTACCGATGTACCGACGTTTCATTAAGTCATGCCCTCCAACGTAATCAGAATCGATTTCGGATACCAATAGAAATCGATTTGGTTTCACAAAATAGATACAACTGCACACCTTTATTGAATGGTCGACCGAACGAACGTGGTTGGAAACGCACAACACAAAACGACCGTACTACATCTGCACGCTACCGGTGTTTATTTTGAACTAATTTCATTTGCATGTGATGATGGTTCCAGAGCGCGCTGAGAGAATTTCAATTCAGCGAGAACTTATGCTATGCCTTAGACTAGTTCATTTGTTTGTTTCAGCGAATTCAGACTTACAATTAAGATTATATACAATATTTACAAGCAAATTATTTTTTAAATATTCATTTATGATCGTTTGTGACCGATCACTATTTTTCGGCACACGGTCAAAAACCAATGATACCAATGTTATTTTGCCAATACTTCATCGTAGTCGGCTTTGGAAAATTTAGTCTAATGACATTTGGTCAAATGACATTTCGTCGAAAGGACGTTTAGTCGAATGGCAATGTTTTTCTTATTCTTTTTATTGAAACTCTTTCTTTCACTCAATATTTTTGCAATAATTAGTTCAGAATAAAATTGCAATCGTAATTCGTTAATTATTGGCCGAAAATTTAATTCCGACCAAATAGTCATATGAACTAATCTATTCGACGTCATCACGACATCATTCAACTGAATTTCTTTTGACCAGGTGGAATAGATTCATCGTAGTCGGTTAGAGGGGTTCGCCAAAGTCAATATCCAGTCGGGAATATTCTCGGAATATTCACCGTTTTCGTATTATTTATTTTTTTTATGAACCCTATTGACGGTGTTATAGCGCTAAAACTAAAACTAAATGATTGATATTTTGATATCATTTAGTATTACTGCGAACAAGTGCTTCTACTCCATTATTAGTGGAATTCAAACAACGATTTGTTGGGCAGAGAGAAACCTTCACACTAGAAGTCCATCATACAACACATTTAGGAATTTGGCCTCTGGAATGAGTTATTGACAAACTACTAAATGATCGAATCAAAATTACTGAAGGATCGAGAACATCCTTGCTTTAGACATCTTGAGTGCTTTCGGGATTAAAAAGTACCTAAAGTCATTAAGATCAAACAGTAGTATATTCTTTTAGGATCCCATAAACCTAACTTTTTTTTTCATATGAACACTCTAATTATCTTTGAAATCATTTTTTGATAACACACAGATACTTGCCAGCTTCATATGTTCTTATCATAATCATGGATAGGACAATGCTTTGTCCTGGAAAATTCATGCGTAGGACATGTCCTACTTGTCCCACCCACTACTGGCGCCACTAAAATAGATATAAAATGATACAGTCAAACCTCCATGAGTCGATGTTCTATGACTCGATATCGACTCATGGAAGCAAATTATGCAATATTAAAAAATATTTTCTGGGTTACTGCGATGGTCCCTCCAAACAGCTTTTCATAGATTTCCCATTCCACATCTCGATATTTCTATGAGTCGATGGTCCCTTCAATATCGACTCATGGAGGTTTGACTGTATTTGCAAACACTTCCTCTAGAGAACCTTTAGCATCCCCCAGATCTAAGCGATTTCATCGCCGCGACGGTGACAACCAGTCGCTGCGATTAGGGTAAGACGGTATAATATGCCCCCCCTAAGGCAAAACCTTGATAACTTTTTACTTTTCATCGCAATTTATGCAAACTTTGTGTTATTTGGTAGTGCAAGAAGTCGCAAATGCATTGCCCGTGAGTAGTCATATAAAAATATTACAGATAACACGTAATAATGCTTTTTTGAAAAGTCGTGAAAAAATGGTTTTCAAAAGGTGCCTGGGCAATACGCCCCACCTTAGCCAAAGACGTTCCATAGCCCTTCATTAGTATTTCATCAATCCCATAATAAAAAGGTTACAAATCCTTATGTGCTCGACATTAAAAAACCAACATAAGTCCATTTAATCAGGTTTTAATTACATTTCAATAATTTCCATACAATTTGGAAGCAACTGCTGTCTGTGTTGAACTTAATCCTAGAATTAAAAAAACACATTAATAAAGCAAAAAAAAAAAAAAAAAACGCAACTGCTGCAAGCTCGCCGCGCTTGTGTCCAAGTGGTAAGGGCATATTGTCCTGCCTACACTGGGGCGTTTTGGCCAGTAAAACATATTTTCGAAATTCGTTACGTTTTTGAAGATGGAAGCAATTTTATATCATATTAATTACTGAGAAAAGTTATTTTGTTGCCCAACTGAGTGTTCCCGTGCAAGTTTTGCGGACAGTATGCTAGCGTCGCTCCAGAATGTTGAGCAAACAAACACGAAAAGTTACATCAACACTGTCACTTTTTGTATTTTGCTATTATTTTCATTATGTAATACAAAAATACTTCCACATTCACATAGTACGATGGTTTTACAAATATTTATAGGTACCAACTGATTTTGACCCTTAGTTAGTTATAGTTTTTTTTAGAAATCAAACAGGGGCGTTTTGGCCAGGTGGGGCGCATTATACCGTCTTACCCTATATCGTTGAGTCGCTGCAGGTAATATTCTATCTACACTTCCATGCCAATGGCGACAGAATCGCGTCACGTGTGTTTGGAGGGGGGGTCCCTTTTATCTTACATGATCTGGCTTCTCCGTGGTAGTTTTTCTGGTAATCAAATCACCATGCGCTTCCATTGAAGATGGGGCAAAGTAAATAAATACCTATACTGCCGCAAACCGCAGGTCAGACTTATCTGGATATGGCATCCATATAGAGATAAGTCTGACTTCCAGTTAGCGGCAGTATTGCTCTGTGTTAGGGGTCCCATACACGTTCCAACATGTTGTACAACTTTGACTCCGCCCCTAGGATTTGGGTCGGTCGGAGAAAAGTCGTACCGTCTGTGAGCAAGTTGTACTGCCCACCAGTCGTACAACTTGTCCACGGCACAGGCCGCCGTAGCTAAGCAATAAAACGCGGCTAAAGTCTAAAATATTTCCACATTTGGGCATTTTTTCGGTTTCCTAAGCTAATAAATGTGGAAATGGTTAATGAATTTTTAACTGCAAGATGGAAATGTACAAGTTGAAGAACGCAATGGCAGTGAAAGAAATAAGTGTTGTTAAATGCAATTCTTTGTTTTCTCTATAGAGTTTATAAGTTTATCTGCTCCAACCAATAAATCTGAAAACCAAATAGTACTCCAATAAGCCGCGAGTCTTCGATGTAAAGGGCAGCATTAACGATTTTTGTTTTCATTGAACTTTTTCAGGTACTGAACGCTAAAACAATACCTTTCTAAAAATAAACAATGACGCGAGTCCAAGACGGCAGACTTTCTACAAATAAATAGACCGTAGAGGAACTTAATTCCATATTGACATTGCATTTCAACTGAGACAGACCGACCCTAAAATAGCGGCGTGGTTTGCAACTAACGGCGCTTCGTGCCCGGAATAATATCCCTCACAGAACTGTTGAGCCAGCAGAATATTTACTGTTTACGTCACGTCCCGAAAGTGATTTGATGAGTGGCATAATATCTAGATTCGTCTTGCAAGTCAAACGGAATGGCCTGTTTATATTGTCCAAAGTAGCGAATCGTGTCAAGTTGGGGGCCTTTTCTTCCGAGATGGCATCGAAAATTCATTTATTCATGCCAATGGTATACACTATTAGTGGTTTCTCCGTCTCTCCTGTCGTCCTGTGTCGGGTAGGCGAGACTTTTGCTCATTTTGCGACAGGACCGGAGGCCACCTGGCTGAATCTAATTTAATTCGTCCGCTCTTCCGACTGATTATGTCTGCCACATCGTCGACCGGTCGTGACGAGTTATTTTAAACTATAGAATCAAACAAATGGAATGGGGTGTAGCGCCAGTTCTGATTACGAACCCATATCTTGGATGCCGATACTCGCCACGGACTGATTATCTGCAAAGCAATTAGATTAGAACATGGTAATGTGCTCGGCCGGTAATTCGCTTCCGTCCCGAACGCGCTCTCTGAGCAGTTCGCCAACTCACATTGAATTCAATGTTTAACTATTGAATAAAGTATCGTCATACCATTGGAGGCCTTTCTTGGCCAAGCGGTAAGATGCCCGGTTAGGTAGACCGTGGTGGCTGGGTTCGATTCTCGGCCTAATCTACGAAATTTTCGGATCGGACATTTTCTCAACTTCCCTGCGCATTAAAGTATCATCATGTTATCCCTATGATAAACAAATGAAAAATATGAAACAATGCAGTTAACTACCTGTGGAGGTGCGTAATGCATGTTATGCTGCCCTGCGGCAATGTTCCGTTGGGGGATGTAATGCCAACAAAGAAAAAGAATAAGCAGAATCATCATACCATCCGGAAGCATACAACAAACTTAGTGATTGCATTGGTGGCAGGCAAGTGAGATTTTATACGCTTGATTGATTTCCAAAGCCCATTGCGGGATGGGGAGGAAAATTTGAAAATCATCAATGAATAGCTGGAATATGTTTAGCGAGGGGTTGTGGAGCTCAAGAGAATATGCAAATTAATGCCTCGTGATTGTGGCGGTGCGGGTCATCCGCTTATCGAGTGTGTTGAAACGGGAGATGTTGATAGGCATTGCAATGTTTGGTCATGACGGCATCATTCATCCTTGTCATCGTATACATATTTATTACCAGAGGCTATCCATCATTCGATCATACGGTTGACCGATTTGTGTTTTTATAATTTCGGGTTAATATCAGTTGCCATTGTTGTTTTATTACAGATGAACATTTTTCAAAGTTGTTTATTGCAATATATATGTTTAGAGCAATATGTTTTTAATTAAATGTCAAATTTTTGAATTTACATTATTTATGAAAGTACGCATCAGAGTCTTGGAATCTGTAAAAATTTCTAGAAGTTAGAAACTGCTTAAACTAATAGTTTTTTCTTGTGCTTCCTCGAATATTTTCGTTTTCCTACTCTTTCTCTTCATTTTTTCATTTATTTCTTGGCATAATCATGTACCATAGATTGAAGCTTGATTTGCCTGAAAAAGATTTTCTTAGACCGATTGCGCTCTAACTCAATACATAATTGCACAAACCCCGTTACTTGAGAATAGACGGAAAATTGGTGACTGATTGAAAGTTAATTTCATTGCCCTAGTATGAATCATGTCACGTGAATTGCTTTGCTTCCACGAATACCTAACAATCCTTCATGCTTTCGTCCCTATCGGCAGCAAGCCAACCAATCAGTCGGCGTGATTGCCACCCTAGTAGAGGAGGGTGGTTCAAAATGCCTCCCTATAAATCAATGTACGATTAATTTCAACGGGCGAATTCAAAAATTTAATAGATTTGCTACATATTTCAATAATCTTCTAATCGAAATAACTAGACGAATAACGAAACAACTAGGTGAAATTAATTTCTAAAGTATTTGAAGTTTGTTCGTAATTAAGCCAAGGGTGAAAGGCGGTGGTGCAAAATTACCCACTTGTAGCTGTAGATGAAGCTTAGCGAATTGAACGGTTCAGTTGAAATAATTATAAATCTATGATTGAACTTCGGTGGAAATCAAAGGATTTTGGTCAATTTTTGGACGACTAAATCCGAATAAAAATCTATTCGCGATACTCATGTGTTGCATTTGTAATTTTAGACTTCTAAAATCGATTCATCACTGGCGTTTATTGTTTGATTGGGACAATTCCGAGATTATTTGGGCACAAAGCAGGAAAGGGTTTATCGCTATAACGGCGTCGAAGTTACTTACATGATCATATAAGCTAAAAACTAAGTTATTACGATATCTGAATGTCCCCATGAGTGTTTTGCAGGCAAAAATAGACTTCCCAGGGGAAACGGTGGGTAGGGATTTTGAAAACTGTTCAGCAGCATAAGCATAAAAGCATATGGAGACGCATGGTACAATTTTACGATGATCTATCTTGTGGCTAATTTTTTATGCATATTGTATCACATCCGGTTAATTAGATATATGAACAAGTGTACAAGCATTTGTATGGAACTTGTATTAAGGGAAACCTCAACCTAATTGCAGAAATACTTGTACTTGGTTAACATGTCGAATACTGCGATCAAGATATCATTAGAATTATGATTCAAACAGCAGGTTCCCGGGCGTCTTTGAGACGATTCTTTTATGGTTGTCTTTTCCACTCCATCTAGTTTCCTGTAGACTGTAGACTGGGATCTTCGTTTTTTACTAGATCACCTAGAGCAGCTATTCTCTACCCCTTCGAACTTTTGCATTATTGAGGTACCCCCTTTTTTGCAGTAAATAAAAATAAGCGTAACTCATAGGAAATATGAAAAATTGACCTGGAAACTAATGGCTCTCCATAAAGTTGGCTGAAATTTTCATTATTCCGTGAAAATTACAGGACTTACTATTGGAGGCTTCCAAGCATCTTTAAGTAGGCTGCCGAGCCTCTTGGAAAGAGGCTTCTGAGCTTCTTGAAGGGCGATTTCCGAGCCTGTCAAAAAGCGGGTTTCGAGCCACTTAAAAGGAGGCTTCAGAGCCTATTGATAAAAGAATTTCGAGCCTCTTGAAGGGAGGCTTCCAAGCCTCTTGAAAAGGGGCTTCCGGGCCTAATGAAAGGAGAATTCCGCGCCTTTTGATCCTTCTTTCATCTTGAAAGGAGGCTCCGGGCATCTTGAAAGGAGGATTCCGAGTCTCTTGAAAGAAGGTTTCCGATCCTTTTGTCCTTTTGATCTTTTGTCCTGCAGCTCTTCTGTGCTGGTTACGGATGACAGGATTCACTTGGCTTTGATCGCCATGATCATTATGTACAAGACAAAGTTTTGAAGTAACAAAATACACATTTATCAAAACTTTATCAAAAAATTTTGATTGGAACTGTAATACATCCGGCATTACGCATTTTCGCCCTAGGTATCCTCTGAGGACAGCGAAGGTACCCTCAGGGGCTAGAGTACGGATGCTTTCATTCAGAATGTAGAATATTTCGATTTACCAAATTATGAGTAAAATTTACCGATCCAGAAGAACTTCAGAACGGAAATCAACCCAGCTTGTCCATGCTAGCTCCTAAAGCCCTTGCGTATTATATTGGTTTGATGCAGATGTTCTAGTTTCTCCAAATTGTTCTGGAGTTCAGATCAATTAGTCTACCAAGTCAACTCCACCTGGTATCAAACCAAAATCAACCCAGCATGTCAGGTGATGTCAGCCTAGCAGTAAGATGCTCGGCTATAAAGCAAGACCATGCTGAGGGTGTCTGGGTTCGATTCCCGGTGCCGGTCTAGGCAATTTTCGGTTTGGAAAATGTCTTGACTTCCCTGGGCATAAAAGTATTATCGTGTTAGCCTCATGATATACAAATACAAAAATGGTAACTGGGCCTAGACACCTCGCGGTTGATAACTGTGGAAGTGCTTAATGAACACTAAGCTACGAGGCGTCAATGTCCCAGTGTCCCAGAAGAAGAAGATGTCAGCCCTTACCTTTTATATGCAGTTCAAATTAGTTTGATGCAGATGTTCTAGGTTCTTCAAATTGTTCTGGAATTCAGATCAATTGGTCTACAAGGTCAACTACGCCTGGTATTCAATCGAAATCAAATATCATAACCATTCAGCAGTGTACTACAAACGCATATATGAGTGATTAAATCATTTTGACCTATGAGTGCATTTTGCATCATTCTCCCCTACGGTTCTGAATGGCGCCACACGTTTCGCTCTGTAGGTCATTGGGTATGAACGGGAAGTACCCAAGTGCAGCTGGCGTGCTTTCATTCTTCGGGGCATCGAACTAACAATGTAGTGCCCTTTGCACTCGGTGTGGTGGTCGCGTAGCAAGGCAGTGGTGCCAATAAACTACAGGTATCTGTTATGCGCTCACGTTTTTTAGCTCAGCATTAGATTCAAGTAGAACTGACGAGTAGAGCATTGTATTACTTTTCATAAGCTACTTTCTGATTGATACTCGCACTTTCACTGGCATTCTAGCTTATACTAATGTGGCATATTAATCTTTGTCGAAACTGTAATATCCATAACGTAATTTTTATGAAGGGTTAAGCCCTTTTTGTAACTGTATCTTGAAATGATGGCTGTCGTTTTTCGCGTTGATAGATAGACCATGACAGCCACCCAGTAACTAACATGAATTGTCAAGCTTGACTTTCACCATCAGGGGTTGACTTTCGATCACCAGCTCACGTTATAAATGATTGCGCGTTGGAAAGTTACGGTTCGAAGGCACACATGTTAGCCGGCTTCCGTTGGGCTTCTGGTGGCAGAAGGAATTATCAGCAAACAGCCCATGGTAAATGATTGTTTGGCATAAATTGCTTTTGGTACTCGTTGTTGTCACCATCATCCGTCGTGGTTTTTCATAAACGTTGATTAATTTTTTTTAAACGGGTCGGACTGGTTTGGTCTTTGCCACGATATTCTTTCAAATCCACGGAATTCACCAAAAATAGGTAATTATCATTAGAACAGTCAAATATTTTTTCGGCTTTGTACCAATAGTTGTGCTAGTGTTCCTATAGTTGCGAGCCTCATAGAAAAACATGGGATTGGCAAGTATAGGAACACAAATTAAAAAATACCGCAACTATTGGAACACTGTACCAATAATTGGTGATTTAATTTTAGAGAACAATATTGAATACTGTTGCGATGGCTTCCCGATGGCAAAAAAAGTAATTGAAATAGCTTCTGGATATTGTGGATGTAAGTGAAGCAACATTTGTATCAGTTTTAAGAGCCCAAACAGTGCTGGAAAGTGGTTAGTTCCTCCACTATTGGGTCATTTACCCTATCAACTTCCAATTCTACGCTTTCTGCGACGTAGCAAAGCTAAAATTAAAAGTTTATTTTGATTGTGTTTCGTCCTATGTGGGACGATCTCATGTTTGTGTTAATTTCTGTTTCTCCGGGCGACGGTCGAAGAAAAACTAGTCTTTTACATAGAAGAAAAAAAACTAATCTTTTATTGGCCCGAAGAGGCAGTGTGTTGGCTAGGGGACTAGTTTCAGGACACTAAAATAAAAAGTTAATTTAATGAAGAGCTTTGGATTGCGATTAACGTATTATCCAAAGTCCTATCCCCGATGATAATCATTAGTACAAACGAAATTAGCTTAATGAAAGCATCGAAATACTTACAAAGATCAAAAGGAAAATATATAAGTCTTTTGGATATATTCATGGCACGGCAAATGCTGGGTAAAGCGTACCATTGGTACTTCGCGTACCTGAAGGAATAAAATAGACCCCATCTCGCGGTCCTTAGCCTCTTACCCAGCAACTCCTATCCCTACTTCCCCGCGGTGCTGGCCGGGATACGAGCAACCTTAGGGAAGATCGGGTAACCAACCCCGGTGGGAACTATGGTCGTATGCTGACAGGGAAGGGGGGGGGGGTGTTTGCTCCTCTCCGGAGGTGCAAATCTTATTGAGCGTCTGTTCTCCATGTCAGGATCGGCTCACAACAGCGTCTGTTCTCCATGTTAGGGGCGGCTGATCATCGTCCGAGTGCCAGCGAGGGACTCTAAATGAAACTGTGCACCATGGTCCACCGGAAATAAGGAGGAATGGTCCTCCGGAAATTTAGGGGGTTTGGTGTCAGGCCCTGCAAGCCAGCCTATAAAAATCATAAGCAACGAACAATCAACAAGAGAGTACGGACCGGAACCATCGGCGAAGACCACTGCGACGAAAAGGGACTAGCGATTGGAAACTCGGTTCGTGGAACTGCAAATCTCTCAATTTCATCGGGAGCACACGCATACTCGCCGATGTGCTCAAGGACCGTGGATTCGGCATCGTAGCGCTGCAGGAGGTTTGTTGGAAGGGATCAATTGTGCGAACGTTTAGAGGTAATCATACCATCTACCAGAGCTGCGGCAACACACACGAGCTGGGAACAGCTTTCATAGTGATGGGCGATATGCAAAGGCGCGTGATCGGGTGGTGGCCGATCAATGAAAGAATGTGCAGTTTGAGGATCAAAGGCCGGTTCTTCAACTTCAGCATAATCAACGTCCATAGCCCACACTCCGGAAGCACTGATGATGATAAGGACGCCCAAGTAACATTTTGAGTTTTATGATTTACTACAAGAGTATTTATGTCCTACAACAATAAAATCCTAGTCAAGGCATTTGCTCTTTCATCGCTTACATGAAAACCTCTTGAAGAGTTGTATCTGCCTAGCTGGCCCACTCTTGAAATGGTTTTGGAGGGTAAATGCAAGACGTACTTCAAGACCGAAATGTGACAAAACCTGAATACGAACTCGGCACCAAAAACCTTTTGAAATCCATTTATACACTATTATAAAAGAAAGTTGATCTTATTTAAAACCTTTTCTAAGCTTCTTGATCTTGATGCCTGCGACGTTCTCTAGATCTAGCTTTATGCAAACATTCGCATGAAAAATAAATGTTGTTCAGTCTCAACAAAATAAAATAAAGTTTATTGTATATGAAACCAAAAACTCCATAATCAAATATTGAAATAAAATAGTCTAAATTATTGATAAACATAATGGAAGCAGAATTAGTCTATGGTGCATCAATTTCAGTTGCCAAATGAGATTTACTGTGTCATATGGTGCGAAACCCCGATATAACTCATGCGCTCTCAGTAAACCCCATTCTAAGAATTATTTTTAGATAAACAAATTTATGTTAAATTTGCATATTCCTGCAATTTTTTAATTATTTGTTTATTTTATTGTTTGTAGCTGATTCGTGTATAATATATCGTAAAAAATCATAAATATAATGCAGTTTTAATAGATATTTCGCTTGAAATTGTCTACCCATGTGTAGTGAAAAAAATATGGCGATGGCATCCGAGTTAATTTTTCAAGATTTATTTGTTCAAATTGGTTTGCCTTAATGAAATCAACCATAAAATCATAATGTTTAGATGTGGTATTTACAAAGGCTCGCCTGGGTGTTACAAATGCTGATTGGTCATTTTTCAACATATATGATGACCAGAACTAGAGTAAATTTGACAGTTCGAGTCTCTCAAAACAAAACAAAAAACAAGGCGGCATGGAAGGAAGTTATGGATAAAGACTTCGAATTGATCTTTAATTACACGTAAGTAAAGAATAACGTATGTATCCACTAAGTTGTGACGGCAGTTTAGAGGCTGGAAGTAAAAATGCGCATTTTCGTGTCACCGTTAACGAAGAAGTGAAACATGACCGGAGCGGGTCTACGCACCGTGTTATTTCCTCTGTGTTTGGTTCTTTCCAGTTTATCACCTCGATTTCGGAAAGGAAAATCTCGATGCCAAGATTATTGCTAAAGCTGAAAATCTGTCAGCATGCATATTGAGAGTAAGCAAACAGTATGATAATATTGCAAAGCAATTTCTTTTGCAATAATGAATGTTTAGGCTCTTACTACTCGCCGTCACTTTTCAGTTGTGTTTTTTTTCTTTCAGAGATGCGTTTGTATTTTCTAAGACTCCTTATGTAGCAACCACGAATGCTAATTGATCTCAAATAATGCCGAAAGTAACTTTTAAAGTAACAAACCGACTTTAAGAAGTATTTCGTCATGACAAATAAACCAAACATGAAAGAGTTTTAATGTTATTTCCCAAATAAGTTCAATCAAGGCATGGAATGCCCTAATAAATTCATATTTAAAACTTTATAGTTTTTGGAATTTGTAACCTGCTTCAAAGGGTTTTGACAACCACTAGATGATGCGACATAATTCATGTGAGTTAAATACTTTTTCTAAGCCGAATAGCATGCTTATTGTCGCAATAAAACCACAATAAATTACATCGAATGCCAAAGAGCAGTGTGATTGTTACTTGGGACGCATTCTACGCGCAGCTGGAACGTGAGTACGACAGCTGCCCAAGCCACGACGTCAAAATCATCATAGGAGATTTGAACGCTCAGGTTGGCCAAGAGGAGGAGTTTAGACCGACTATTGGAAAGTTCAGCGCTCACCGGCTGACGAACGAAAACGGCCTACGACTAATTGATTTCGCCGCCTCCAAGAATATGGCCATTCGTAGCACCTACTTCCAACACAGCCTCCCGTATCGGTACACCTGGAGATCACCACTGCAGACAGAATCACAAATCGACCACGTTCTGATTGATGGACGGCACTTCTCCGACATTATCGACGTCAGGGCATATCGTGGCGCTAACATCGACTCGGACCACTATCTGGTGATGGTTAAACTGCGCCCAAAACTATCCGTCATCAACAATGTTCGGTACCGACGACCGCCGCGGTACGACCTAGAGCGACTGAAGCAACCTGATGTCGCCACTGCATACGCGCAGCATCTCGAGGCAGCGTTGCCGGAAGAGGGTGAGCTCGATGGGGCCCCTCTTGAGGACTGCTGGAGTACAGTTAAAGCAGCCATTAACGACGCAGCGGAGAACAACGTCGGGTATATGGGTCGAAGTCGACGGAACGATTGGTTCGACGAAGAGTGCAGACAGATTCTGGAGGAGAAGGACGCAGCGCGGGCGGTCGCGCTGCAGCAAGGTACCCGGCAGAACGTGGAACGTTATAGACGGAAGCGGAGACAGCAGACCCGCCTTTTCAGGAGAAGAAACGCCGCCTGGAAGAAGCGGAGTGCGAGGAGATGGAACAGCTGTGCCGTTCTCAAGATACACGCAAGTTCTATCAGAAGCTCAACGCATCCCGCAAAGGCTTCGTGCCGCGAGCCGAAATGTGCCGGGATAAGGATGGGAGCATCTTGACGGACGAACGTGTGGTGATCGAAAGGTGGAAGCAGCACTACGAGGAACATCTGAATGGCGCTGAGAGTACAGGCAGTGAAAGTCAAGGCAGCGGAGGAGATGACTACGTCAGTTCAGCGGACGATGGAAGCCAACCAGCCCCACCTTGAGGGAAGTTAAGGATGCCATTCAACAGCTAAAGACCAATAAAGCAGCTGGTAAGGATGGTATCGGAGCTGAGCTCATCAAGATGGGCCCGGAAAAGCTGGCCACTTGCCTGCACAAACTGATAGTCAGAATCTGGGAAACCGAACAGCTACCGGAGGAGTAGGAGTTATATGCCCCATCTACAAGAAAGGCGACAAACTGGAGTGTGAGAACTTTCGAGCGATCACCATCCTTAATGCCGCCTACAAAGTGATATCCCAGATAATCTTCCGTCGTCTGTCACCATTAGTGAACGAGTTCGTGGGAAGTTGACGGCCGCTCGACAACGGACCAGATCTTTACTGTACGGCAAATCCTTCAAAAATGCCGTGAATACCAGGTCCCAACGCACCATCTGTTCGTTGATTTCAAGGCGGCATACGACAGTATAGACCGCGTAGAGCTATGGAAAATTATGGACGAGAACAGCTTCCCTGCGAAGCTTACCAGACTGATCAAAGCAACGGTGGATGGTGTGCACAACTGTGTGAAGATTTCAGGCGAACACTCCAGTTCGTTCGAATCGCGCCGGGGACTAAGACAAGGTGATGGACTTTCGTGCCTGTTGTTCAACATTGCGCTAGAAGGTGTCATGCGGAGAGCCGGGTGTAACAGCCGGGGTACGATTTTCAACAGATCCAGTCAATTTATTTGCTTCGCGGATGACATGGACATTGTCGGCCGAACATTTGCAAAGGTGGCAGAACTGTACACCCGCCTGAAACGTGAAGCAACAAAAGTTGGACTGGTGGTGAATGCGTCAAAGACAAAGTACATGCTTGTGGGCGGAACCGAGCGCGACAGGGCCCGCCTGGGAAGCAGTGTTACGATAGACGGGGATACCTTCGAGGTGGTCGAGGAATTCGTTTACCTCGGATCCTTGCTAACGGCTGACAACAACGTTAGTCGTGAAATACGAAGGCGCATCATCTGTGGAAGTCGGGCCTACTACGGGCTCCAGAAGAAACTGCGGTCGAAAAAGATTCGCCACCGCACCAAATGTGTCATGTACAAGACGTTAATAAGACCGGTTGTCCTCTACGGACATGAAACATGGACAATGCTCGAGGAGGACTTGCAAGCACTCGGAGTATTCGAGAGACGGGTGCACTATAGGATTTCGGGCGGTCATTAATCGAAAATGTCATGTCTTCCGAATTATTTTAAAATATTTTCTCTCCATTGTCAATACTCTAATTAAGAGAAATTCTGAATTTGAAGTCTCTAGGTGCACTAGTTCCAAAGATATAAGGTGGCAAAGTCAGAAATGGGTAAAAAAGTTAGCAAATTTTCTGAAAAAATATTTTATTTTCAACTATTTATTGAAATATTTTTTAAATGTTTTTCTTCAATGTTAATACATCATTACAAAGGTTATTGTATAAGCTTTTAAATGGTGTGCAAAAACTAATGGTTACACTGTGAAAAAATTGAAAAAATGCGGAAGCAATATTTTTTCCAAAACGACGCTATTTTCAACTTTGATAGTGAAGAACTTTTTTTTCCTCAGGAATCCCCGGGTTCTTTTATGATACACATCAAGGACAAAGCTTCGACTAACATGTCCTGAAAGAATTTCTTGCCAGTATTTGCAATTACCAGAGTTAAGTCACTCTGATTTTTTTCATTTGTTTCTCACCGTGTTTTGCCTCTCTCGTACTCCAAGGTTAATGCTCATTCCAAAAACGAATGTTTGATAGAAGGCCCGGAGACCCCTAGTGGTATATATCAACTAACTCAGCGCGAAGAATTGAGGTGATGTCTGTATGTGTGTGCATGCGCGTCTGTATGTATGTGCGCAAAAGAACGCAATCGCCATTTAGACACTTATTTGTGTCCGATTTTCTCGCAACAAGTTTCATTCGACGGGAAATCTAGTCCCATCGTTTCCTATTGAAAATGGGTCAGACTGAACTATGCGCTCAAAGGGTATGGTCAAAATACATTTATTGGTAATAACTTCGACTTTATTTATAACCATTTGAGCTCATTTAATTAACTTTTCAAAGGAGTAAATGAATAAAACCCCAATGCAATGCAGCACAACGGTAACGGAAGGATTTAACAGTTCGCTCATATATTTCCTGTCAAATTTTACTGTTTCCGTCGCCATTCCGCTGAAATGCGTTTGGGGCTTGAGTGGTTTGAGTCATTCTCTAAACCTAATTTTCTGAGCTATTCATTAGCTACTGATGGAGAACTAAATATGAGATTTCATAATATGTAAATATTTATAAATCTCCTGGAATCAATAATTCCCGACATGTTTATTGCAAAAGTAAAGACGAACAATATCTTAGTTAGAACGGAGCGTATGAAATTCCTGCTAGTGTTCATGAATGTCTGGCTAATGGTAGGGAAATATTTATTCACTCATCTACACTTTGAGGTTCACTGGCTGAACAACCAGCGGAAAGTCAATATAAACAGTTGAAGAAATTTAGAACTCATAATGCAAGAAAATGATCAAGAGAGGCAAATGTTGACATTTTCCTTCGTGCCTTACATGAATCAGATCCATTTTAAGCTCGATTTGGATAACGAGAAGACGTTGGAAAAAAATTTTTCACTTAGTTATTCTTATGCCATGCGTAATTTTGTAATATTTGAAGATTTTCAAAAGTTCTTTATCTTCTAATACTTTAGATGAATTTATCTCATCTTCCATCGTTGATGGAATTGAAGAAAATATCATTGAAGACTTAAACCTTGACACAGAAAAAGAATGATGCTGTATATAACTTGTAGAAATCATGAAAACAAATCAAAAGTAATTCAAATAGTGTTGTTATTTAAATTAAAAGAATTTTGCTTTTCGGAAGAATGGAGCATTCTTACATTCCACAATGAATGTCCACATTTTTTGAGAATATATTAATCTCATTTTTTGAATAACTTGTACACGTAAAAATGTCATGGGATTGCGATTTCTTTTTCAAAAGTTATTTTCAATTCTGATTATTTGATTAACATTTAATGCTTTATGATCCTTCAGATCCTAGTACTTTGTCAAACAAATTGTTCTAAATACAAATTGTGAGGCATGAGAGTGAGAACAAAAAAATATCACGGAATGTCATGAAATTAATGTCATTTAACATGATCGCCGCCATAATGTCCATAAATTGCTGAACTTAGTTTTGTACAGCCCCTTCCTTCTCCTTAAGAAAACGCACGAAATTTCAACTTCCCAAATAGGTTTGCTTTGTCACGTTAATCGAACCTATGAAAAAAATAATTACGTAATTCATAGACGATCCCCAAAGGGGGGGGTTGGAAATTGTATATTCATGCTATTTCGACCATACACAGCTAAAACTAAGTGGAAAATCACTTTAAAAGTCCAATTTTATTTTTGACCGCTCGCTTGTATGGGGATCCCCCATAGTGGGGTGCTTAGGACCATCTTTGGCGGTGTGCAAGAAGACGGTGTGTGGCGGCGAAGAATGAACCATGAGCTCGCCCAACTCTACGGCGAACCCAGTATCCAGAAGGTAGCTAAAGCCGGAAGGGTACGATGGGCAGGACATGTTGCAAGAATGCTGGACAGCAACCCTGCAAAGATGGTGTTCGCTTCCGATCCGGCAGGTACGAGACGGCGTGGAGCGCAGCGAGCGAGATGGGCAGACCAGGTGCAGAACGACTTGGCGAGCGTGGGGCGTATCCGAGGATGGAGAGATGCGGCCTCGAACCGTGCATTGTGGCGTCAAATTGTTGATTCAGTGTTATCTGTTTAGATGTTAACTAAATAAATGAAATGAATGGATATATTCATTTGAAATCATAAAACAAACTTTGAAAACTGATTCTATTTGAAATTACGTCATGAAATCATCAACGACATGACAAACGTTTATTTACTGTTGTAAAATTTTGAATCCGATGTTATTGAGTTCCGTCAAGTCGATTAGCATTTACGATAATTACAGAATACTGAGAACATAAGGTTAGAATAAATTACTAAGACTTTTCAAACCGGCAGAGGCCGATTCACCATACCCGACCAAGGTGTATATATTATATACAGTCAAACCTCCATGAGTCGATATTGAAGGGACCATCGACTCATAGAAATATCGAGATGTGGAATGGGAAATCTATGAAAAGCTGTTTGGAGGGACCATCGCAGTAACCCAGAAAATATTTTTTAATATTGCATAATTTGCTTCCATGAGTCGATATCGAGTCATAGAACATCGACTCATGGAGGTTTGACTGTATATTTTTATATGCACATAGATGTATACACCTTGGTTCAGGCTGCTTTTATTGTGAGCTTACATGAAATTACAGTGAACTGTCCCTTACTCGATATTGAAGGGACCATCGAGCTAGGGAGGTATCGATTCGAGATAGAGAGAACATTTATATTTTTTTCAAAATATCAAACTCTTTTATAAACATGTAGAAATATGGTATAGGGTCGTTTGGCAGTATGCTATTTTCTACGAGAGGGTCATTTGGCTGAATGCCATTTGGCCGAATAGTTAAAATTGGAAAAATATATTAAGCTCTTTTAGTGGAATGTATTCACCCGTCTAAGACGAATTAAGTATTGTCCATTTAATTCCACCAGTTAATTTTCGTTATCTTTGCAGATACGTATTTCGACCACAACTGTGTGGTCGTCTTCAGTGTCTTGTACTTGACTCGACTTGAAGAAAACAATCGCAACTTACACTATTTATACTACGCTAGGTACCTAATCTAATCTTATTTGCCTACTTTATTTACCTATAGTTAAAATTGGTTTCTTTATTAAGTGAAGCGAGAAGTGAGTTGTTCGAAGTAAGAATTGAGAAGTGCGAAATCAGATGTTTGAATTGAGTACAGAATAGTGAGAAGTGAGTACTGAGAAATAAAAGTGAGTACAGAGTAGTGAGATGTGTGCAGTAACAAGTGAGAAGTGAGTAGTGGGAATAAGAAATGTGGGAATGAAAAGTGACAAGTTAATGATGAGATGTGATGAGATGGGTTAGTTGTGAAGTGAGAAGTTAGAAGTGAGTAGTGAGGAAAACAGAAGCAAGAGATGATAATTGGGATGTGGAAAGCGAGATATTCAGAAGTGAGTCAGAAGAAAGAAGACAGATTAAGGAAGAAAAGAGAGAAAAAAATAAATAGGAATGGAAGAGAAAGAATAAGGAAGAAGGTAAAAGAAAATAGAAGGAAGAAGAAGAAATGAAGAAGAGAGGCCGAAGAATGAAGTAAGAAGAAGGAAGAGAAGAACAATTATAAAGGAAGAAAGGAAGAGAAAGAATAATGATAAAAGAAATAAGAAGCAGAAAAAAGGAGGAAAAATAAAAGAAGGAAGGGAAAAAGGAGAAGGAAGATGGAAGATGGAAGGAACAAATATTAGATTTAAAAAATTGAAACAGATTTTACGACCGTGATTGTGATGAATGATTTGTTTATCGGCTTTATCGGTCAGTTCTACACAAAGTATGAGGGATTAGATAATCGAAAGATAATTGAAAATCATCAGATTGAAAGCCGTTCGCTAGGGCGCGAACAAGTATGAAACGATAGAGGGTGAAAGGGAGAAAGGAAGATCATCTATTGAACAGCACACAATCGAAGCTTGAATCTTCTTGCCTAACGTCCTGGTTGTGGACGGCTTGGTTAGTGGCATGGAAACCACCGTGCCAAGACAGGCAAGAAGATCCAGGCAACGATCTCCCCATGTGCTGTTATGTTTTAAATTTAATTCTATCGATCAGCAGGTTTATGCGGAATTTGCACTATCAATTATGAAAATAAATTTGCTTAAAAACAAAAAAATGAGGATCTATCCAATAAGATCGATATCGGGTGATTGGAAGAACACGTCACGATATGGACATACCTCCATGAGTGGTAGTGCGTATTCCGTATAAACCTGCCGAGCGATAGAATTAAATGTAAAACAGAACATCACATGGGGTGATCGTTGCCTGGATCTTTTGAGCAAGGAGATTCATACTTCGATTGTGTGCTGTTCAATAGATGGTCTTCCTTTCTCTCTTTCACCCTCTATCGTTTCATACTTGTTCGCGCCCTAGCGAACGGCTTTCAATCTGATGATTTTCAATTATCTTCACTCATACTTTGAGTAGAACTGACCGATAAAGCCGATAAACAAATCATTAAAAAAATCATTTTCACTTTTCTCTTCTCATTGCATGGTCCTCCCTTCTTACTTCTCATTTCTCACTTCACTTTTCTCACTGTTCACTTCTCATTTCTCACTGCTCACTTCTCACTTCGCACTTCTATCGTCTCATTTCTCATTATCCACTTCACACTTTTCTCTCCTCACTTCTCATTTTTCACTTCTCACTTCGAGTTTATTACTTACCCCGTACTTCTTACTTCTCACTTTTCACAATTTTCTTATCACTTTTTACTTTTCACTTCACACTTCTCACTTCACAGTTTTCAGTTCAATTTTGACGTTAGGGACGTTCCGATACTTCAAAATATCGATATTTGATTCGATACGATAATCGAATCAAAGTTTCGATATCACCGATATATTGGAATGAAAATATCGATATATTGAAAAATCATGTGATATTTTAAAAATGAATATATTTAGAATATATTTGTTGTAGTTATTCAATTACTATCATATTGCCCCTTTCAATAATTATAAGAAATGACTTTTTTTTTTCTATTACTTAATCCAGTTGAGTTTCCTTAACCTCAATCTACCTGTGCACTGGTTTTAAATTTAAGGAATTGGTGTGCGATAATGCATAGAATGACTAGATTTTGATGAGCCAAAGCGACTCTGATCATTTTATTTTCTATTTAGGCTGTCAAAATATCAAATTTACGCAAAAAGTTCCAATAGAAATAAATTCATAATTTTCATCAGAATACCCGTAGAAATATTCTAAGAAAAATTTCCACAAATATCTTTCTAAATTCTTAAGTTGATTTATCTAATTTATCATAGAAACACAGATGTTGCACAACGGTGCGTCAATGCAAAGTGTTTAGTTGCAAAAACTATTTGTGATGGCAGTGCACACCCCACAAAAACTTATAAACCGTTAAAATACGGCATTTCAGATCCATTTTGAGTATTTTCTTTCACAAAACACAATGCAATTGTTTGTTTTTGTGTTACTTTGTTCTGATTCAATATATCGATATCGAAAGCAAAAATATCGATATGGCCGATATATTGAAAGCAAAAAATCGATACAAAAATATTGGATATCGAAACAAAAATACCGATATGGATATCGAAACAAACCTTCATCGATATTTCGATATATCGGAAGTATCGGAACGTCCCTACTTTCTACTTCTCACTTCTTACTTTTCCCTTCTTATTCTTCACTTTTCACTTCACACTTTTACCTACTCACTCAAATTTCTCACTTTTCATTTCTCTTTTTACACTACAGTAATATCCCGATTTTATCACCCCCCTGGTGATAAAACAGGTTATGAGACAAAATCGGAAAAAAAAAAATTATTTTCAATTTTTTAATTCATTTCACAAATTTGAATCATTTTATGCCTTGGAAAGGCAAAATGCTTGAACGGTACCCGTTATTTCTTATCGAAAATGCTTACAGAATACTTCACAGGTACCCGGAAGTCATTTATAATAAACTAAAGGCGGTGAAAGTTATTTCATGAAAATCATTTTTGTTTGCGGTATTATTTGCGGAAATAAAAAGAACGACTAAAATTTTCAATTTTTTTTGGAGTGACAAAATCGGGTCGAAAACGTGATAAAATCGGGTCGAAAAGGTGATAAAATCGAGGGTAGACAAAATCGGGGGTAGACTAAATCGGGTAGTGACAAAATCGGGTCGACACTGTATTAACTTTTCGCTTCTCACGGTCTACTTATCAGTTCTCACTTCTCACCTTAAATTCTCTATTCACTCCCTTCAAACGTCTTATTTCTTATGAGATTTGCGAAATGTTTTATTTCTCGGCATTCGGGCAAAAAACCCGACATCGTATATACATATTGTGCATGTGAACTGATTCTGATAACATCGAGTTAGCGAGATAAAAATGCTTTGGGAAATTACTTCGGCTTAGAGAATATCAAATAAGGGAGGTAACGCTTTGAATTTCATCGAGTTAGGGAAAATATCGAGTTACAGAACATCGAGTTAGGGAGAGTTCACTGTACTTGCAAGTTACTAAAACATCCTGGAAGTTCGTTAGTTCCTACCGATTCATTACGTTACGATCAAAAGTAGGATTCCTGTAATTACGTAATACGTAGAAACTATTTATTATAGCGTCGACAACAACCGATTTCATATGCAGTCGTATGCAGTAGATCATTAACTTTAAATATAGATATTCAAAGTTTTTTTTATTGTTACAGAGCATAATAATGGTCTGTAGGTGGTTACTGACATTTTCATTGAATCAAATACCTACTATGAGCTACCATCCTCATCCATGTCGTGGGAAAACTGCATTGAGGACGCCATTCAACTTTACGTGTTTACTAGTTTTGAATGAATTGCGCCAATACCTGCCCACAGGCCCCCGCTTAAAGTTCGTTCAACTTTTGACACAATTGATAGTAAACAATTTCAAACTTTCAAAGCGGACGTCCACACCGAACGATTGCATGATGCGATTTTACATAACTTCCTTGCTTGATGCCACTCGTCTCATCTACCGCGTCGTGCGGTTGCCCAACAATATAAGTTACCCCCCATGGCTTGCTAGGATCGTATGGAACCGACCGAGCCGCACAAAGTCCTACCAGGAATCAAAAGTTGCATTTTTCATCGCGACCGGCATCGCCAACTTTGATAGCACTTTAATAGGGCGGAAAACTCAAAGGGAGGTAAGAAATGGGTCAATTGCCGACGTTAGGTAATGTTGGAACGGGGTAGGAAGGTGAATTTTGGTCGTCTTTATTCGTGAGGAGGTGGGAGAAGGGCACGCAGACGATGTAGCTTCAAGGAACCATACAGGGCGCTAAAACAATGCAGGTCTTTTCCGATTTTGCTTGATATTAGTTGGCCATAAGCGCTGCACCGAACATGTAATCTTAGTCGCTATGTCGGAAACAGAAAATCAACTTTTCTGGTGGCTTGCAGTACGCCGTGTTATTGATAGAATAAGATTAACATTTTGCGTTTTGAGGAGAAAACGTGAAACACGAAAAGAACGAGAACTCATATTCTCTAAGATTTAGTAAACGTAACATGGGAAACGGTGACAATGTTTGTAAGGCCACAAAGTCCTACCAGGAATCAAAAGTTGCATAGACTACAATGTAGATAATTCTGTCTCGTAGTATGACATTAGATAACTAAAGTTGGCTCGAGTATGACACAGAAGAAATGCCAACTGCTTGGAAGTTGATTTCAAACTTTTATCATATTGTGAAGAGTTTTGAAGAGACACTCACTGCGTTCAGTAACATTCTTCAACGGACTGCATGAGTAACATTTATCCACATCAGAGCTCATCGCAACTAATTTCAGTTAACCTAAACTGTGGCCCGGTCTAGAAGGTTACCTTTAAGTGATTTCATCACACACATTTCTTCTGATTACACAATTGATAACAATTCTCCCCTAGCAGTATTTTCAAAGTAACTAACCTTACGTGCAGTTTGCACAGAATGGTATCTACAGTCAGTTTTCGAAGTAGTATTCAGGCCAATGTGCGCACAAATAATCATTAGACTTCCATTCATACATTCTCCCCAGTTGCACTTGCCTTAGTACTGTAACACATACAAGGGAGGCTTTCCTGTCATGCTAACCAGTAAATGGAATTAATGAGGTAAAGGGAGTGAGGTCCTCGTTTGGAAAGAATGTTATCCCCTCGCGAGACAACCAATCAGTGCATGAGGGTAGGCGCAATAATAAGGTCAACAAGTCAATAAACTTTAACAACTGTGGTCACGAAAGATGAGCATTTAATGGAGGTTGGTTGGCACTGCTTCAGCATTCGAAAGTACCTATTTTTCAACATGAACAGTCGAGTAAACTATCTTCTTAAACCGTTGGTTGTTCCTTGAAATAATCACTTCGCTAAAATCGATTATCCAGAAGCAAATGTTGTGCTCAGAACAGCTTTGCAGTAATAATTTATGGCAGCCTAGGCAGTACAATCTGTAAACGCGACCTAAATGTGTTGTTTGCATTGGAGGTCGTTATGTTCATCGCCCGGAAGAGGACTAATTGCGATTTGTCAAGATAGTAATGACCATAAAGGGATCATTGGTAATAATTATATAGCTAGAATAGATGCTACGAACGACAGCGTGAATACTTATTAAGTTTGATATCACTTAACTGTGATTTATCAATCAATTAGCTAATAAGCATATCTGTTATCTAGAATAAACGAAATTTATCGTCAATAATTCAAACCCGAGTATTTGTCACGTAATTTTCCGGAAGTGGTTTCATAATTGAAACAACGCTAGATTTTTTACTGGCTAGTAACGGGGTAAAACTTTGTACTTTATTGATGAATAATCATGACTGCTTTGCTAGACTGATCCACAAGAAAGAAATTAAAAGAAATTAAAAGAAATTGAAAAAAATGACAATATTCTCAGAATCTAAAATAATAACGCTAGAAAAGAAGGAGCGGATACTTCATAGAAATCGGTAGCTATAATTTCACCTCATAGATAGATGTACCAGTCTATTCTTCACTCGAGAAATGGCGCCTAGAAGTGTACGAAATTCATAAGTATTCGAAAAGCTTTCGAGCAAGTTATAGCTACTTCTTTGGCACGTCAGCCAGTGTTCGGTTCCCACCGGTATTGCTCTTACGTGTGGATAAAAGCAACAGAGAAGTTGTGTGCTTTTTGAAAATCCACCCACTTTGTGTGATGCTCCGATCCGAATCCAATCAATCTTGTCCCGGTACTCGCCTTCGTGGAAAGCTTTTATCATGCTCCTCATGTGATGTGCTATTGGCGGTATTCGCAAATGATGATACGGTTGATATTGACAGATTTACAATTTATACGTTGAATGATGGATATGCATGGGAAGTTTTTTTTTCATCTCAACCCCATTACAAAATAAAAGTAGTTCTATGTTCTCAGTGCGAAAGAACTTTTCAATATAACCACCAAATAATTTGTCCCATGATTATCCAAATATCAAATTTATTATTCGTCCTTCTTCGAATTCCATAATTTTCTTAAACATATTACGTTTTAAACAGGGCAGCAACCTATTTCGAATTTTCATCCACATCATTTAATACTTGGACGCATTATAACATTCTTTGCATTAAGCTTTTTGGATCAAATCTCGCATACAAATCGATCAGAGAATGTCTTACTTGTTAATACAGCTCATTGCATTAAGTCGGTTTATTTGGTTTCGATCCATTCATCTAAACAACTCTAGTTGGCTTTTTCTAGAACAAGTATATGAATCGTGTACAACAATACAACTTTGACCCACACAATCTTCCCGATTCCATGCAGCTTGATAACTGAAAAGGACACAAATTTGCATGGTGCTGATTCCACGTGTATTACCCATTGCTATCCCTGATTGCTATTGATAGTCGTTGGTTCATTGATTGTACCCCGTTTGGCATAAAGTTATTTGGCTTAATGGCCGTTTGGCATAATGGTCGTTTAGCATAATTGTTATTTGAGCTGTGTGATTGGGCAATTCATGATAATTTCAACCTTTGAAAGAAAGGATCATATCTCTTCTTGCATTGAATCGAGCAAATATTAGAATTGAAAGAAGCGTCTCTGGCTTCTGCTGGGCATCCTTTGAAAGAAGTGATCATTGCTTCCCTTTCTTTAAACCAAACAAATGTTCAAATCGAAAAAAGGAACCATATCGTCTCTTGCCGTCTGCCGGGCAAATGGATCCTTTGTAAGAAGGTATCATATATTCCTTTGCTTTATGCCGAATAACTGCCTGAATTAAACCAAAGGAGGCATTACATTTTTTACCTTCTGCCGGGTAAATGCATCATATAAATGAAGGAATCTCATCTTCCCTTGCCTCTAACCGAGCAAATGCTTGAATTGAATGAATGAACCGTATAATTTTCTGCCTTTTGCTGGACCTTCTGTCATACTTTGAAAGATCTTATCTTATCTTAGAAAATTTCTGAATTATAAGAAAGAACCATATCGTCTTTTGTCATCTGCTGGGAATATGCATCCTTTGAAAGAAGGAACCATATCTTCTCTTGCCGTCTGTCGAGAAGATGCATCCTTTGAAAGAAGGGATCATATTCTACCTTGCCTTTAACCGATTAAATGCCTGAATTGAAAGCCATACCATATCATTCTTTGCCTGCTGACGGGATAATGCATTCTTAGAAAGAATGCGTCATATTTTCTCTTGCGAGGACGGGGAATCCTATCCCATTGTTTCCTATTGAAAATTGGCCAGATCGGACTATGGGATCAAAAGTTATGGTCAAAATACGATTTCAATGCAAAAAACCCAGATTAATCCACCTAGCGGTGATGGTGCCTTTCTCGTTTTTTTTCGAGTGAGTAATTTCTACGCACTTTTGGTATGAAAAAAAAAAGTATTTTGGCCATAACTTCTGAGCCCATAGTCCGATCCGGCCAATTTTCAATAGGAAACAATGGGACAGGATTCTGCGTCGAATGCAACTTGTTGCGAGCAAATCGGCTGAGGGTAAGTGCCTAAAAATGAGTGAGATTTTTTTTGTAAGAAAATGTATTTTGGCCGTAACTCCGAATCCCATAGTACGATTCTGCCATTTTTCAATACGAAACAATGGGACAAGATTCCGCGTTGAATGCAACTTGTTTCGAGAAAATCTGTCAAAGATAAGTGCCTGAAAAATGAGTGAGAATTTTGTATGTGTTTCTCATGTAAAAAAATAATTTTGGCCATTACTTCGAAACCGACCCGGCCAATTAGTCCGATCCGGCCAATTTTCAATACGAAACAATGGGACAAGATTCTGCGTCGAATGAAACTTGTTGCAAGTAAATCAGCTAAGAGTAAGTGCCTAAAGAGTGAGTGAGAATTTTTCTTGTGGACAAATATATTTTGGCCATAACTTCGAAGCCCATAGTCCGATTGGGCCAATTTTCAATGCGGTCTGCTTTTTGCTATTGAAAACATACACATTAATTATTGCTTTCCGGAGTTGTTGATAGAAGAATTGTTTTCCCCAAAAAAATCAAGGTATATCAAGAGAAATCACATTTACCGACAGTTTGGAAATCAACAAGGGCTGGCCGGTTAAGATCACAGTAAGCCATAAGTGCGGATGGTTGCTTTTGAAATTTGCTGTCACGTTTTTGTTCGTTTGCACGAAGTTGAGATTCGGATTCGGCTGATGTCTTCATTCAGCTTTCTAGAAAAAAAAAAACGTTTCAGTGATCTCAAGTTTTTGTACAGCTCGTTTTTACGGAGTGCGTGTTTGCTAATAAATTTATTAAAATAAAATGTATTGTAATTGTTTTTCTATTGCTAGGTCGAGAATAGGTCTTTTGTTTCAACCAATTAGTTGAGATGTTGTAATTATAAAAGAACTTCTCGAGGGAATAGCACCCAGCTGGCTGTATTCCCGGATTCTCGTCGAAGCCATATTGTTAAAACATCGGAACAGTCATGACGGATCCCAAATCAGTTTCCGACATGTGCAATGCATCCGCCAGTCCGCGAGAAAAAGCCTCGACGAATCATAAAGCCCTCGTCCTTGTGTTCAAAACTTATGGCCCCGCTGGCTGTCCACTTCGCGAAGCCTGAACCCGGTTCCACCTGCGGCTCAATCCACTTAGAGGTGTGCGCCGCCGCGCCACGCCTCCGCCGCAGACAGTTTTTGGCACGCCGCCGCCGACATTTTTGCATCGGCGCGCCGCCATTTAAAATTTGTCACGCTGCTGAACTATAGTTTTCCACGCCGATTCAAATTTGAAGAGGTCCGCAGAATTTTCAGTGGAAATTCCGAAGATTCAGTGGAATTACCGTAGAATTTTGTGATTGATCTCTACAATATCACGTTGAAGCTCCAGAGAATTTTTCGTGAAGATACCAATGATTTTTTTTGAAAATTCCGTACAATTACAATTACAATTCCGTACTTGTGCGGAAATTGCGAAGGATTTCCCGTTGAAATCCAAAAAATTTATCGTTGAATTTTTGTACGGAAAAAGATCGTTCGGCAGAAAGCTATTTTGCCGAAGACCACAAAGCTGATAGTTGTTTGGTCGAATTTGTCGCTTGATCGAATAGACCGTTTGGTAAAAGATTATCTAGCATAAAGTTATTTGGCCTTTGTCATTCGGTCGAACAGTTCATTTGGATGAAAAAATTGGTTGGGCGAATTCGCCATTAGGCCGAAATGACATTCGTTCAAAAGTGTCGTTCGGCTGCAGTCCATTTTGGTTATTTTCAAGACATTATCAGGAGAATATTGTGAATTTCGTCGAAAAAATCAGAACAACTTCCCCAGAGAACCAGGGGAACTACTTTGAAGTGTTGGGAATTCTTTGAAATTACTCTTTGGGTTTGCTAAGGAAAATTGTTTGGAATTTTAGCGGAAAATTCGTTGGATTTTACATGCGAATCTCTTCAAAATTTTCACGGAAAGTTGTTCCAAATTTCTACAGATATTCTTCGAAATTTGCACAGAAAATTCTTCATAATTGTAGGAACTTATGACTGGTAGAAGGGATGCTTCCACGTTGACTTTCTCAATCAAGATTAATTAAGACGACCAGACTAGAGCCAACGTTAAACACAAAAATCCACGGGAGACTCTCTGGAATTTTCACAACGATTTTTTTTCAAAGTTTCAGCGGAAGATTGTTCAAAATGTAGATTTCAATAAAAAAAATCTTTGGTTTTTAACGGAAAAATGCTTGGAATTTTGAAGGTTTTTTTTTTGGATTTTTACAGGAAATTCTTTGTATTGTCCATAACAAATGGCCGAAAGCGACAGATGGCCGAGCTGGTAATTTATCAAAGACGTTTGTCTGGTCGAATCGATCGTTCAGCGAAAGAAGTCATTAGGCCAAAAATGCCGTTTGGCTGAAAATGTCATTTGGCATTCGGCCAAATGTCAATTACTGAACGGAGCATATGGTCATTACATAACTGGCCACTGGTTTAAATGGCCTTTTCGACAAATAACTATTAAACAAAATTCCTTAACCTCTACTTTTTAAATCGATAATACCATTTAGCCGAGCCGAACTGAGTGATTATCTGAAAATATTATTAGTTCAACAATGGTTTGACCGAAAATGTAGTTTGGCCGAAAGCGACATACAGGCAAAAATAAAAGATTCGGCCGAACTGAAAAACAACGGCCAAATGGCGTTTAGCCAATTAGGTCATGTTGTAAAAATGCCGTTTGGCCGAATGAGTAGTTTTGCAGAAAGGACATTTTTGGGCCAAGTTGTTCTTTCTGTCTTTCTTTTTAACAACCAAATTACCAGTTCGGCCGAGAGTCCCTTTCGGCTATATGTCGCTTTTGGCCAAACTACATATTCGGACAAACCATTTTCGACCTGATAACAGTTTCAGATGTGCGTTCAATTCGGCTTAATAGGATTTGGTTAGATGACTTTTGGCTTGAAGGCCAGTATCGACTTAAACAATAGAGAGGTTACAAAATTTCGATAAATGGTTTTTTGACAAAAAGGCTATTTTGCCGTTAATGTCATTCGGTCAATCGGGTGGACATTTTTGACCATATTATCCGTTCAGTAATTGACATTTGGCCGTATGACCCGTTGGGCCAAACGACATTTTCGGCCAAATAGACCATTCTGTCAAACAAACATTTCGGTCAAACGGTATTTTCAGGCTGATGACATAATCGACCAAACGACCTGTTAACGACTTTTTCGGCCTAAATACAAGTTCGACTATATTTTGCTTTTAGCCAATGGAATTTCCCAAGAATTTCTTATGAACAATACTCTAGACCTTAGATAACTGCAACATGTTTACGTTTCAGTTAGCGAATACCGTTCGATAACTGCAACGCATTATAGACGTCAAACAGTTGTCAGTCGACGTCAGACGCAATAGAAGTGTAATTGAGTTGCAGTTAAATTACTTGCAGTTATCGAACGTCTACTGCACTAAGAATTTCTCGCAGACATCCAAAGAAATTCCTAAAAAAAATCTGAGCAACTTTCCATTAGAAACTACATTTTGACAATTTGCCGTTGAAATTCCGGAGAATTTTCTCGTGAAAATTCCAGAGAATTTTCCTTGAAAACTCCTCCTCTCTATGCTATGCTATGCCAAACTATCCGTCCTAATGATTCTAGACTGAGCAAACCAACATTAAAACACCCATTCTATCAGCCGCACTCTTCTACAATTATGAAAAATTTTCTTTGTAAATTTCAAAAAATACTCAACAGGAACTTTCCGTGGATATTCCGAACATTTTTCTGTAGAAATTTGGAACAATTTCTCGTGGAAATTCTGAAGAACTTCTCATGTCAATTCCGACGAATTTCCTGCTAAACATCACATTTTTTTTTTGGGAACTTCAAAGAGCTTTTGTGGGAAATTCAGAAGAATTATCGGAACATCAAAGTATAGTTCTTGTGGAAAATTCGAAAATAATTTGGAAAAGTTGAAGTTCATTTTCTTTTCAGTTCGAAATTTTCAAGCGAAATTCTAAAGATTTTTCCGTGAATGTCTTGAAAACATCCCGAAAAAAAAGCAAAAGAAAAACTTAAAGGAACGTAGTAAAACAAATCGCCACGCCGATTCACGCCGCCGCCGCCAAATTTCGGACCGGCGCACACCTCTAAATCCACTTACCGACTGTCGAGGATAATGAAGAGTCATTGCAGGTATGCCACCCACGTGTATGTCGACAATGGGCCCCAGCATTTTTGATTAGACGAATATTTGATTTAGTTACTTTTCCCATTTCACTAACCCACTAGTTTGGGACGCGTTCAGGTCTACTACATGGACGGCAGGACGTCACTCGCAGTTATACATGGTTTTCTCGCATATTTATAGGTTCGCACGATTATAGGTTCGCTCAGGTTCGTTCTAGAGAAAAGAGGGGTGGAAGATAGATGTTTTCACTACGAACTCCGAAAACAAAATTGTCTCATCAATTGGGTCATCAATTTATTTCCAGAAATAGCCAGAGAAAAAAAACGTTTTATTTGTAAGCAGGGCCTAAGGTTTTAAAAAATCGATTAAATAGATGTTCTATGGACGGTCGCAATGATCAAACTGGAACTAAAACTAGCAGTTCGTAATGCAGAATTGTAGTTACACTGACCCCACATATATGGGTCACTTTGTAACAATAGTTGGTCGCTCCATTTTGCATGTAGGCTAAATGGAAATGACTCATATTAGTGCGTGACCCACGATTGTGGAGTCAGTGTATATTTTTCGAGCCCTTTTTGAAACTGTTTTGCAACTGCTCGACTGGTTTGTGGTAATTATGACCCCTGGGCCAAATTAACTAACGGGCTTGGTGGTCATATGGCTACCGCTTCTGCCTCATACGCAGGAGGTCGTGGGTTCAATCCCAGGCTCGTTCCATTCCTACTTTGTATCTTTTCATATATTTCTCATGTTCTAGCAATCGCTAGAACTGGAAATGGGCTTTCATACCGTTTCCATCTGCTATCCCTATACCTACAATTTGATTAGTTCTATTTCTATCAGGTTACTGTTAGAATTCGAAATGAGCGAAAAAGTTCGTTTCGGCATCCAATTAGAATACTACACCACCCTTTCATAACTATCACATTGGTAACCCGTTAACCAAGACTCTGCCATAAAACCTTAACCCCAAGATTCCAATAAAATTCCGCAGGAGCTCGTGGCGAGTGCAGAGGTGTTCTCGGCTTGCAGTGGGCGAGTGACTGCATCATCAATTCCTTCCCACCCCCGATGACCGTGAGGACGTGGCCAGCGCCGTTATCGACTATCCAAAATACTAGAGCTCTCGGACTGTGCACATTGAGGTTGAAGAGCAAATCCCATGCTTCCATCCATTGGTTCCATGTGCAATTGCGATTGTTCTGGTCGATCACGGAGTAGCAACTACAAAATGCACGGTCATCATGCTCATGCTCATGATCATGCTCATTATGACCCCTGGGGCCAAATTAATACCATTTTTTAGAATGGGTGCGCAAATTGTATTATTTCTCATTGCAGTGAGCACGCCAAATAACAACAAAACATCACACAATTTGAGCCTAAATAGCCTGTTTTGCGAATGTTATTGATATAGGAGCATGTTATTAATGATGAAGCAGATACCCTACTTATAGCTATTCATATACCAGTTAAAAACTACCGCAAAATATGTTAGTTTATTTATTTTTTGGCTTTTTGAAAAAATTAAACCTAGTTTTATTTTGTTTATAACTGTGCGTTGCTGCCACCAAGTTGTAGTTTTATTTTGACTGCTATAAACTTTATAGTATCGAGCAGAACTAAACTGAAACTACAACTTCAGCATTGCGACTGGGCTAAGTGTTGTCCCAGTAAACCACATATCGTATAACAAAGAGCAAATAAAGTCGCATTTGCGTCCATCAAAAATCTTAATCGCATTGTATATCAAACTTTGTCAGATTATTGTTAAAGGATGTTGTATTGAATGCATCGTATACGATAATTTTTACCGTAGTGAAAATCAATCGTAATTGTGTGAATAAAATCTCGTAATGACATATACTCCTTGCATTATCCTATATGAGTGCGAATGAATGCCTATGTGAATCGTAATACAATCGAAACCACTTCAGTCCAAACGGCTTGTTGAAGTTTTAAGCAGTTGTAAAGATATAAATTGTGTAGTTTATGTTGGACAAAAATCCGAATCAGTTCAAGATGTGCAGTATGGTGCAGTGGTAGAGTATCCGCCTGCAAATCCAAAGATAGCATGTTCGAGACTTGGTGCTGGTGAGATTTTTTTTATTTTTCATATTTTTATGCATATCAGTGTGGAAGCTGATATATCTCCACTGGCTTCCACACTGATATTCTTCCCTCCCCCTTCATACGGGAGCTTGGCAGAAGGAAGGTCGTGCGATATGTGCCATCACAAATATTGCCCTCCGCTCGCTTTCAAATCGACTTCTATAAAAACATTCTTCATGCCTGCCGTATCCTAACGGAACTATCAATTCTATACTTTCGCCTCTAATGCTATCATGAACATGTACGTCCAAGTTTGGAAGATGATATTAGCATTTCCATATCATTGTAAATCGTTTAACTTCACGTAGAAGTAACACACACGAAATCATTAATTTAGCTAAATAAGTTCAATACTGCTTCTAAATACATAAAAATATTCAATCTATATATATATATATATATAAATGAAATGGTCTGTGTTCGTATCCGCATAACTCACAAACGGGTGGACGGATTTTCTTCATTCCTTCAGCTGATATTTCCGTTATCATTTCCGACGGGTTTATATGATATTTCCTCGTGCAAAAATTACATGTAGGGTTGAGTAAATCGTGAAAAATCAAAATAAAGATTTGTGTGGAATGGGCAGTTTACAACGCGCTCTTTCGCCTACTATGCAGGACAACGTCTGCCGGGTCGACTAGTTAAGGTATACATTTCAAGTTATAGATTGTATATTTCATAAATTTCTATTGTAATACATTTCATATTTGATTCATATATTTCAAATCCCTACTGAAGCCCAACAAATTACGGAATATTGCTTTATATCGGCGTAATACATGTATAAAAATATGCGTTAGGATATTTTTTTACCATTAAACAAATTATATTTTTCAAAATGAAAAATATAATCATTGGGATTTATTGAATTTTTGATTCTTATGTGTTTGTTTTATTGGTCTAACACATATGTTACTATTTTCTTAATTTCCAATATAATGTTCATATATCGCTTCAAATATCTTCACAGAGAATCAATTTTAGCAAATAAGCAGACATTTTCGGAAAGGTTGCACTCGAGATGTATTAGATTTTGGCGGACTTCCAAGATTTTCGAGAATGTTTTCCACTGGAATCTGAACAACGCTTTGAAGTGTTGAAATGCTGAATTAATAACTAATTAAAATACTCTTTACAGTGCCTGAACACAAAGATTCTTGTTTTTGCATATAAACCGAACCGATAGTGAATTCCATAGGCAATTCTACAGATCCATACATTTACTAATACACAAGAAAAAATCAGATCAGTTGTTCCCTATATAGAAATGGTAGTTTTCTTTATTAAGATTCTTTCAACAATTCTCATTTTTTGTATATATCAAATTGTTTTGTGAATAACAGAGTAGAACATGAAATGACAAATATACGGTAGGATAATAGTTCTGAACATACTGACGTCTTACTACTTTTCCATGCTGCCAAAAAATCGAGTGTACGTTTTCATACCGCGATTTATATGTTGAAAATATTCCAGGCCACCTAAATGTTTTGTTCTGCGTTGTGCGAATGAGTAAATTAATTAACAAATACAGAACGATCAAGCGATCTTCGAAATATTTTGTTCTGTTTTGTGTGAGTGAATAAATTAATTAGCAAATGAAACATTACTGCGCGTACGATCGGATTTCCTCTAATAGGCAGAACGATCGCGTGATCATTGTTAGTGCGTGTTCTATCGTGTTTCTATTAGTACGCAGAGTGATCGCGCGATCATCGAAATATTTTGTTCTGCTAAGTGCGGTCGATAAATCGATTAACTAGTGTGCGTTCAATTGTGTTTTTGTTCAAACTACACGTTACACACGGCAAACCGTTTACCAAAACGAACCCTGCTACACTTCCTACCCTGTATATCCAACATCCCAGTGATTTCTCGTGGAAGTGCAGATGACTCGTCGGCTTCCATCAAAGCGAGTATCACGTCATCATTTTCCTACCTATTCCCCAATTGACCTGCATTCGGACACGGCCGGCGCTGGTATTGCTTGATTTTTGGTCACCAGTTTTTACACATCGAGGAAGATGTTAGTCCCAAACTTCATCTGTTGGTTCTCTGTGTAATTTCAGCTGACCTGGCAATAACGGAGTAGCAACCGTGGGCGGTCAATCATGCTCATGCTCATGCTCATGCTCAATGCCTACTGAGTGTGATTCTTTTGTTTTGTATTTTTCTCTGCTCCTCTTCGCCTGTGACGGTGTCTTTCAGTTAGTAAGACAAAGCAGGAGTAGATCACCTTGCTCGGTTTGCCAACAGTGGGCTGAAGCTGATTGTCATTCGGCACAAATCTCCTGTCATTGTCTTTCAAGTGATAGTATTTACCCATGCATTTATATAGGGCCGTCGCATTCGCGCAGCAGCGAGTGAACTGAATGGACTGTCACTGCGGGCTGCGTGTGCAATGAGAAGAGAGGTCTTTTGTTTACTCTTTCTTTGATTGTTGCTGCTAACCATTTTCAGTTTTCACTGTTAGGAAGTGAGTGTGAAGAGGATATGGTATCAATTTCAACAAATTTCAGTCACTGAGATTGAGAATTCGCACCACTGGTGTGTATAATCGTAATACTGTTCTCATGAAGTCGAAAAAAATCGTATAATAAAACTCGTATGTACCTATATCGCCTCCACTTTGGTACGTATATAGCCAATCTGTGCATTATATAAGATTAAGTTGGTTCTTATATAATAACCTATATCAAGAGATATAGGTACCAAAATGTTGACTTTGCTTTCATTTCCCGAATTGAATAATTTCATACCTCCAAAATGATAATTTTTTATTTTTAGTGAACTCTACCTTAACTTTCTACATAGTACATAATAATACTGTCAAATTTGAATTTCATTAGTAATTATGTTTATTATATTATTTTATTATCATAAATGTTACCCGTAACAGAACTGACCAAACCCACCCACCCCCTAAGCTAACCGTAACAACTTGTAACGCAATAGTGTGTACCCACTACCCACCCACCCCTTGGCGTTATGTAATTGTGAATGGGACCTAGTGTATTTTCTGAAATCCTTCGCGGGCCGCAGGAAAAGGCTTAGGGGGCCGCACTTTGGGGATCACTGGGTTAGAACGATGTCGAGTCGAGTCAAGTACGAGACGGCCTTACTGTTGAGGTCGAAATACGTATCTGTCAAGATACAATTAAGTGGTGGAATTCAATAGGATTGTACAAATTCGTCTTATGACAAGTGAAGACATTCTACTAAAAAGCTCAAAATAATTTTCTTAACAGGTTTTAGGTAGTAATAATACACCCAGGTTTTTTTTTTTACACGGTTTGGTTTTGGTCGTTTAAGACCTTCAGCGTCAATGAAGCAATGAGTTAACCCCACCGAAAAATTTGCAAAAAATCAAAGAAAATTCAGGGGGTAGCTGGGAAAGTTTAGGTTAACCTTGAAATTAATGAATTCAAACCTCGTAAAAAAAACCTGGGTGTAATAGTTTTAGGGTTATTTTATTTTTAGGTTTTACACGTGCATATTGAATATTTTAGTAAATTCTCAAATATTTCATAATACTATAATGTAAATCTATACATGCCGAACGAATTCAATAATCTAAATAACAAATTCACATAGTTACTGACGTTCTGCTTCATGTGACATCTATGACAGTTCGTCATTCGTTGACGTTTTCCATTGCGTAGCGGTCGAACACAGTAAGTCAACTTAGCCGAATTTCGGTAATATATTGACGAAATTTCTGCAAAAAAAAATACCGAGATCTCGGCTGTGATTTACAAAACATTTATTTTTATTTTCAGGAATTTTTTTTGAAATCAAATTCATTGGAATTTTCGCGGGAAAATCTTCAAATCCTGAACTGAATTTTCACAAAAAAATCTCCCGAACTTCCACCAGAAAGTCTTCAGAGTTTTCATGTTCCCTTGAATTCGGGACCGATTTGCTATTTGGGCGTAGCTTATTTTGTAAACAAATATTGTGTCATGGATTCCGGTGAATGCAAACTAAATTCCCATATCTGGTAGAGGAAGGTTTAATTTGACGGATGCATAAAGCGGTTTTATCTTATTTACCTTTAACCTACTAACTAGCTTTAGAGATGGCTTTTTAGTCTTGACAAAATCAAAACACTGTTGTTTGATCTTGTCCTTGAGCATTAAATCACAGTCTACTTACTAGCAACAAGTTGCATTCATCAGAGAGCTTTGTTACATTATTCCCTATTGAAAAATTGGTAGGATGAGACTTTGGGCTCCGAAGTTATGACCGACGAAGTTAAGATCGTGAAATTTTACAGAATTTAGGAATTCTTCGGAGTTTCGACGGGGATTTTTAGATAAAGCAATCAGTAAAAAGCAATGTTTATGAAAATACCTCTGGTCAAGTACGAGGTACTGAAGATAGTGAAGACGGCGTTACTGTTCCAAAGATTACGAAGTAAAATGTATCGTCCATCGATGCGCCATATTTTTTTGATAAATTCGGATTCTGTCAAGCTGCGAATAGAAAATCAATTATGTACAATGTACATATTATTACGAGTTGACTGTTTTCGACGTTTCCTTGCATGAATAATATAACTGCAAACAAAGGTTAGAGACTTTTTATTCGTAAGATTATTGTTAATAATTAATCAAATATTGAATTAATTAATTCTTTTATGACTGGAATCGAAAACAAAGAGATTATGGTATCAAATGCAGCAGGATTTTTTTTTACCACTTTACTCTATGGTTGCTGCATGATACGCTTCTAAAGAATTCCTATCATTCTTTACCATCAACATCTACGTTCAATGCAAGAGTGCATGTGGCTGAATGGCTTGCTACAAGAGATAAATTCATGTGAGATTTTGCTAAAGAGCTTATTCAATATTTTAGGGACATCGGTATTTTCGCCTGATCAATCCCACATTATGAGCAAAAATCTTAGACCCATAATATTCCATTAGATAACGTTGTATAAACACATCCATTTGCTTGTAAAGCAATTTACGCCCTTGTAGGAAAAACCTCGCTTAAATCGTAGGACACGGTACTAAAGATAACAGTAGCAAATCTGTGGTGACCCAGAAACCTTTTTCGAACATCGTTATTCGCATTCCATCATTCTTCCCAGCGATGAACGGGACCGTGGGGTTGGGAAAAATATCAACCAAACCAGATATTCGACCACAACGGCTGCACTATCGGTATGGCATGGGTTGGTATGAATAACCTTTTTGCTATACTATACGGACTGCACGCAAGCATGCAACTAGAGATTCAAGAGATGTGTCTATGGTCCATTGAGATTCTGGCGAGTGGTTGGTGAGATTTCCAACATGTCAAGGGTGTGCTTTTACTGCTGGTTTGGGCGTGTAACGCTTTGAGTGGAATCCAGTTGGAGAGTCTCCTCTTGGCGCCTCGCGAGTAGTACTACATTGAAACTGAAACTGTTCAATAACGGTAACAAAGGATTGCTTGTACATATTTTGATTTAGCCACTCGTTTCTGTGGGGATAAAATGAAAATAGGTAAGTGCATCTGCATATCCGATATTGCGTACTCCAAATATCTCACTTTTATCAATCAATTTGTGTGGCTTTTAATTCCTGTGAACATTTGGTAGGATCATTCGTGTTTGATGTACTTCACAAATATTTCATTTATTTTTAGCTCGCGATAGAAACGAGAATGAAAATCTTCATCATGTTCTCACGAACTGCCAAATGCTGGAATGTTTTATGAAACTATAACTAGGTGTAGTCCTTGTTGGCAGACGAAGCGCATGATGAACTCACTCTTGCGTGCTAATCCCACCCGCGAACTGCATTGAAGAGTCTCAGCTCACGCAGATGAACTGCCTTTCGCAACGGTCGATATAACTTATCTGGATAGGGTTTGTCGGTGGATAAGCCGTGTTCGTCATCGTCGTTGTCGTTTTTGTCGCCATTGCGGAACGTAGTACGACAGCATTTGTAAGTAGGAGCATGGTGAGCGAAAGTAGGTGGTAAATTTCATCAACTTTGTGCAAATGCCTGCCAACTGCAAGCTTGTTCATGGAAGTTTTCTTTTTATGTGTTCTGCACTGAATCAATTATCATACTTTGTGTGAAAGTGACACATGACGACGTGGTGAAACCGTATCAGATGAGAATGGAACGATTCAGCAGCGGCAAGTGGCATAATTACTACTCGTCATTTACACAATGCAAGTACAGGTTTGTTGGATTGTAAACAGTTCTATAGGAACAGCTGCTTTGTTTATCAAGATTTGAATTTTACAGAGTGTTGATTATTGTAATTATTGTAATAAATATTAAAATATATTAAATTAGTTAAATTATTGATATGAGCAATTTAATTACAAAACGCCATTTACGTGTTAATTAACTATTACACAATAAGAAACAATGATGGAGTCGTTATACGTATAATTTATTGTCAATAAACCCGGAGCAAACAATCATCTTCTTATAAACTCCATTAGGCATCCTGCTGACTGAACATTCAAAGAGCAATCGAGATCAATTGGCACAAATTAGGCATCATTTATCAAGCTCTATAACCGACTGATGATGCAGCTCCTGTGCCAATGTACTGCTTCAAGTGAGGGTGAGTTGTGCGGAATGGGTATTCAAAGATGAAAATTCATCGTTCTTCCTTCAATTTCAGTATTGAAATTTCTGAAATAAGCCAAGAAAGTCAATTGTAAGCGTATTGTCATCAAAGGATGATGTTTACCTTATCATCCTTTGATGACAATACGCTAACACATTTGATTGAAGATCGGAAAATCTTTATTAAGTTGTCCTTGACTACAATAAATAAAAACGGTTCATTCACCTCTGGATGATTTCAATAGGATATTATTAGCTGTCGCCAAGTTGACCTGAAACAACAGCAACGCCACTATGCCATCAATATGTATTGAATATTAATATGGTGGCTCAGCGTGTGTTATCACAGCTGACTACAAGACAGCACAATTATTCGTCTCATGTGCAGTGCATCCATATTGCAACAATGATGGCAGACTCATCCACCTTACCAACTCAGTTGCAATATTGACCGGTTAAGTTGTTATTTTTCCATTTCGTTGCACGTGTTAGAAGTTGAACTCAATGGGTCGTCTTCTCATAGTTTATATTCTGCTTCTTATTTGCATTACATCCTTCACTGGAATATTGCCATCTCGCAGGTTAGTGTTCAATTCGCACTTCCACAGTTATTAAAACAATGAAGCTTTTTTGCTGAGGGAAGTCGAGAAACTTTTCTAGAACTTACAGGGAATCATACCTAACCATCTTCAGCATGGTCTTGCTTTGTAGCCGCGCATCCAATCGAACGGTTAAGAAAGGTATCACAGCTTATTTGGTTATTATTTGAAATAAATTCTTCTTCTAAAAAACAGTCCCTTAAATATGGACTACGATGTTTCATTCATATTATACACTCGGTATTGTTATAATATCGTAAATATTGCTTGCCTTGCGTATTTAAACCTCCCGACAACTCTGTGCAACAGCAATAACGTCAGTTGACGCGAGTTTTCTAGGAATTTTGAAAATCTCACTTACTGTTCCATGGTAGGATCACGTCATTACCAAGGACCAAGCGTAAAGCGGTCATCCATCCGGGTCGGTTGGTATGTGGCATATGATAGTCACGCAGAAATTGAGATTACATGAAGCAGCAGTAGCCAATAAGTGTAGGTACGTCATTGACACATACCGACGGACAAAACGAGCGCATCCTATCATTCTGCATTACCACTTGAGAGGGATTGTGTCAAGTTGATGGTTGTTGTTACCGTGCACATTTGTATTTCGGATGCATTTAAACTTGGAGAACCCGAGATCGTAAGAGAAGTTTTTTCTTCATTGTTCTGTTTGTTTTGTTGATAAATGTTTCAAGATTTACAATATAAAACTAAGCTTTTGTGTAAGCTATTTCCCAATATTTGATGTGAATATAATTATGTTAATTGTGGGAGCATGAACTTAAGAGAGAAAAAAGATCATAAATCTGATAATCAATATAAATCGAATCTTCATGATTCTGTTATGAGTGTTATTTATGTCGTCCGTTTGAACATCGCAAATACCAAAACCGTTCGAATTGCGAATTTTCACGGTACTGCCTCGAAGCCGTGACATGTCGATCGCTGTGTATATGTGCTATGCTTTATCGCGTCAGCGCACACCAAGTGAGGGATGTGAATTCCGAGTAGATTATGTCTGCTTATCAATCCATCTGGCAGCTCCGGCTGCATCTGTGAGGACCTATGCCAATGGCGAAATCGATAGAAATTGAAGTACAGTAATTTTGAATGTGAGGTAAGTAGACTAATATCCACGAACATACATATAGCAAAGAAAAAGATTATTCCAATGTTTAAACATTGCGCAATTTATGTAATTGTTTCGTGTTTTAAGCAAATTTCATATCAATTTTGAATATTACGACTCTAACATCCACTTTGTGTATACACAGCGCAAGATCGAATAGAGATCGCCGCCACCATACCAATTTTTTTTATCATCAGACTAAGGCCGGAGTGGCCTGTGCTGCACATAAAAGACTTCTCCATTCAGCTCGGTTCATGGCTGCACTTCGCCAACCACGCAGTCTGCGGAGGGTCCGCAAGTCGTCCTCCACCTGATCGATCCACCTTGCCCGCTGTGCACCTCGCCTTCTTGTTCCCGTCGGATCGTTGTCGAGAACCATTTTCACCGGATTACTGTCCGACATTCTGGCTACGTGCCCGGCCCACCGCAGTCTTCCGATTTTCGCGGTGTGAACGATGGATGGTTCTCCCAACAGCTGATGCAACTCGTGGTTCATTCGCCTTCTCCACGTACCGTCCGCCATCTGCAACCCACCATAGATGGTACGCAACACTTTCCTTTCGAAAACTCCCAGTGCGCGTTGGTCCTCCACGAGCATCGTCCAGGTCTCGTGTCCGTAGAGAACTACCGGTCTTATAAGCGTTTTGTAGATAGTCAGTTTGGTACGGCGGCGAACTCTATTCGATCGGAGCGTCTTGCGGAGTCCAAAGTACGTACGATTTCCAGCCACTATGCGCCTCTGAATTTCTCTGCTGGTATCGTTATCGGCGGTCACCAGTGAGCCCAAGTACACAAATTTTTTTACCACCTCGATTTCGTCACCACCGATGCAAACTCGCGGTGGGTGGCTCACATTGTCTTCTCTTGAACCTCTTCCTATCATGTACTTCGTCTTCGACGTGTTGATGACTAGTCCGATCCGCTTAGCTTCGCTTTTCAGTCTGATGTAGGCTTCCTCCATCCTCTCAAAGTTACGTGCCATGATATCAATGTCGTCGGCGAAACCAAATAACTGGACGGACTTCGTGAAAATCGTACCACTCGTGTCAATCCCTGCCCTTCGTATTACTCCCTCCAAAGCGATGTTGAATAGCAGACGCGAAAGAAGGGACTCGAGAATGCCCCTGAAACTCGAACTACGCACATCACCCGATCCATCGTCGCCTTGATCAACCGTATCAGTTTATCCGGAAATCCGTTTTCGTGCATTAGCTGCCATAGCTGGTCCCGATCGATTGTATCATATGCGGCTTTGAAGTCGATAAATAGATGATGTGTGGGCACGTTGTATTCGCGGCATTTCTGCAATACCTGACGTATGGCGAACACCTGGTCTGTGGTAGAGCGTTCACCCATAAATCCCGCCTGGTACTGCCCCACGAACTCCCTTGCAATTGGTGTTAGTCGACGGCATAAAATTTGGGAGAGTACCTTGTAGGCGGCGTTCAGCAATGTGATTGCGCGGTAGTTGCTACAATCCAGCTTATCGCCCTTTTTGTAGATGGGACACACGACACCTTCCATCCACTCCTGCGGCAGAACCTCATCCTCCCAAACCTTGGTAATCACCCAATGCAGCGCTCTAGCCAGTGCCTCACCACCGTGTTTAAACAGCTCTCCTGGTAGTTGGTCAACCCCAGGGGCTTTGTTGTTTTTCAGCCGGCCGATCTCCTCCTGGATTTCCTGGAGATTCGGAGCCGGAAGTCGCATGTCCTGCGTGCGTGCTCCTAGGTTCATTACCATACCGCCACCGTTGTCTGCCATATCGCCATTCAGGTGCTCTTCGTAGTGCTGCCGCCACCTTTGGATCACCTCACGCTCGTTCGTAAGAAGGTTCCCGTTTATGTCCTTACACATATCGGGCTGTGGCACGTGGGCCTTACGTGAACGGTTCAACTTCTCATAGAACTTTCGTGCGTTATTAGCGCGGTACAGTCCCTCCGTCTCTTCACGGTCTCGATCTTCCTGCTGGCGCTTTTTCCTCCGGAAAATCGAGTTTTGTCTGTTCCGCGCCCGTTTGTATCGTGCCTCGTTCGCCCTCGTGCGGTGTTGCAGCAATCTCGCCCATGCTGCATTCTTCTCCTCAACTAACTGCTCACATTCGCCGTCATACCAGTCGTTTCTCTGATCCGGAGCCACCGTGCCTAGTGCAGCGGTTGCGGTGCTTCCAATGGCGGGTCGAATATCTCTCCAGCCATCTTCAAGAGATGCTGCGCCTAGCTGCTCTTCCGTTGGGAGTGCCACTTCCAGCTGCTGCGCGTAGTCTTGGGCTAGTCTACCGTCTTGTAGCCGCCCAATGTTTAGCCGCGGTGGACGACTCTGACGCGTGTTGATCACCGTCGAGAGTTTTGAGCGCAGACATACTGTGACGAGGTAGTGGTCGGATTCAATATTCGCATTGCGGTAAGTGCGTACGTTCGTGATGTCGGAGAAGAATTTACCGTCGATTAGAACGTGGTCGATTTGGTTTTCCGTTACTTGATTAGGTGATTTCCATGTGGCCTTGTGGATATTCTTACGGGGGAAGAAAGTGCTTCGGACTACCATTCCGCGGGAGGCTGCAAAGTTTATGCATCGTTGGCCGTTGTCGTTCGATACGGTATGCAGACTATCCGGTCCGATGACCGGTCTATACATTTCCTCCCTTTCTACCTGAGCGTTCATGTCACCGATGACGATTTTGACGTCCCGCAGTGGGCATCAATCGTATGTCTGCTCCAGCTGCGCATAGAACGCTTCTTTCTCGTCGTCGGATCTCCCTTCGTGTGGGCAGTGCACGTTGATGATGCTATAGTTGAAGAAACGGCCTTTTATCCTCAGCTTGCACATCCTTGCGTTGATTGGCTGCCACCCAATCACGCTTTGGCGCATCTTTCCCAGCACTATGAAGCCGGTTCCCAGCTCGTTGGTGGTGCCACAACTTTGGTGGAAGGTAGCCGCTCGATGCCCGCTTTTCCACACTTTCTGTCCTGTCCAGCAGATTTCCTGCAGCGCTACGACATCGAAGTTGCGGGGATGTAATTCATCGTAGATTATCCTATCGCAACCTGCGAAGCCTAGCGACTTGCAGTTCCATGTTCCAAGCTTCCAATCGTGATCCTTTATTCGTCACCTAGGTCGTTGCCGATTGTATCGAGTCGTATTATCTTCTATGTCGTTCGTAATAGTTGTTTTTAAAGGCGGCTTATTGGGCCTGCGCAAACCTCCTGTCTCGTCGGAGGGCCGTCGTGTCAGGGCTGTTTAGCGTCCCACCTAACACCAGGGGTGACATTGCGCATCTCGAATCGAATCACTCGATTCGTAAGTTTTTCGATTCGTTTCGAAAAAATTGCGGCATTATGTATTTCGTTCGACTTCATTCAGTCGCAGTACAAGATTTCGAATGGTGTTGTACTAGTTCAATCGAGTATGTTCTGTCAAACGGAATGTAAACAGAGAGAATAAGAGATAGCTGTCTCCGTGTTTAGTATGCCGCCTGCAGGAGAGACAACCATCAGCGCATGGCGAATGTGAGTAAACAGAGAGAATAAGAGTAATTTCATCTGCGTGTAGTATGTTGTCTGTTGGAAAGGCATCCTTCATGAATTGACAGTTAATTTATAAACAAGCAAATTGTGCTCGATGACTTTAAAAAGCAATATTATTTATTGAGCAGTTGCAACCGATTAAAACACTATGCCGATACGACATGTTTTGTAAATTGAGATATTGTTACGACACAAATTATAAGTTTTATGCATGCACATGTTTACATGCACTTGAGTCATCTCATGGGCGTTTTTTTTATTTAACTCATTTATTTTTACGTAGATCTATATAAATAAAAATTAATTTCTGTCTGTCTGAACCTTATAGACTCGGAAACTACTGAACCGATCGGCGTGAAAATTTGTATGGTGGGGTTTTTGGGCTCGAGGAAGGTTCTTAAGATGGTTCGAGACCCTTCCCCGCTCTAGAAGGAGGGGCTGCCACTCAAATGGAACACAACTTTTTGCATAACTGTCTCTGATCATAAATCAATTTTAGGCGAAACGTAGTTCGTCGGGTCTGCTAGTTGTGGAATAAACACGTTTTTACGCAGATTTTCCTCAAGGATTTTAACGCGGTTTATCGAAATCGTCAAGAAATACGTAAAAACTTCGAAAAACCGATTTTAGTTGAAGTCATTCTTACGCGGATTTCGGGATAATTAGAGATTGCATATTGTCAGGGAACTGTAAAAGAAGGTATACTTATGACATTGTTTTTCTCAAGAAACAATAATAAAACATTTATTCTCTTCTCGTAGAGAAATAATACCAAATTATAATTAAAACTTTCAGCATGAAATATCTCTCGAACAACATTCAAAAGCAAAAAAGGTGACGAGCGTTTTTCATTCCACTGGAGTCGTTTTCCAGTGTGCTATCAAGAATCCATAATACCAAAAATCTCGTTTTTCTTGTACTTCCTCGAGCATACTCGAACGATGAGTCGTTTTCGAGATCGAATCGAAAGCCGTAATACCAAACATGTTCGACTAGAAAGAATTACGTTCGAATCGAGATGCGCAATGCCACCCCAGGACTTTGGCTTGTGCGCTTTGAGCGGCACACGGTCGCTTTGGCGGAGCCTACTTGCGGATACATGCAGCTTTTTATAGAGGTTTAACAGGGCCCACTGTCAAACCCCACCACATCCTAGGCAGGCGCCACAACTCGCAGATGGCCTGGGGAGGGATCGTCAAGCCCTTGGACATAGTCCCTGCTGCCCCCGCCACCATACCAAACTGACTTTTAATAAAACTACCCATCTATAGTCGTTTGTATTACATTTATGAGTTGTTATTATCATTACAATTAAATATTTAATAGACAATCATTATCATGATGCAACGCAAAAAATGAGAAAAATCTTTTGAATTTCGTTGGAAATAAACAATGTGTAGGACTATGCGCTAATTCGTCCAACGCGCTAGTATTCGTCATATCAAATTATAAATCATTAAATACTCGCAAATCGTAAACTAACATAATGAACTAATCATCTGGCGAGATAGAAAAAAAGTGTATACTACGATCTGCATTCATTTAAATTACATTCCGGTGTTACTTACTTGAAATGAAATGCAGTTAAATATAACTTTGAGACTGGGACTTTTTGCACAATTTCCTACGTTATCCGTGCGACGAAGGAAAATCTAGATCGTTCACTGCTGTAGAAGACGCGCAACATCGTCACCAAAATCAACGTAATTCACTGATTTTCACCGCACTTTTCCACATAAATTTCTCACTGCGCACTAAATAAAAGCAATGTTTATTGCACAAGTGAATAATAATTGAAAAATAACTATAACCTAGTTCTTTAAATTCACCCTTTAAGATTCTCGTTCAATCAAATCAAATAAGGTTTACAAACAACCATGCGTTTGCCATGATTCCTCATGCAAGTGAATTTGGAACAAACTGTAGTGTGTTTTGATCTAGACCCATTTTTCTAATACTTATTTAAGGCTTCCCTAGACCTACGCGATTTCATCGCCGCAAAAGAGACAACTAGTCTCCACGATTCTATCATTGGGTCGCTGCAGGCAATGTTTTATTTGACCTTTAAAATGTTTCAAAAAGTAAAGAAAATTTTTAATTATTTTGAGTGGAAGTTCACTGTGATCTGTAAGAGCTGTTTTGGTTCCGAGCGCTGTTAGATGGTAGAACAATTATAATATAAAAGCACATGTAAGGACGTGGCCAGATGTGTGGAGAAAATCGTTACCGCCTAACTGTTGATTGGGTAGAATCTACAATGGTCGTGGATATGCTTATCCTTGCAACTCCATCTACGATTTAAGCAAGGACTCTTGCTATGCTATGCTAAGATCATTGTTGTGGGGAATAAAGTGAGTCCGAAAAATGCATTTGCATTTGTTGGTTACATTGATGGATAAAGTGGAACGTATTTCTTATTTCATGATAAAAATAATGAAATAAACTAAAATATTTAAAAATGACATTAATATAAAAAATGATAACGAATTTGAAATTCAATCGTAGTTGGCATTTGAAATGCCAGCATACTCAGAAGCTAATGAGAAGAAATTTGAAATTCAATCTCAGTAGGCTGACAGGAACGGTGAAAATAAACGATGATTCAGTGTTCTGTTTTTGAGGCGTGAACATGCGAATAATCCTTCGGTGTTCCGCGCTTGTTTTCGTTGGTGAGAGGCAAATCGGAAGACGGATTTGCTTGGCTACGACAATGGCGTAGTCGTTGCTCCCTACAAGGTAAGAGAGTTCAGCAGTAGAAGAAAAGCTGAATGAGGCAAACAAATATGGAAAGCCTCCGACGTAAAAAAATATGGCAAAAAAAAAGGTAGGCTATGATTGGTGAAGGGTAAAAAAAAAGGTAAACCCCAGACGAGATATAGCAAAAAATAATGGTAAGCCTCAGTCTGAAAAAATGGTAAAAAATAATGGTAAGCCATACAAAAGGCAAAAAAAAAATGGTAAGCCTAAGTTGGAAAAGAGAACGGCAAAAAAAAAGATAAGCTAAGGGCAAATAGAAAGAGAGAGAGAGAGAACGCGAGAAAATAATATGGCAAAAAAAATAAGAAAAGTCATGAAAAAAATTACACACATATGAAAAAAAGGGGGTGTCAATAGGCGAGAGAGAATCTTGACAGAATAGTGATAAAGCAAAAAAAATAGATTGTGTTTCAATGAGCAAAATAAGCAATATTGAGAAATATAAAAAAACGAAGGTGGTCTACCATTTCAAGATCAGTTATTAGTTATGTTTGGAACTCATCCGCTATGCAGCGCGTTAGATTGACAGTTCCTTCGCAGTTCGGTTGACATCTATAAGATTTGGAAAGTTGTCTTCTACAGAGTCGTTGAGAAAATCAAAATCAATGAGATGAATATTTGTTAAGTCTTAAATTTATCTGACCGACAGAGCTGTTGTTCAAGATAGTAGGTTGAGTTGAATATCTCTTTGTCGGTGAGATTTGGAAAGTTTTCGTAATCTAAAAAGTCGTGGAAAAAACAAATTAAATTTTTTTTTCTGAATTGAAGATGGTGTTGTTTGCAATATATCTGCTTGGTGGTATCAGATTGCATAAGTTTGCCAATTCGGTTAAGTATCTCAAAATCTTGGATTTGGATTGGATTTGGATTGGATTTGGATTGGATTTGGATTGGATTTGGATTTGGATTGGATTTGGATTTGGATTGGATTTGGATTTGGATTGGATTTGGATTGGATTTGGATTGGATTTGGATTTGGATTGGATTTGGATTGGATTTGGATTTGGATTGGATTTGGATTGGATTTGGATTGGATTTGGATTGGATTTGGATTGGATTTGGATTGGATTTGGATTGGATTTGGATTGGATTTGGATTGGATTTGGATTTGAATAATTTTTCGTTTTTCATACTTCCTTGTCCATTATTCTAAGTCTATCTCAATTGTCATAAGACAGTTTGTTACTATAACGACAATTAAACACATTTTCAACATATTGTGATATATGTAACTTATTTTGATAAAATTTTATCTTAGTAGTTGTATATGGTCTTTGGAGCTGGATTCAACGAATCAGTGAATCAGTGAACAAATGCGTTAGGAAAGTATTGAACGTAATATACATATAAGAACGCCGAAAGTGCCGTGGGAGCCGCCCACTGAGCGGTGAAAAGTACGATGGACGTTAACGAGATCAAAATGATTACTTGAAAGAACCGAAAAAAAAACAAAATTGTCAATCAGATCATTGAACGGTGTGTCGAGCAGTGAATCCAGCAGCAGCAGTTCAAGGAGCGACCTGCTCAACTAACAAAATCACCTGCACCGGTTGCTACTGCTCTGCACGTACCTACACAATAGGGCTTTCATTCCCGGAAACGATTTCCCGGGAAATCATACTTCCCGGGATTTATGTATCAGTTTCCCGGGAAATGAACACACTCAAATATTTTGTAATAATTGTCTTATTTTTTAAATTTGATGATAACGGATTTTGGGGTATCAACTACATTTTTTTACTAGCATCATCTCACTATTTATTTCACTTTTGAAGTTTAAGAATTTAAGTTATAATTAAAAATGCTACAGAATCATACGGTGCATTCCAACACGTGTTGAAGAGAGGCGAGACAAAGAATCAGTGTGTATCTATTGTTCGTTTATTCAGTAGGTTGAATTCAGTCGAAATAAAAATTTAGTGTCTGTGGTGAAACAGCAGAGCTACCAATGTTCGCAGATATCCAGGCAATAGCAGTGACCGCTTTGGCAGGTTTGTCCTATATTATTGTCAAATGTTTTTTATAACCATCAATCCTTTTTTATTCAATTCTCGAACAGACTCATATTCCGATAACTTGTTTGTATTTTGAGATATTTCTGAAATATTTCATTTGAATATTTTATAATATTGGTGGACTAACAGATCTTGATGGAAAAACAGATTTTAGGTCTTTAGTATGCGATCATTACAACTGTCTTACAACAAATACTCGCAAAACTTTCGCAATTTGATGCGTTTTAGGTGCTGTTCGCCATTTCAAGCAAAGTTTGACTGGAAAAATGTTATAGTCAGTATCATTAAAGTACGACAATCAAGCACTCGCCTGAAAGTTCTTTTTTTATTTCGAATGGAAGAATTCTCATTTCATATATTTCGTTCGTCTGTGGAAAATTGTTTATCCTTCAAAGGTGACCAGTTGCACTAAAAAAGTAGTCTAGTATAAGAATAGTTCTTGTTAGGAATATTTTGGCGATAATAGAAGAGAATCTCTCAAAGCCGTCGTTGTCCAAAAACTGGAAAAAATGCGGATACAACCTAAAAAAGTTAAAAAAAAGAGCGATGGGTAATGTTTTTAACATAACCGCGAGTAGACGTAGGACTTGTATAAACGTAACGATTTACATTTTTAACTTCTACCTTTTGGATCTATGGAGTTTGATTATAGATATTGATATTGGAAACGATAACTTCCATGCTGTGTAGAATTATTAGCAAATTGTTTATCAAAAACTTCTGGAAATAAAATTAATAATTAAATACATAGTTAGAATTGCTTTGTTCATAACTATTAAGCCCTTATTTACTCGGCAAATGTAGGGGTTTTATAGATTTCTTAGATGATAGTATTTGAAGTTTAAAAATTCTATTAATAAAATTTTCAGACTTGGGCAAATTGTGCTATGCTAGGAAACTGTCTCGTTTTCCAAACAAAGAAATACAGCATCATTTCGTTGCTTCTTTTTGCTAACATGCATGCTTACTGCTGAAAAAATCACAAAAATAAGAAACAAGTTAAGGAGCAGTAGCCCTACTTAAATAAAGGAGGTACTGCTAAAACGTCAACGAAAAATTATTTAATGTTTTGATTCCAAACTCCGAAACTTAAATATTTTTCTGGAAATAATTTTTTGCGGACTTTTGACGTAAACTACGTCTAAGGGGAAGACTCGGATACAGGGTGACAAATGAAAATTTCCAAATTCGAGACCGTCACGAAATCATGTAAGATTTCGAACTTTAATAGCGCCTTTGTCTTCCGATGAATTTTTGAGATTTATATATCAATCGACTCGGAAATTCTCTACCAATTTGTCAGTTATATTGAAACTTTGGGTTATAAACGGAGTTCAGTGCGTGATCTCTCTTGTTTCGGACAGCAGAACGATCGCGTGGTCGGACGAAATATTGTGTTCTGCATTGCGCGGCCGGTAATAAAAATAATTAGTTCAGTGCGTGATCTCTCATGTTTCGGACAGCAGAACGATCGTGCGGTCGGCCGAATTATTGTGTTCTGCATTGCGCGGCCGGTAATAAAAATAATCAGTTCAGTGCGTGATCTCTCATGTTTCGGACAGCAGAACGATCACGCGGTCGGCCGAATTATTGTGTTCTGCATTGCGCGGCCGGTAATAAAATAATCAGTTCAGTGCGTGATCTCTCTTGTTTCGGACAGCAGAACGATCGCGTGGTCGGACGAAATATTGTGTTCTGCATTGCGCGGCCGGTAATAAAAATAATTAGTTCAGTGCGTGATCTCTCATGTTTCGGACAGCAGAACGATCGCGCGGTCGGCCGAATTATTGTGTTCTGCATTGCGCGGCCGGTAATAAAAATAATCAGTTCAGTGCGTGATCTCTCATGTTTCGGACAGCAGAACGATCGCGCGGTCGGCCGAATTATTGTGTTCTGCATTGCGCGGCCGGTAATAAAAATAATCAGTTCAGTGCGTGATCTCTCATGTTTCAGACAGCAGAACGATCGCGTGGTCGGACGAAATATTGTGTTCTGCATTGCGCGGCCGGTAATAAAAATAATCAGTTCAGTGCGTGGTCTCTCTTGTTTCGAAGCGGGCTTGGTAGTCATATGGCTACTGCTTCTGCCTCATACGCAGGAGGTCGTGAATTCAATCCCAGGTCCGTTCCATTCTCCTAATTTGTATCTTTCTCTTTATTTCTCATGTTCCAGCAATCGCTAGAACTGGAAATGGACTTCCATACCGTTTCCATTACTATTCCTATACCTCTTCAATTTGAGTATTCTAACAGTAATCTGCTAGAATTGGAAATGAACTTATAGAGCTCGTTTCCTACATCCAATTAGAAATTCCATCAGTTACCTTCTCCTATATATCACATTGGCAGCTCGTTAACCAAGACGGACCTCTGCCTCTCCAACCTAACCCAGAAATTCCAATAAATTCCGCATGAACTCGTGGCAAGTGCAGAGGTATATTCGGCTTGCAGTGGGCGAGTGATTGCATCATCATTTCCTCCCCCTTCCCTACATTGACTTGCATTCTGACGTGGCAGGCGCCAGTATGACCTAACAAATGAGATCACCAATACTTGTACATTGAAGATGTGTGCTAGTCCCAAGCAAACATCTGTTGGTTCCCTGTGCAAGAACAGCTGATCTGGTCATAATGGAGTAGCAACTACGAGCAGTCAATCAAGCTCAAGCTCAAGCTCAAGCTATATTGAAACTTTGGGTTATGAATGTTAAAATAGGGTATCGGATCATTTTGGCAGCACCCTCTTTTCTTGTCCACAAGAGTCTCGTTTCGGCCGTCGCCGTTCAGTGAGGTTGGCTTTTGGACTCTGCTTTTTGTGCGGTGTTTCGCACAAAAAGTAGAACAATGGAGCCAGACCAGTGACCGCGGTCGAAACAAATATAACAAAAATGCGTAATGTAGTGCATGGTGTGATGCAGATAGGGGCATGTTTGTGCAGGCATGAGACGATGAGACGATAAATTGTTATCAATGCCAATGCTCTTGCTAGTAATGCAATCATCGCAATGTAATTGCACAAACATGTTTATATTAAAAAACGACTTTGGAAAAATGTTGATCTTTTTTTTTGCAAACTTAAAACTAATAAGGCCGTTACACATATTTATTAAAAATTATGGTCTACCCAAGGTCAAGGTCTACTGATCTCCGCAAAGTCAAGGGGGGAGGGGGTAATCTTCTTCTGCTTCTACTGAATCGAGCGGCGTAAAAATTTGAATGCAGAGGTTTTTAAAGCCGGGGAAGGTTCTTAAGATGGTTCGAGACCCCTCTCCTCTTTGAAATCTGGCTCCTATACAAATGAAACACCAATTTCATCATAACTCACCAAATCTGGCATGTGGAGCTTTGGAAGGGAGCTTTCTGTGGTGCTTTGTAACCCCCCCCTTATGGAAAGGGGGCTCCCATACAAAAGAACATAACTGCATAACTGCATAACTCGAGAACTAATCAGAGAATAAATCAATTTTAGGCGAAACAAAATTCGTTGCGTCTGCTAGTGAAAAATAAATATTAAAATGGAAAAAAATAAAAAAATAAACTCCTCGGATTTGTTAAAGAATGTTTTGAAAGTTCTCAAAATTCACCGGAAATTTGTTTTGTTGCCCCTCAAAGTGTTATTTTTGAGCAAAAAAATCCGAAGGTGCGCGCCTGAATCAGAAGGATTTACCTTCGATTCAGGAAGTGTGAATGCACTTAAGATATTTTTATAATACGTGGGTGCAATCATGCGGTACTTATTGTACACGACTAAAGCTTCGGAACGCATATGTTCTTGATACGAGCTATATGAGTAAAAATAGCTATCACCTTCTAGCTCCCTGATTCCCTGAGTCTTGCAATGATAATAATAAAATGGTTGCACGAATATTTTATTCATAGTGACACTGCCAGACAGTGGGAGTTAGATTGTAATAACACACACACCCTCTTTTCCCGTCCGCAACGTTTACTACTAGCGCGCATCACAACCAAATTAATTGGGTTTTGGTACATGATTGACATTTTATGATTCTAGTGATGCACAAAAAACAAGATATGGCTATGATTGGAATGTTTCTGAATGACAAATGTTGCAAACAGAAAAGAGGATGCTTCCCTAGGGTTTCTTCTAATGAAATATTTCATCAAATGCTTAAAAACCCAAATGTAGGCAATTCGGATCCAAAAAAGGCATCATTACCACTGAGGAATAAATTTGGGTTTTCATAGTAATTTTTTTTAACAATCGTAGGGACACGGCAGGTATTTCCGTCCATCGTCATAGGGGCTGAAATCAATGAAAGCAACGTCATTTTGCTAGAACTCGAAACCAGTAACATAAGTATAAGTAATCAAATGAATTTTCTAAAAATATTCATGCATGATGGCACTACAATCCTCGATGAACAAAACTGCCTTACGTAGTTTACGTTGGGCGATTGTGTCTTGTACATAACCCTTCTGATTTTTTAAAACATTACATGTAATACAGCGACATTTTCTAATCTAAAATGAATATCAACACTGTTGCTGATTGTGCATTTAATTGCTTCCTGCGAATAAATGAAAGTAAGCATTCTAATCAAATTTTATATTATCATCAGTGTAGTTGATTTTTTGTTGTGGAAACTGTTATAGTATGACCATGTTTTAATGTACGTGTCGTTTAGTACCAAGCACAACTTAACATATGGTCAGTCATATGCCATGACTCGTACCCATCCGGGATCATGTGAATTATGAAACCAATCACTTTTGGTGGATGAGCAGACCAAATCTCTCTAATTTTATTCTTCTTCATCCACCACCGCCGCCCTCGCTGCCTCAGCCATCATCGGTCTATAACCGTGAACTCCGAGCGATGCGATGGGCGATTGCATCCATCGCAACCGACACCACTGCATTCGACCATCGTCAAGCACAGAATGACAAAAAAAAAATGCGCTCACTTCTATCATACATATTCGCAGGCCCATCGGCAGTTCTACCGCTGGCGGTGGACCCGAAGGCCCGTGAAATGCCGTATTCTGATGTCCGTGTTAGGAATGCACGGGATTGGTTATATATGAAATTTTTGGTGGGTTTGAAAAGAATTGAAATTTTCAATAGCTTATCGCTAATAATCTTAAGGAGAGTGTCCGAGTCGATTGATATATAAATCTTAAAAATCCATCGAAAGATAAAGGCGCTAATATCGTTCAAAATCTTCCCTTTCAGCGTAACGTATAGTAAAAAGAAAGACGTAAGTCCTACGTCAAAATATGGAAAAGTAGCACATAGCAGCGCTCATCAGGACACTGCAGATCTTACTCTTGAGCCAGAGCAGATGCTGATACTTATTTCGAACTGAACCAAAACTTTCTCAGGCTTTAAACAACTTTTCATCATTTGAAGACAAAATAGCAAGCATCCCTGATGTCGAATGAATATTTTCGAAATGATATTTTACGATAAAATTTAAACTACGATTTTGAATTAGTTTCGAGAGTTTTTTTTATTTCCCGGGATCCCGGGAAATCCCGGGAAATTATTATTTTATTTCCCGTTTCCCGGGTAGTTGATTCCCGGGAAAAATGGAAGCCCTACACACAACTCACCTTCGCATTTTTTCTACATATAAGAATCATTGATGTCGCCGTTTGCTGCCGTTCGCCTGCGATAATAGACTTATATTCATATTTTGCACATTAAACAGTAGTCATTTTTTTTTATTCGTATATTTATTTGGTAGGCACTCTGTATTCTTAACCGCTACTGTGCCGTGATCTACTGTGGTACTCTGCTGTACAGAGTCCACACAGAATCTATTTTTAGATGTCCATAATTCGTTATTGTTGGCGTGGCCAGTCCATATCACCGTGAGTCCATTGTGTTCATTTGTCTATGTGGTGAATCCAGTTATCATTGCTTTGTTCGGTTGCCATTAATCGAAGAACGTTAGAGGAATGCCTCCGAGAAGAACAGTTTTGTCAGTAGTCATCAGGCAGCCGTGTCGGTGAGGCGCGTTCTCCAAAACGCCACCGTACGGACTGCGCTTCTGGCGACTGACAAGGGTTTGGTGAAGGGGCTGGAAATCGAACCCATGACCATTCGCTTATGAGGCGAACGTGTAGCCAACTACGCTACGGGACCCACCAAACAGTAGTCATTATCTTTCAAATGATGTGACAAGATTTTATCATAATATGATTTCACAAATGCTCAACACCGACTTACTAAAAGTAGGCAATAAAAATAAATGGAGCAAAGTCACTCTGGATATGATTTTGGTATGACCTTCTAGTCCGGATACGTATTTCAACCTAAATAGTCAGGCTATCTAGAGGGTCGTGATCAAAATACGTATCTGTAAATATACAATTGAGTGGTAGATACAATCAAATGGGACATTAATAACTAGTTAACTCGCGCTAAAAGGCTCGAAATATTTTTATTTAAATTAAAATTACAATTAAAATTCGTGGAATGTTTCCCCATGCCATAAGAAGTCTTATGACAAGTAATAATTTTCTAGCCAAAAATTCTGCATAAAAGCCCCACGCTATAAACACTGTGTAGAGGAAAGATGGGTCCTACTTTTTCGTCTTTTTTCTTGACCTAATTTATCTTTTCTAGGCAAAGACATCAACCGTGAAAGCTTACGCATCTGTTATGAAAAAACGGTTTCTCCTGACGCGGCTCTGACGTGGTCGTGTTGACCATTGAGAAACATGATTGATTAGAATGTACCTAGAATGTAGGATCGGTTGGCATTGTTGGCAATACCGCGGGAAAGAAACTTCAAGTGGCTTGGTAAAAAAATCTCAGATTTCGTCATTACCAATGCTATCATTATCGTTTCTTGTCTTGTTCCGTTGACGTCGATTGTTCCTTTTCAGGTCATATGATAGAATTAGTTCCCCCACAAACATTCGAGAACAACATTTACGTTATAGTGTAAAATAGGTCAAATAATTTGAGAATATTGTAAGAGGTTTTGCATCGATTTATGATTACTGACACTGTTCTACTGCCGATCACTGTTGATCACAAATAGAGTATACGATAAACAAAAAGATAATGTACCTTGTTATGAATAGATAATAACATGATAGTTTTTCAGTAACGTGTCTTTTCCTGTTGTTAAACGATTTTGTACTTCTTCTGCTAGGCTTTTTTGCAATATTATTTCTCTTTGCAAATAGCTACTAAGTTTTCAAAAGGTGGAATTGATGAAATCACGATTTTTTTTACCTAAAATGTGTTCAGATCGGTTTTTTAAAAGCAAAGTAGTCAATTTGAGCGAGAAGACAAATTTGGATGCTAGAGGGTGTAGTGTAGTGTATATATCTGTTGATCTAAGCTATATGAACATGTATGCGTATATTATCCGTACCTCAATAAGCATGTATATTACTGACCACTGCCATCGATGTAAGTCGATGTTCTTTTATTGAAACCACAAAAATTACAACGCAGAATCAAGGGTCCACCCCTGCGCGATCAGAGGGTTAAGTGAACTATGAAGAATAGCGTCTGTTTAAAATAAAAGGCATAACTCGTAAGAACAGCCTATGATTAATAGAATGAAACCTCCAATCTCTGTCTATTCGATTTTTTTTTCATCTGACGACCTTTTGTCTTTTCAATCTTTCATCCTTTTGTCCTTTTGATCTAGTTATTATTTTTAACTTTCAATCTTTTGTCCCTTCGACCTTTTGTCCTTCCGTCCCTTTATCCTTTCAACATTTTGTTCTTCGACCTTTTGATACAGATTTTTTGCCCTTCTCGTATATAAAGTATAGGGTAAAGGCTATAGGTATGATCGATCCAAAAACAAACTTTTTATAGAATGCCCGCAGACCCATAGTGTTATATACCGATCGACTCAGTTCGCCGAATTGAGGTGATGTCTGTGTGTGTGTGTGTGTGTGTGTGTGTGTGTGTGTGTGTGTGTGTGTGTGTGTGTGTGTGTGTGTGTGTGTGTGTGTGTGTGTGTGTGTGCGCAAAACTACTCAAAAAATGTCACTCATTTTTCGGGCACTGATCCTTAACCGATTTGCTCGCAACAAGTTGCATTCGACGTAGAATCCTGTCCCATTGTTTCCTATTTGAAATTGGCCATATCGGACTATGGGATCGAAAGTTATGGCCAAAATACAAATTCATACGAAAAAATCGCGTAAAAAATGTCACTCATTTTTCGGGCACTTATCCTTAACCGATTTGCTTGCAACAAATTGCATTCGACGCAGAATCCTGTCCCATTGTTTCCTATTTGAAATTGGCCATATCGGACTATGGGATCGAAAGTTATGGCCAAAATACAAATTCATACGAAAAAATCGCGTAAAAAATGTCACTCATTTTTCGAGCACTTATCCTCAACCGATTTACTTGCAACAAGTTGCATTCGACGCAGAATCCTGTCCGATTGTTTCCTATTTGAAATTGACCAGATCGGACTATGGGATCAAAAGTTATGGCCAAAATACAAATTCATACGAAAAAATTGCGTAAAAAATGTCACTCATTTTTCGGGCACTTATCCTCAACCGATTTACTTGCAACAAGTTGCATTCGACGCAGAATCCTATCCCATTATTTCCTATTTGAAATTGGCCAGATCGGACTATGGGATCGAAAGTTATGGCCAAAATACAAATTCATACGAAAAAATCGCGTAAAAAATGTCACTCATTTTTCGGGCACTTATCCTTAACCGATTTGCTCGCAACAAGTTGCATTCGACGCAGAACCTTGTCCCATTGTTTCCTATTGGAAATCGGCCAGATCAGACTATGGGATCGAAAGTTATGGTCAAAATACAAATTCATACGAAAAAATCGCGTAAAAAATGTCGAGCACTTATCCTCAACCGATTTGCTCGCAACAAGCTGCATTCGACGCAGAATCCTGTCCCATTATTTCCTATTTGAAATTGGCCAGATCGGACTATGGGATCGAAAGTTATGGCCAAAATACAAATTCATACGAAATAATCGCGTAAAAAATGTCACTAATTTTTCGGGCACTTATCCTCAACCGATTTACTTGCAACAAGTTGCATTCGACGCAGAATCCTGTCCCATTATTTCCTATTTGAAATTGGCCATATCGGACTATGGGATCGAAAGTTATGGCCAAAATACAAATTCATACGAAAAAATCGCATAAGAAATGTCACTCATTTTTCGGGCACTTATCCTCAACCGATTTGCTCACAACAAGTTGCATTCGACGTAGAATCCTGTCCCGTTGTTTCCTATTGAAAATTGGCCATATCGGACTATGGGATCGAAAATTTTACCATTTTTTTTATGGAAAAATCGCTAAAAAAATGTCGCTCATTTTTCAGGTACTTTTCCTCAACCGATTTGCTCGCATTAAATTGCATTCGACGCAGAATGTCTCATTGATTCCTATTGAAAATTGGCCAGATCGGACTATGGGCTTAGAAGTTATGGTAAAATTACTATTTATTGTGAAAAAGAGTTCAACAACACTTTTTTAGCACTTAGACTTCATCTATTCCCCAAGCAACACAAGTTCAACAAATCTGGTTGCAGTAACCATATTGTGACTGAATCCGGTCATATATAAGTTACTGTGATTGATGTGCAATATGTATGCTTCTCAGGTCGCTCGCAACAGATTGCATTCGACGCAGAATCTTGTCCCATTGTTTCCTATTGAACATTGGTCAGATCGGACTATGGGATCGAAAGTTATGGCGAAAATACTAATTTTAAAACTACAAAATAAAATGCCATTTTTTGCTCTTATGCTCATCCGATTTGTTTGCAACAAATTGCGTTTGGCAAGAATTTTTTTATGCATATAAACAAATATGAAAAATAAGACCAATCCACATATTGTAGGGTCATGGGTTCGAGTCCCATCGAAGGGAAAGTGGTTACCTCCAATACATTTTCCAAATCAATATCTTCCACATAACGTACATATTCACATATGAGTTTTCATAACATTGTAAATTAACGTCCAAGTCGGGTGGTTTAATCCCCGGAAATAGGCAATTACCTTTGATAGAACCCCACATATTGGTGTTATTTTAGATTTTTCCAAACCTTTTGAACGAACGAGAAAGGCACCATCACCGCTAGGTGGATTAATCTGGGTTTTTTTATTTTCATTGTGATGTATGGAAGTACCTTTGAAATGAAGACTACACCCAGGTTTTTTTTACGCGGTTGGAATTCATTAATTTCTCGGTTAACCTGAATTTTCACAGCTTTTTAAATATCCCCTGAATTTTCTTTGATATTTTGTGATTTTTTTCGTGGGGTTAACTCATTGCTTCATTGACGCTGAAGATCTAAAACGACCAAAATCAAACCGTGTAAAAAAAACCTGGGTGTATTTAGTGGGTTAACTCAAAAGGGATGAACTGTCAAATAGAAGTGTTTTACGAGTGGGGGCAGCGATGTCTAGCTAAAACGTACAGAATAACATTAACAGTTCAGATAAATTTTGACAGCGATTAGTTTAATAAGGCTTGTAAATCAATGTCAGTTCAATGAATAATAAATAAACAAGTGAACAAATGAACAAAATCATTGTGTGTAATGTGGTGAAATCTCTGAACTTGTTATATCGGAATGCAGCCAGGTTTTGGTGGAAACTAGTACCTCGTAGACACAGCTTCCTAGTAGTATACTTCGGACAATTTTGAACTTCTTGGTAGTATAGAGTGAAATAGAATACTATCTGAACCGAGTTCATTAGTATTCAAGAATATACAAGGGTTAGACGAATTGCTAAGACTTTTTCTGTTATGGGAAACATCATTATTCATTAGCCCAGTAGGCGTTCATAAAATGATCGTACTCAGTCTGATAACACAGGCTGAAAGCCCGTTACATCCGCTCCCGACCAGGACGGCTGTTGATCGCTGGTTGGAAGGTCTCGACTATGTTAGGGGCTCTGGGACTTCAAGCTGCTTTTCTTAATCTGTTATTTCTGTGTTTTTTCGTTCCAATAATATGTCATACTTAATTTCAGTAACGGTTATAGGTTTAATTTTTCCCATTTCCAGAATTGATAGGATATGAAGTGAATCAGGTATTGCAGAGCCTGTACTGACAATAATGTTTCTGAAACTCTTTGCAAGGTCTTAAATTGACAATATACAATTTTCAATAAATATTCATGTTATTCTGCGTCTATGAGGTGAGGCGTTTCGAATGAAGTGACAATTGTCGATACCTCTAATTTGAATTACACGGTCGTCTCACATAAGACGTGTCGGAATAGACAATTATCGAGTCATTCGAGACGCAAAATAAGCACAAAATGTAGTAAACAACTGCCCAAAGATAACGGCAAAGCGCCGCTCAGTGCAGTTTTCGCTGACAGATCGATTAATTCTGGAAAAGTTTAAAGGTGTACGAACAAGCCCCTGCTATCGTAAAACTGCTCAATGGGGAGCGCAAAATCGCCATAATTAATAGACTCTGTCGATTTGTTGGTGTATGCCACTAGCAGAGGCCGCGTCGGTATGTTTTGACGATGAAGTGTTTTTTCGAATGTGGTGCTAAAAATTTCATTGCCGAGCGCTCATTAAGCAGAGTATCCGGTTGCGAACGCGAATAGAAGGAAAATGGCTAAGGGAAGGAGCTCCGGTGAAAAATATGTTTGTGAGCAGGTTAATGTCAGTATAATGGTAAATCAAATTTTTGATTTAGCACCGTATCCTGTAATGGCGTGTGAGTGCTATTGGTCAATACGGCAGTTAGTAATTCATTTGAAAAATTGAAAGACACACCACCACAAAGCGACTCATTTAGAACCTTATTCTCGCGATCAGTAATTCAAAACATAGAGGAAAATGAGCAACAGTTCGAGGAGAAATGTTGATTCGACGGCGTTCGTATAAACATCCAATTTGTTTATCCCGAAAAACATGGCTGTGATCGAAGTGTGCGGGGATCGTTAATGAGTTTTGTTTACGTGGTAACAACGTGATCGAACTGCCACACATCTTTTATATAAATATCTACTTATCCTATGTTTTTGTGGGACAGAAGTGTGAGGTTAAAGAAAACTTTTGTATATCCATTCATTACCCAGTTGAACAAAAAATTGCCAATAAATTATGCATCATTGCAATTTTTACCTCGATTGCCGAAAATTGGCTGAAACCTGTCGAGATTTGACCAGCCGACTATTCGACATTATCTTGTTATGGAATCTCAGTAAACGAATTCCGAAAATCAGCTATGGTAAAAGATCCAATAGTGAAAAAATTAAACTTTAAAAAAATTTAATCTTTTTGATGCCTTGCATTTAATCTATACTTCATTTTGCTTTCCTTGAGAGTGAGTTCGAAAGCTCTTCAGCTTTATTTTGCATAAAAGTGTTGAAGTTGTCACAGAACCCAGTCTTACTATCTAGAACGAATTCACCAATTATAGGTGCATTGTTCCAATAGTTGCGGTATTTCATTTCTCATGTTCCTATAGTTGCGAATCCCATTGGTTTTACACGGGATTCGCAACTATCGGAACACTGTAGGTACAAAGCCGAGAAAAAATAGGAATTTCATGAATACTTTACCGATATTGAGGAAGTAGTGTTGAACTTAATTTTAAAATTAAAGAAACACTTTAATAAAGATTTGAAAAAAAAAAAGATATTGAGGAAGTTTCCAAGCTGTTTTCTTCTATTTCTTATTGTGACAATATGGGTTGCTACGATTATTTCGTATATTCTCTAAAAAAAGTATACTACCGCAACTATTGGAACATCCACGACTATCGGATACCCTTAAACATTTTTGGTTGTTAAAAAGTCTGATAACTGATACTCAGATAAAATGTCCAAATCGAGATTAGACATCTGTGGTCGCCGAATGAAACAAAGTGTGTAGCTACGTTCTCATACCGACCATATTTTTTTTGTAAATCTAAATTTCATGATTCCTTATCATTGCACAATTAGCATCACAAGATTTCTTCTTCTAACTCAAATAGGTCGTCAGGCCACTCCATTTATAATTATTACTTCCGCCACCAGATAGGAGCAACCGGTTCGAAGAAACCCCCAGTTCCAAACGACCGCAAAAATGATTACACTTTTCCCTTATTCGAGCTATCATTCACACCCCCAGTCTTATCGATTCTCATCCACCCACGACGACTCTTCCGCAACAACCATTAGGAGGCGATGCTGTTGTTGTTTCTGCCACTACGCTGCCCGCGCGCCGACGTTGGGTCGTACTACAAGCAATTATTTGTCGTTTGCGTTGTCGTTATTGTTGTCCCGAACCATTGAACTGTCACACAGGGCTGATTGCGCTGGGCTTGGTGGATATGTAAAAGAAAGAGCAGGAAGTGAGCAACAACAAAAAACATGGGCACAAGTTTGGAAAGTGGAGCAGCCAAACTGGGAGGAAAAGCGATTTGCTGGCTGTTGATCGTCGTTGGTCGTGCTTCGGCTGCGTTTATGTGCTCTGCAAGACCAAGCGTCTCCATCGTATAATCGTTCCGAGGCAGTGATGAAACTCAACCGTCGCGTCGTCATCCATCAAGTAGCGGGTCGGTCACTCATTTTCTTTCTGTGTGCGAAGAAAATCACTCAGTTAGTCCGCGGGTGGTGGGTGAGTAATTTGGCGTGCGTGTGAGCGAACGGTTGTAAAATAGCTGGTTTAGATAAAACGGGAGTGTCTGCCTTTTGGCAATTGATTAGCATCGGAAGCATATTTGGGCACGATAGGGTAGGCGCGGTGCGGTAGCGCTCGGTTAGGTTTGCTATTGATTGACGGTGAGAAGTGAAGAATTTAAGTGCTTGCACATGACGTGCATCATATTTAGATTACTTCATTCGGAACAAGGCCATATAAAAAGAGGCTTATAACGTTCATTTCTTTAACAGACAAGTTTATGCTCATCTAACCAAATCCACTATTTTATGATTACAGAATAGTGGATTAAATTAGCAAATACGCATACTTTGACTTCAACCGTAAAGGCTACCTTTTTATGTCTCGTACATTAATTGGCGTTTGTGTGTATTTGTGCAAGTCTGAATAATAATATCTATTCTTCCTTATCTTATCACAGTATGTTGTAATGTATATCACTCGAATAGGTTTAGTAATTTGTATTATATTACTCATTTGATTGCAATCAAGCAAAATTAACAATAGGACATATCACCTTCTTGGTTTAGAGGTCGCTTAGTTAGTTATATATGACTTTTTTTTCTCGGATTTTCCGCTTCTTCATTCGTCAAGTATTTAAACACAGTACGGCACCTTATAGTAAGCTTGTAAACTGTTGTCAGTCATATTGTATACAGAAGTTAGACAAAAAAGTAAGACGAGCTCGGTGGTTTAGTGGCTACCGCCTCCTGCCTTATAAGCCGGAGGTCGTGGGTTCAATTCCAGGCTCGTCACTTTCCTTTGCTTCTCACGTTCTACCAAACGGTTCCTAATGTTATACTCTTCACACTAACAATTCCAAAAGCCTCCCGTGGCACCTATGAGAGATCGTAGAGTTCTCTACAACTTTGTTTAGTAGGTATCGAGCTAACCAACCTTCCTCTTCCTCAGCATTTGCCAGGATGTGGCCAGGACAAATCTCGACTCTTGGAGATTGCCTTGCTTCCATCTATGTGATAGTGATTAGTCCTATATCAATATCTGTGAAAACGGATGGAAATAATGCTACTAGTATAGTGATGAACTCTAGCCATTTAAGAAAAATCACTTAAACAAAAATAAAAAATATGCTACTCTTATACAATAGTCTAGGTTTGTTATTGACTTCAGCAGATTGAAAGGAGAAGTAGCAGATCGCTTTTTCAAAGAGTTAGGGTGGTGGGAAGAAGGATTCTGAATGGAGATGATTTTCGCAACTTATCAGGCGGTCGAAGCTACAAACTCAAGACCTTATGTTGAGCAATTAAAGCAAACCCAATTTACTTATACAAATCGTTTCAGCGCTCTGAAGGGTTTTTAAATGAAAACATATAATTGGTTTATGTGCAATAATAATGAAATAATTAAAATTAGAATTTGCTCACCAAATTAGCCTTCGAAAAACATCCTGCAAATAATCAGAGAAAATGCTTTGTTCTTAGTCAATATCTTGAAATAAAACTTAGAAATCAAGAAGAGTTCTTCTGGCTGATATAGTTAGTGATAGAAATATCGATGGTCAAATGAACTCGAGAACAGCTCAACCTGAGGGAGAATACGGGCACATATTGATGAACCGATCTTCGTCCAAACCTTTTTGAAAGATTATTCCATTTTATTTCGCCGCTTGCTATCCTAGGCTTAGTTTTTCGCTTTAAGGTCGCCAGTAATTAAGTACTTCCCGCATTGTCGACTCAGTTTTATTAAGCACTAGCAGACCCGATGAACTTCGTTTCGCCTAAAATTGATTTATTCTCTAAATAGTTCTCGAGTTGTGCAGTAATTTATGATTCATTTGTATGGGATCCCCCGTTTCCAAAGGAAGGAGGGGTCTCGAACCATCTTAAGAACCTTCCCCGGCCCCAAAAACCTCTCCATACAAATTTTCACGCCGATCGGTTCAGTAGTTTCCGAGTCTATAAGGTTCAGATAGACAGAAATTCATTTTTATGTAGGGGGAATGACGGCTTTGGCAGAATTTGTTATTTTTGGCAGGGGTTTTTATGACTGACTAGGCTCAAATTTGGACTAAACATTCTTTTGCATATCAAAGAATATTGTGACCAAATTTCATAAAATTTGGTCGACAAAAACCCCCCTGCCAATAATAGAACAAAACCTGCCAAAGCCGTCTTTCCCCCTATATATGTAGAAGATTAGCTGCGTGTATCCGGCCTTGCCCGGAATTGTCGGTTTGATTTCTCTAAAGCCAGTTGATCAACGGGTTTATTTGGTTTTGCTATTGATACTTCATTACACCCGGTTCTGTTTTTACACGGATTGTTTTTACACGACCGTGTAAAAAAAATCCCATATAACATTTTTGCAAAGTTGCTCCATTTTGCATGATTCGTCGGGAAATCATAAAACTTTTTTTACACGGATTTTTAAATTTTGAACTGTAAACTTTTTTTACACGGAACGCATCCCCCGTGTAAAAAAATAATCGGGTGTATTTGATTATTATTCATTATTCTCGGAGAATTGCACAGTCCTTAGGAACCTTATATGAACTAAACAATAAGGAAATCAAATTATCGCTACCATTTGGTATGCCTAACATACATTATGCAACGATCGATCGACAACGATCCGACGGGAACAAGAAGGCGAGGTGCACAGCGGGCAAGGTGGATCGATCAGGTGGAAGACGACTTGCGGACCCTCCGCAGACTGCGTGGTTGGCGAAGTGCAGCCATGGACCGAGCTGAATGGAGAAGTCTTTTATGTGCAGCACAGGCCACTCCGGCCTTAGTCTGATGATAAATAAATAAACGTACATTATGCCAAACGTTGTTGTGCCTGACGTACTTATGCTTCACCTCGCGCATCCTACTCCTCCTATGCACATTTCCTCTTTCCACTAAATGACTGTTCTACTCCCTCTGTAATCATCTTTTTAGGATAGGTTAGAATATATTGTATCCCAATTTTGATGGGAATCGGTCAAAAAGTTAAGAAGTCATACGAAATTGATCGTTTGCTAAGCAGTATGCCTTACCACAATCTCATTTCCTTTCTCCATTATCTTTCTACTCCACTTATAATTGTCTTCTTAGGACAAAGAATATGTGTTCCAAATTTGGTTGAAATCGGTCAAGGGGTTCAGGAGCTACTCTAAATTGATCTTTGACTAAACGATACTCCCTCTATCCATACTCTCTCACTTTTCCAATAAGCCTCTATCTCTCGCATTTTTATAACGCTCTCGTGCGCTATTGTCGGCGTAGCACCAAATTGGAATTCGGAAGTCGGGACTTCCGAACCGAACTTTTTCCCAAAGTTTTAACTGTCAAACTAATTGATGCGTTGTTTAACGCTTCTTCAAGCGAATCCGGCGCACTACTTCCGAAGTTGGGTAAGTGGCCTGTATCTGGACAACTTCGACTCCAACTTCTTCCACATATTAAATCAGAAGCTGATTGTCTACATTGCTAAACTAAGCACATACCGCCCGAAAAAACAAAAACAAAAACAAAAACAAAAACAAAAACAAAAACAAAAACAAAAACAAAAACAAAAACAAAAACAAAAACAAAAACAAAAACAAAAACAAAAACAAAAACAAAAACAAAAACAAAAACAAAAACAAAAACAAAAACAAAAACAAACCAAAAAAAAAACAAAAAAACCAAAAAAACAAAAAAAAAACCATAAACAAAACAAAACAAAAATAAAAAAAAAAAAAAAAAAAAAAAAAAAAAAAAAAAAAAAAAAAAAAAAAAAAAAAAAAAAAAAAAAAAAAAAAAAAAAAAAAAAAAAAACCAAAACAAAACAAAAACCAAAACAAAACCAAAACAAACAACAAAAAAAAAAAAAAAAAAAACAAAAAAAAACAAAAAAAAAACACAAAAAACAACAAAACAAAAACAAAACAAAACAAAAAAAAAAAAAAAAAAAAAAAACAAAAAAAAAACAAAAAAAAAAAAAAAAAAACAAACCCAAAAAAAAACCAAAAAAAAAACAAAACAAAACAAACAAAAAACACAACCAAAACAAAACAAAAACAATACAAAAACAAAAACATTACAAAAACAAAAACAAAAACAAAAACAAAAACAAAAACAAAAACAAAAACGAAACCTAAAACTAAAACTAAAACTAAAACTAAAACTAAAACTAAAACTAAAACTAAAACTAAAACTAAAACTAAAACTAAAACTAAAACTAAAACTAAAACTAAAACTAAAACTAAAACTAAAACTAAAACTAAAACTAAAACAAAAACAAAAACAAAAACAAAAACTAAACCTAAAACTAAAACTAAAACTAAAACTAAAACTAAAACTAAAACTAAAACTAAAACTAAAACTAAAACTAAAACTAAAACTAAAACTAAAACTAAAACTAAAACTAAAACTAAAACTAAAACTAAAACTAAAACTAAAACTAAAACTAAAACTAAAACTAAAACTAAAACTAAAACTAAAACTAAAACTAAAACTAAAACTAAAACTAAAACTAAAACTAAAACTAAAACAAAAACAAAAACAAAAATTGCTGTTGACCCAAATTTGTCACTTTTTAATTTCACGTTTTCGACCCGATTTTTAATTTTTACTTCTCGTGTTTTATTATGAATCATTATTTCTGAGCCGCCTATCACGGATTTTGTAATCCGCAGGGAATCAATTTTTTGGAATGCGCCTGCGAAACAAGCGACAAAAGAAAACCAACGACAAAGATCCGAAAAATTTTGTCAGCAACAAAAAAGAAGACAATCTTGTTGCTAACTTTTCATCTCGTTATTTTGCATTATTTCTAGTGAAAATTTCGGTTTTATGCTTTCAAAGTTTTTGCTTATATGGAAATATTCGAGAATCGAACAATGATTACAAAATTAGCAGCGTATTTTCTGAGATATCAGAGCATGCAAGGCAAATGATTCTTGTCATATTGTGTTCGGGTTCTGATAAAGGTTTGTCGCTAGGTGCGTTTGTCAGTAACAAACTCTGTTGATGACAAAGAGTATATTGTTAGGCGTTGCTCAAATATTGATTCCCTGGTAATCCGTAATTTTTAATTTTTTTTTCGACAAGAGATAAAGAGCGGAGCAGAATGGATACGTTTGCGTGCGTTTTGACAGTTTTCCCATGACAAAATTGTCAAAATGCACGCAAACGTATCCTTTCTGCTCAGCTCTTAACGGGTACCGTTCTCACATTTAGTCTTTCCAAGGCATAAAACTGATCCATAGGTATTTGTGAAATGAATTAAAACATTAAAAGTTGTTTATAAATCGGGTTTGAAGTGATAAAATTGCCGATAGGCATTGGCGTAACCTGGGAGGGAGCTCTCGATACTACACATCAAATAAATAAATACTGTCGTCAGACAACAAACAAATTTTCAACAAGAATAAACAATCACCGTAGGGACTAAAATAATACTCCCTCTGAACAATTAGAAAATTCCCATAAAAAAATAAAATATTGCCAATAAAGAAATCAGGGTATAAGCAATAAATAAATATAAAATTTCCACAAATAAAACAAAATTTCCATGAACAATTAAAATTTTTCTACAAAACAAAAATAAATGAGCACTTTTAAAAGCAAAAATTGCAATTATAAAAGAAGAATTTTCCATAAAAAAACAAAATGTTCCACGAAAAAAAAAATCAAAATTTCCATAAATAAATTAATGAACCTCCTAAATTTTTAACTGAATTGGTTGTAATTTGACTGAGCACGAGCAGTTTGATACTTGTATGGAAATTACTATAGAAATCGCCCCTTATGTGTAAGATCGTTTTGTGAGGCGGCCCATTAACTATTTAAATATAGCCAACCCGAAGACTTCATAGAATATTTCCTAATATGTAAGACAGTTATTGTTCCGAAGCGATCGGATTGTTGCTCATTATTGATATTTATGTAATTCTTTTACGTGTTAAATTGATTTTCCCACGATTCAGTATTTCGCGAGTATGTTCTGCACCGATCGCGCACCAATTACCGTCGACACTCTACATCTCGATGTTCTATATCTCGATATATCTCCCTATGTCCCTTTTCTCCGTCCCTACGAACTACATACATTTTTGCTTTCTGCATCTCGATAACCTCCCTATCTCGGTATCTCTATCTCGATGTGTTCTGATCATGTTTTGTTCAGGATTCACTCTCTCTATGTCGATATATTCAAGTTTCTAGGCTACTAGACAACCTTGGGGCAATAATAAACACATCAAACACAAGAAATGACATTTGGTTTTTTACCGTTTTTCATAGCAACGAGCTTTTTCTCATCTACTACCCTTTTCAATTTTCCTTCCATTCCTCGATCTCTCCTTATCTCGATGGTCCCTTCAATATCGAAATGTGGAAAGGCGACTGTAATTAACTTTTTGCAATTCCTGATCATAATATCTGGTTTACAGTTCGCCGTTGAGTCATAAAACTGCCAACTTTTCCATACAAACGAAATGGGTGCTTTAATGAACATTTGGGTGCTATAATGAAAAACCAACATCAGAACAGTAGTTACATGACTACATCTTGCTGAATTAGCTTGGGTAAGTGTTCAAATAGTGTATTCTCTGCGTCGCGTAATAAATGAAATAGTTTAATGGACATGACATCAAAAATTTCCAAAGGCAAGTACATATATTGCTTCACGGTTTATCGAACTATGCAGTGTGGCACAGCAACATGGAATCTCTGCAGCAACATAATTTATTGGCAAGAATGATAATGTGGAGCTAAATCTGGAAGGAATTAGCCAAGTACAAGTATAATTTTGGTACAGATTTGTCATATTAAAGTCCCTTTTTCGTCACGTGTGCAACTAGTGGCAAAACTCGATTTTTGCAACTTGTTGCGCAAACTACTATTTCAACCGCGGTCATGGCTATGGTTGTTTGGTTCTAGTTTTTGTACAAATCACCGCACAAAAGTAGAGTGCAAGAATCAACCGCACCAGATGGCGGCCGTAATGAGACTCTAAAATTTTACTGGGTTGGTGGAATTTGGAATTTTCAATGTTTTTACGTTGATAATCAATAGTTCCAATGGGCTTGCTGGAGAGTTTCCGATTCGATTAATAATAAAATTTCGAAAATCCATCAAAAGATAAAGGAGCTACTATTTACGTTTGAAATCTATCCTAATTTCGTGACGGTCTGTATTTGGTGATTTTCATTTATCACCCTGTATCCGAGTCCTCCCCTTAGACGTAGTTTATGTCAAAAAATAATTCAATATTCCTTCAGGGACTCCGACGGGAGTCTCCAGAGATTTCAACGGTAATCTTCCAAGCATACCGAAGGAAACCTCCAGGGATTCAAGCAGGAATGTTCAACGGACTCCGAAGAGAATATTCTAGGGATTCTATTTCCTTCCAGGATGTCGACGAGAATCCTGCAGGGATTCCGACGGGAATGTTCCAGGAATTCCATACGACGGACATATTTCAAGGATTCCAACCAGAATCTGCTAGAGATTTCGAATGGAATCCTTAAGAAATTCCGACGGGAATATTCAAGGATTTCGACGGAAATGTTCCAGGGATTCCAACGGGAATGTTCCAGAGATTTCTTAGGCAATGTTCCAGGGATGTAGAAGCAAATTGTTTCCAAGCAAAGGATTCCGAAGCAATCTGTCGAGTGATCCCGAAAGAAATCGTCGAGGGACTCCGAATTAATCCTCTACGGATTCCGTAAAGAATCCTCCAGTGATTTCGAAGGGAATCATCCAGGGAAATATAAGCAAATCGTTGAGGGATTCCGAGGCCGAACTTCGAGAGATTCCGTATTTAATATTCAAGGAATTCCGAAGCAAATCGTCGAAGTATTCTGAAACAAATTGTCAATTCCGAAACTAATCTTCGAACGAAGGAATTTCGAGGAAATCAACGAGAGATTCTGGAGCAAATTCTCCATGGGTTTTAAAGGGTATCGCCCTCAGATTCCCAAAAGTATCCCTCAACGATTCCGAAATGAATCCAGTGTGAATTCTTCTTGACTCCGGTAGGAATACTTTGATGATTCTAAAAGGAATTTTTCAAAGATTCCAATGAGAATCCTTCTCGGATTCTGATGGGAAGCAAACTTAGATCTTGTGGTTATCGATATATAAAATTCTCTCAAATTGCTCTACATCGCAACATCCAAAGTATTCTCAAATATCAAAATATTATTCCATCATAAAATGAAATTTCAAAGAAAGCTTATTTTATATCCAGCGACCAGCTCGGAACGGTGGGCGCAGTTGACCTCCACAAACGTCAAATCTGAAAATCATTTAAGTACAGGCAAGCAGGCGGTCATTACCGCTCGCGGAAAACTAGATACAATTCTAAACTGCAGTTACTGGCGAATTGGTTTGATAAGATCATATAACATAGGAAATTTTTCTCTATTTTCCGAATTGCCCAAAAGGGGTCAAATTTGCTCTTCATCATTACAAAGATTTTATCAATATGGAGGCGCGTGGTATTACAAAACAACTAAAGGCCATGGAGTACCACTTGATGCAAGAACGCTGTCTTCGAGAACAATAGCTTGCGTGCTACAATAGGTGGTCCGATCTGTGACATCAACATATCAATCAACTCTGGAAAAACTCTTGTTCCTGTAAATAATATAAAAAGGTTCAACATTTCACCCAAGTGAAAAATACAATCGCTCAAAAAATAGCATTTTTGTCATGCCCTCAAATAATCCGTATTATCTCCAGTATCAAGCGGTATGACCATGGATTTGAACGAATTTTCCAAAACATGATTTATTTTTTCGTCGAATGCTGTCAGAACTAAAGGAATCGGTTGATATTTCACGGAGTTATGGTCATTTGAATTTTGACAAAATTAACTTAATAATTGCATATTTAGTTAGGGATTTAGTTCCTAGATGATTTTGAATTGTTCTGGGGTAGTTTTTTTACTGGTTCATATCAGGTTCATACTATGATGATTGGCATTATCATTTGAAAATTTCTCAGTTGTGAAAAGTGGACGAGATATCGTCGGCGATAGCTTATGAAATTTTGGAAGCAATTGATAATATACACTAACTTATCATTTAAATATAAATCTTACCAACAGTGTAGTCAATAGTAAAGGCCAATCTTCTGTTTGGCATTGTGTTTTGATGCCATGAAGAAAAATAAGTTCAGAAAGTAACGTTCTAAACAGCAAACTATGATATAATTCTCGTACAATTCTTACTCGCTGGCGAGTTTATATCAATTGGTATTATGGATATATGGTTGGGTATGAGTGATGTCTCGCAAGCCATATTTAAAATTTTCGTGTATGAAAAGGATTATGGATGCCATAAGACCATGTTGATGTGGACAGGTTAGGTCATTTACCCATCGGAGGAGAAGGTTAAATAAACCAATGATGTCAAAATATAACTACTTAGTAGTACTTCATTCCCTGAAAATTTGAAAGAAATCGGGCTTAAAGGAAAATTCTGATGACCTATTTTTTTTCCAATTTTTCAAGAATACTGTCGTCGGGGTTTACAATGGGTTTGGGGGTGAAAATGGGTTAGCGCCATCATCAACAGCCTGGAGGTCGGATAATGAAATCGCTCAAAAAGGTCTCTTATAATTAAGTTTTCTTTTTCTTCTTATTGGCATTACATCCCCACACTGGGACAGAGCCGCCTCGCAGCTTAGTGTTCATTAAGCACTTCCACAGTTATTAACTGCGAGGTTTCTAAGCCACGTTACCATTTTTGCATTCGTATATCATGAGGCTAACACGATGATACTTTTATGCCCAGGGAAGTCGAGACAATTTCCAATCCGAAAATTGTCTAGACCGGGACTGGGGATCGAACCCAGCCACCCTCAGCATGGTCTTGCTTTATAGCCGCGTCTTACCGCACGGCTAAGGAGGGCCCTCAGGTATGCACGGCTAAGGAGGGCCTTGACCTCAGATACATAAAATTTAATCAACAAGATGAAACAATGACCCATTCTCACCCCATTTTACCCATTGTCACCCCCGAAGGCGGTACAGTCTATATATAGTTCCAATCAGGAATAGGGTAAATGATCCAACAGTGGAGGAACTAAGCACGTTCCAACACTATTCAATTTCCTAGAATTAAACGATATTTCATTTCGCTCACCTTGGATGTATATTCGAAAGCGTTCCCCATCTATTTTATTAGAAAAATACTTCCGTCGCATGTATTCCATATGTTCCGTCCTAAAATAACAACTCCAGTGATTGGTATTCTGTTCCAATAGCTGCGGTATTTTCAATTCGTGTTCCTATAGATGCGAATCCCATTGTTTTCTTACGGGACTCGCAACTATAGGAACACTACCGCAACTATTGGTGCACAGGCGATAACTTGGTATGGTATTTTCTAGATATTTAACAGTATTTGAAGATAATCAATGCTGTTTACACTTGCTTCGTATATTGACTTATCGTTTTATCATTGAACGTGATGTGTTGCGGCGTTTGATTCGTATATTTAACGCAACCTGTACTACCGCAATTATAGGAACACCCACTGTTCGGACGGTCGGATTCTAAACGAATCCTCTAAACCTTCGTCGGTTGTGTTTAAAATCCGACCGTCCGACCCACGACTATCGGATCGTCTGCCCTAGTTCTACTTTATTTGTGGTTTACGGTTCTCAACTTATCTTTAGAAAACCCGGAATATATTTCTCAAAGTATCTATACTGCGAGTGAGAAAGCATCGATTTATATTACTGGTTAATATTTTTAAATAATAGCGTGTCATCTGCTTTTTAAATTGGAGGTAGAATGGAGTCCGCCATTGTAGTGGCATTTTTTGGGTTCTATTCTTACCTCGCTTACAATGTTTTCGAATTGTATAAATTTATGATCTAGTTTTGCCTAATTGGTTGGACTTTTGTTGTTTCTCAAGCGAACAGTTTGAATCGAATAGACACCTCCAGCAAAGTTTCACGTGAGACCAACTGGGAGCATGCTGTATGGCATAAACAGATCGAAATGTTTCTAGGAACATTCACAACTAGCTGAAAATTGGCCACATCGTGCGCTTTCCGGGAAAATCTCGTAAGCGAGCACGAAGAGCGTTTCCATCGTACCGCTCTTTACTCCACACTAACAAGTCTCAGCACGAGTGTGCACCCAGCAGCAGTATGTTTACCACCCCGCACAGCTGTTATCAGTGCGGGATCAGATCGGAACGGCAAAAAAAGCTGCGGGGCCATCCCAGCTTGCCGTCACCGTCGCCCACCGGCAGGCCGCGTCTCCTCTCTCTGCGTCGACGCCTCTCAGCCCGGCAGACCACGTGCCACGACGGAGACCCACGTGTGCACCGATGCGAGGGTAGTTGTGAGTTACTTTTGGTTTCGGGTTTTGGGTTCCTTCGGCCACCATGGCTGGTAGGCTGTGTGCTGTATGGTTTTTGCAAAATCGCGATCCAGACTAAACGACCGAGGGGCCCACTGAAGGCATCTCAGGACCGTTCCCGTGACGGGCCTTGGTGCAGTCCATGCGATTCCAGCCTGGTTCAGTCTCCGGGCACTTACGAACGAGAACGGACGTGAAAAGTGGAAAACTCTCTCCCTTCCCTTCAAGAGGCAGAGCACTTGCTCCCATGTGGATTTTTGTTGGACTTGGTAGGAAAAGTGCAATTGTTTCTCATTAGGATCAGTAGTGGGGGTGTGAGTGTGAAAGGGGGTCAGTGGGAGGTTTGGCCGTTTTTTGCCTCTTCTAGTGGATTAATTGGCTGGACCGTACCAATCTAGCAGGCCGGGGTGGCGGCTGACGATTGCCAACGCAACGAAGGTCAGTGATCTGCATCGCAGCATCCTACTTAGCTGTGTTCTGCTTAATTAAAGTGAGATTGAATACTTGGCCTGCTGGGTAGTCGATCAAACGGAAGATACAATAAAACGATCGGAAGATAAATCATCTGCATTGAATCGTTTTGAGACGGCCAGAAATAGTAACGTTGAACACAAACGATGAACGAGATTAAAAGGTGGCTGCTTGTGTGGGGCAAATTTATTATGATGGCGAAACGTGAAATTTTAGGAATAATGGAACAGGAAGTTGTGTAAAAATTGCTCATTTGTGCAATAGTGCTCCGCCTCAAGAATGTATCCTGAGAAGTAAAAATAGTTTGTGATGCGATGATGGCATGGTAAAAGGCAAGAAAGTGAAATAGTACACTCGTATGTTTCGCCCCAGTGCTATTAGTTTCAAAGTTGGAACAGCAACCACAAGAGGAGAGGATGCAGTGAAAAGCATTGGCGTTTGTTCTGATCCTCTTTCGGTTTTTTTCTTCTGTTGGATAAAGTGAATGTGAACGGAAAAGGCATTAAACGATCCATGCGAGTGTGAGAGGAACAAACGAGCGAGATTTGCTGGCGCCAATCGAGTTAAAGCTGCATTTGTGAAAGCATGTGGTGGCTCTTCTGCTGACTGTAGGCAGTGGAAAGGATGTGGAGCAGGCAGCGTTTATGATAGATGGTTTTTATTTGTTCCAACGAGGATGATCTATAAAATGGGGATGAATCACTTACAGATAGTCCGTTGGGATGTGGTTGGAAAATTGTTTTTGAGATGTTCATACTGATGCGTTTTGGCTTACATTTTATCTACAGACGAATATAGTTTTTATTTTGTCAGAAGAAGAAAAGTGGTGAGAAATATGTCTATATTTTCAAGCAGTTCTAAGAGCCTTCTTGTAGATTTGTGAGCTCTTTATTTATTGCTTTTTGATTTTAGCATATTGGTATTCCTATTCCTTAATTCACTACAAACTAATTATAATAACGAGTCCAAACATTTTCTTCATGTTTCAAATTTCTATTTGAACTCATTGAGAATAGAATAGACTGAACATAAATTTAATTAGAACTTCTAATCTTCAAGTAATTTTAATAATAATCATGAAAATGACTCTATTTTCGTTTCAAATATTGACTTCGTAGACTTCTTTACGTAGTAAATTCTACATTCATACAAATAACCTAGTGTATTTTGACTACTAGGTCATAATGATTTTAGTAGAGCTGTCTTGATCAACTTCACCCCAAACCAGATTACTCAAAAAATGTGTAATAATTTAATTTATTTTAATAAATGCGAATGCATTTTAGAAAACTAAATTTGTTGATTATTGCAACGTATAGCAGTACATGTTTTGAAAATATTTGTTTCGATTTAAAATGTAAACACACATTGTTATTGCATGTTTTGTCTTAAAAATGATCATCTTCCCCCCAGTTGACGGTACCTCGCAAAATTGCACATCATTTTGCTATTGAAATCCAAGTTTCATATACAATCTTTACAATAGACGTCAAAGAAACATACATTTTGTGTATAAGAATGTAGCAGCCTTATATGCCGAGTGTTTAAACACAATAAATAGCTTTAATCAGTTAAAAATCAAATCTGCAGCTCAAACGAATCGCGATGAATAAAGATCATGATTTTTGTATTGGAATTTGAGCACGTCTTAATACAAATGTCTACCAATGCATAGAAGATTATAGTTAGAAAAAAGTATTTCTAGGCCATCGTTAACTCCTGGTAATAGGTTTTGATTCATTTTGCTTGCCGCAGAACGTCAGTTTGTCTTGAGCTGCTTTTCGCTCACAATTGTTTTACGATTCGTCTTCAGGTTCCGCTTGAGATTGGTCAATAGTTTTCGATTGTGTGTTGGCGTGTTGGGAGGTTTCTTGCCCTTGGGCACCACCTGCCACTTGCATTTTGCTTGCGGTAATGCCCATGGTGTACCGTAATTTTCCGTAATGGCACGATGCCAAATCTGACCGAAACAGAACGGAACAATTGTGTCGCTTCGGGAAAGACCGTAGACGTTTTTCCAGGCACTTGCTCACACAAATGTTCTGGTTTATAGCACTGGCGCAATGTAAATGTCACTCTTCAAGCCACTGATACAAGTAGTCTGAACTTCGAAGGTTTTATGTGTTTGAATACCTTTGCCTGCTTTCTTCCGGTTCAGGAAGCTCTGAAAAGTCTGCCTTGACGTAGGTTTTCTCCGTCCTGTACTTCTCAATCAACAACGTCATTGATCATGTTTTAGCCGACTTGCTTTGTTCATCGTTGCAATTTGAAATCATTTTTGTTTGCCTTTTTCGTATACCAAGTATACGTAAAGGCTATAAGATCATTCCAAAACCAAAATTTTGATAGAAGGCTCGGAGATCCATAGTGTTATATACCAAACGATTCAACTGTTTTCCAGGGACTGCTTTAATGCATTCAAATGAACGCAAATCCGGTTTTTGATTACCTTCGACCAGACCTTCCTGATTGTCGACAAATGTTTTCCTTATTCTTTCATTTTGTTGGTCTTAATTGATTTGGTCATATTCGAAAATTTCGCCAATTTGGCGTGGGAGGAGCTCGAGTTGTCGTGATGAGCTAGCAATGCTTTGACGCGTGTATTTTGTTGTTTCAACTCTTCTCTGATTCTGATTCAACAAATCAGTGGCAAATGATCAAATCAAAACATGATAATACATGCACACTAGGGGGCACGGTTTTGCACCACAACGCACGGGCGCTAAAATCGTGTTTTAGCGCGTTTATTTAATTGTACCTTTATTTTGTGATTTAGCGTAATGGCGTCTTTGGCACATTTTATCAATAGGTCGATGCGCTTCTTAAGAGGTATTCAGACTTATAATTAAGCCCCCTAAAAGTGAGATGTAAAATTTATTTTTTCCACTTTACAACATGCAAGGTATAAGTCTTCGCGAGAGTTGTAGCAAAAACTCTCCTGAAAAACTTTGTGTAGGACATCAAGTCCGTAATTTCATCACTTTTGGAGATTTATTGCTTTTTGTGCCAACAAGCTTTGAACATGTTCGGCATATAAGCATACAAGCATATGGAGACACATGGTGCATTGATTAATAAACCGCTTGTGATGGGAGATAGATATCTGCTTTGTATAGTAGGAAATGGTTTTTGAATAAACATTCTTTACATTCGCCTACAACTCTACAGTTCAGGTATTAATTTAAAGTTCATTGTATGTACTTTGTTATGCGTATGAGATTGACTGCCACAATCTGCCCGTTGTCAAATTGCAATTAAATCAAATATGACTAAAAATCAAATAAAACTGTTTAAACTTCGTATCTTTTCAAGTTTTAAAGTCGCAATAGCCCCCAAATGGCGTACCGTCGTCGGGGGTGACAATGGGTCAAATGGGGGTGAGAATGGGTCACTGTTTCAACTACTTAGAATGCTTGTAGATTATATTGAATGTGTTTGGGGGCAAGAAGGCTAAAATATAAGACACCTTTTTGAACGATGTTGCTATTTGACCTCCAGACTGCCAGTGAGAGCGATGACCCATTCTCACCCCCCAGACCCAGACCCCCCGATGGCGGTATTTAAATATTATATGAAACTTCCTAGAACATGCAAAAAATGTAAAAATGAGAATGAAAATAATATGATGAAAAAAAAACAACATAAAACGGAAAAAATCTCCAAAAGTAACGGAATTACGAACTTGGTGTTCTCGACAAAGTTTTTCGGGAGAAATTTTGCTACAACTTTTATGAAGAATCAAACCTTAAAAACATGATTTTAGCCATTGTGCAACGCTCCGAAAATTTGAGTTGATTTGGATAAAAACGGATAGTTTCAATTTTGCTTGGTAATTAATATGGGGAAATGAAATTTTTCACTTTGCTGATTATAGCACTTCTCCATTATAGCGAGAAACATAACTACATAGCAATCACGAACATTAAATCAACAAAAACCGCATTTTAATTAATCTTTCCATTTATTCAGCAATCGATTCTAATCTAAATCGTAGTTTTCAAGGCCTAGGGTAACTGTACCGGTTTTTGACGGTGGCTCCTAATTTGGCCAATTGTGTGAATAATTCCAAAAATCAAGTAATTTACAAGGGTTTTATTAGTTCTAGAGAGTCCATTCCGGAACATCCGAGGAATACAAAATCCTGGGATTTGCTGAATTTCGGGATTTCCCGAACGCCGGGAAACATTTTTTTGGAATCCCGGGATCCCCGGTACCAAAAAAATAAAAACTTTTGGAAGCGAACACCTTTAGATTAAAGCATCAAGAGCATTTGTAGGTTTATATTGTAGGCCTCATATTTCGGTGAGAAACCAAATAAATGTAAAATATGCAGAAAAGTTCAGATTTTTTAATAGGCGGAGATCAGCCATAAGCCATTCACATTCAAATATGACAAGTTTCTGAACATGAGTAAAGACATCATATAAAATAGTAATATTTTTCATTTGCTTCAAGCAGTAGATATACAAAAAGCGTTAGTAGTGCTAATTAGACTCTGCAGCTAAATGTTTCTTTCATTCTTCAAAAAATTTCCACCTTTATCAATGACATCTTCTATTTTTGTTTCTGCTTATTTCTATAGCTTACTGATAGTTTAGCTAGAAGAAATAATTGAATTGAGTGAGCTTAACAAAACAGGTGTAAGAATGGCTATTTGAGCGCATGCAAAATCTCACTGTCGGTACCCAGGGGACAGGAACCGGGTACAGGATTTGATGTTGCACCACATTTGAATTATATGTCTAACAAATCATGATTGTTGTGTGGCCCCAAATGGCCGGAGCGAATTGTTGTGACAGCAGCTCTCCATGGGTGCGTGTGCACGCTGCGGAGGTCTGACCAGAAGAGGCCGAGTCATGGCTTGCTGCGCACTTATCGACACGCTGGGGTGTTAATGTATAATCACACGCTGATGGTAATATACTCAAACCCCACATTTCCCTTCTTCTCTCATTAAAAAAAGGCAAAAAAAATCCTCTAGCATAGAACGCTTTGATTTTTTTAAGTTATTTGCGCGAGACGAAGATGAACATATTGCTTTTGAAAAACCGATGATTTTCTTTGAAAACTGAACTCCAAAATAAACTTGTCTGATCATAGTGGTTTTTAATCGCAGAACAACGAAATGCATGTTAATAGGTTGTATCATTTAAATGTTAAACTAAATTGGTTATTAATCTCACAAAAACATTTTATATTGTAGCAATAATCAAACATCTTAAACCTTCCATTAAATCCAATTATCAGCTTCATATATAGTAATACCAGCAAGCTGACCTTCAGCATATCGATGTTGAACTTGCTAACAACCGCTTAGAACATGTGTTCCCAAACTATGGGCCGCGACTCTTAGGGAGGTCGTGGGCTGATCAATGACGAGTTGCAAAGGACGAATCTTGATTCATTCTTTTGTCCCTATTTTGTCCCACAAATCTATCACAGCCATTAGATTTGGATCTATGTAGTGAATGGAGAACAATAAATTTTGAGATTTTGTCAAATACAATGAAATCCAATCCAAATCCAATCCAATTCCAATAAAAATCCAAGCCACATTCAATCCAATTCCAATCAACATCCAATCTCAATTCAATCTAAATCCAACCCAAATCCAATCCAAATCCATTCCACAGTCAATCCGTATCCGTTCCATATCCATTCCAAAACCGCTCCAATCAAAATCAAATCCAATCCAAAACCAATCTAAATCCGTTCCAAATCCAAATTCAATCAAATGCAATTCTAATCCAAATCTTAATCAAATCCAATTCAAATCCAGTCCAAATCCAACCAATGTCTAATCCAAATCCAATCCATATCCAATTCAAATCCATTCCAACCAAATCTAATTCCAACCAAAATCTAATCCAAATCCTATCTAAATCCAACCCAAATCCAATCCAAATCCATTCCATATTCAATCCAAATCGAACCAAAATCTAATCCATATCCAATCCATATCCAATTCAAATCCATTTCAATCAAATCCAAATCCGTTCGAATTCAAAGTAATATAATGATGAGATATGAAGCAATTCATAATGGTTTGTTCAATCTAACGCAAACCTATTTTATCCAAATTCTAAAAGCCAATGTGGGAGGGTCGTAACCAATATGCGATTGTGCTAAGTGGGTCGCATGTACAAGTAGTTTGGGAACATCTGGCCTAGGATATGATATTTATCTAAAATTTCGCAGAGATATAATACTTAAATGAGATAGCATAAGTATATACCTAAATTTTAGACCTATGTTAACCAGTCCATTTAGCCAATAACTCCAAACTTATGACTTTGTGAATGCTTGCAACGTTGGATATCTCATCCAACGGGTAATTCCACTACGACTACTAAGTCAGTAGATTCCAAAATAAGTTTCAAGATTAATATAATATATTAAGCCTTCCAAACAACTTTGTAGCATACGATAGATCTCCATATCTCTCAGATTTCGATAGAACTAGCTTTACTGGTAGTCTCATGTACACTAAAGTCGCCAAGTTGTACATTTCAATCTAAATTTATTTTAACAAAAATAAATGCTTCCATGACCCACCTTGGGATTTTGTAGATTGCCAACTTTTTTTTTCGGCAGTCTCCCAGACACGACTTGTGATATTGCAAACCACAAACCAGCGGTCTCCCATGCTTTGTGATTTTCCAAACCACAATCCATTTCCCACCGGTCTTCCAGACGCGCTTTGTGGTTTTCCAAACCACAAACTATTTTCCAGCTCTTCCAGGCGCGCTTTGTGATTTTCCAAACCACAATCCATTTTCCAGCGCTCTTGCAGACACGCTTTGTGATTTTCCAAACCACAATCCATTTTCCAGCGGTCTTTCAGACGCGCTTTGTGATTTTCAAACCACAATCCATTTTCCAGCGGTCTTCCAGACGCGCTTTGTGATTTTCCAAACCACAATCCATTTTCCAGCGGTCTTCCAGACGCGCTTTGTGGTTTTCAAACCACAATCCATTTTCCAGCGGTCTTCCAGACGCGCTTTGTGGTTTTCCAAACCACAATCCATTTTCCAGCGGTCTTCCAGACGCGCTTTGTGATTTTCAAACCACAATCCATTTTCCAGCGGTCCTCCAGACGCGCTTTGTGATTTTCCAAACCACAATCCATTTTCCAGCGGTCTTCCAGACGCGCTTTGTGATTTTCAAACCACAATCCATTTTCCAGCGGTCTTCCAGACGCGCTTTGTGGTTTTCCAAACCACAATCCATTTTCCAGCGGTCTTCCAGACGCGCTTTGTGATTTTCAAACCACAATCCATTTTCCAGCGGTCTTCCAGACGCGCTTTGTGGTTTTCCAAACCACAATCCATTTTCCAGCGGTTTTCCAGACGCGCTTTGTGGTTTTCCAAACCACAATCCATTTTCCAGCGGTTTTCCAGACGCGCTTTGTGATTTTCAAACCACAATCCATTTTCCAGCGGTCTTCCAGACGCGCTTTGTGGTTTTCCAAACCACAATCCATTTTCCAGCGGTCTTCCAGACGCGCTTTGTGATTTTCAAACCACAATCCATTTTCCAGCGGTCCTCCAGACGCGCTTTGTGATTTTCAAACCACAATCCATTTTCCAGCGGTCTTCCAGACACGCTTTGTGATTTTCCAAACCACAATCCATTTTGCAGCGTTCTTCCAGACGCGCTTTGTAGCAATACAACCCTTTGCCTTGTGTTTTTTTTTTTTAATTATCAGATATTTTAACACATGTGCTAACATTACCGATTCAACTTATCTTTTGAAATCAGCGTCAGGATCCAACAAATCTCCTGGCAGGATCGCCAAAATGTGTGGCCCCAAATGGCCGGAGCGAATTGTTGTGACAGCAGCTCTCCATGGGTGCGTGTGCACGCTGCGGAGGTCTGACCAGAAGAGGCCGAGTCATGGCTTGCTGCGCACTTATCGACACGCTGAGGTGTTAATGTATAATCACACGCTGATGGTAATATACTCAAACCCCACAATTGTTATTTAAAATATGGATAATATTGACAATCTCCACATAATCAGAATGCATTAGATTGATTTTAATATTGTTGATTCAAACCTTATAAAGTAAGTACAAAGTTTACAACATGAGGATCTGATATTCCACGCAGGTAAAGGACTTTTCAATAGCTTTTATGTACTACATAAGATGGTGGAGGGGCTACTGCAAGTGTCGTTTTGAGGAGTGTCCGGTATTTAGAGGTGTAAGGCGCTGGGGGATCTCCCCCTATATTTCAGTACCTGGCGGTCGAAATGTGGTCGAAATACGTATCTGCAAAGATATCGAAATAATTGGTGGAATTAAATGGAGTTACTTAACTCGTCTTAGACGATTGAATACATTCCACTAAAAAAGAGCTTAAAATATTTTTTTCTGACTCACATTTTTGTTCATTTTGTAAAAAGCCTGTGAATCGTTCAGAAAGCTCAATTTACTGCATCTAATCCCACAACAGAAAAAATTGGCTTTACTATCTTGATTATCTATGGTAAGCTGGAAGTGATTGAGTTTGTGGAGAAGGACTGACAAACGATTTACAAAATCAACCAAAATGCAGGTGTTATAAATATGCGATCATGCGCAGTTAAGTATCAATGATAAAAATTCATACGCTTCTCTGACAACAAGTTGTACAAATAGTTGGCGCAAATTCAATCGCGTGGAGTTTGTCATATAAAACAACTCAAGCAACACAAGACTCCACCTCCCTACAATCATTCGGAACAATTTTCATTTCCAGAAATTGATTGAATTGATTCATTAAGCGGATCTTAGCAACCGGGCCAATAAACGTGGCACGCCGGCGTTTTCGGTGTCGGGCACTTTCGAAGGCAATTCACCAAGTCGTTCCGGCCAAGTCAACGCAAACAGACATCGATGCCTTTTCCTGCCGGGCCAATAAACGTGGCGCGCCGGCGTATTCGTCAGGAGAACACTTCACTTGGCTTTACAAACCTCTATCGACCGCGTCACTAATCGGGCAGCGCGTGCCTTTGTCTTTTCACCAACTTTTCACTGGTCGAGGAAGAGAAAAAGAGACGAATGTGAAAAATGCGCACAACAAACTGTCTGCTATGAAGGTTCACCTGGTAGAGAGCTTTTTCACCGCCCGTCGGTTGTTTTTAACCGTTCCTTCCTACTCTTCTTGGTCGAGGCTTGCGGTGGTAGTGGTGGACTGTCGCGTTGACAGCCGATGTCAACGGTGCGTTACGGGCGTAATGCGGGATGGGAATAGGGATGTACAGGATGATTTCCGTAATTTCAATATTCGAGGTTTTAGTGTTCAGTTTTATTTTAATTCTGTTCTGTTACCTTTAAGATCATTCCTAGTAATGCAATTTTAGAGCAATCATAACTAGTAGTTTATGTAAATAATAAGTAAGGTTTTATGAATCATTATTTATGTACAGTAAATTTAGGTAAATTTATAATGTAAGCAATTTGGCAGGTTACAAAGTCGGACGCCGCGGCTTAACATTGGGCGGCTACAAGACGGTAGACTAGCCCAAAATACGCGCAGCAGCTGGAAGTGGCTCTTCCAACGGAAGAGCAGCTAGGCGCAGCGTCCCTTGAAGATGGCTGGAGAAACATTCGATCCGCCATTGGTAGCACCGCAACCGCTGCACTTAGCTCGATGTCCCCGGATCAGAGAAACGGCTGGTATAACGGCGAATGTGAGCAGTTAGTGGTAGAGAAGAATGCAGCATGCTGCAACACCGCACGAGGGCGAACGAGGCACGATATGAACAGGCGCGGAACAGACAAAACTCGATTTTCCGGAGGAAAAAGCGTCAGCAGGACCGTGAAGACGTGAAGAGACGGAGCAACTGTACCGCGCTAATAACACACGAAAGTTCAATGAGAAGTTCAACCGTTCACGTAAGGGCCACGTGCCACAGCCTGACGGAACCTTCTTATGAACGAGCGTGAGGTGGTCCAAAGGTGGCGGCAGCACTACAAAGATCACCTGAATGGCGATGTGGCAGACGAAGATGGCGGTATGGTGATGGGCCTGGGGAAACGCGCGCAGGACATAATTCTACCGGCTCCGGATCTCCAGGAAATCCAGGAGGAGACTAGCCGGCTGAAGAACAACAAAGCCCCTGGGGTTGACCAACTACCAGGAGAGCTATTCAAATCAAATCAGGCAAAAAATCTGACATTCGTAATTACCGTGGAATAGCCATTATCTCTTGCATTCCCAAACTTTTTGAATCCATTATCAATGAAAAATTATTTTCACAACTTAAAAACAGAATTACGAATAAGCAGCATGGATTTTTCAAAGGTCGCTCTACCGCTACAAATTTAATAGAATTCATTGACTATTCTCTTAATGCAATGGATAATGGTAACTACGTGGAAGCTCTATACACTGACTTTAGCAAGGCGTTTGATCGTATTGACATTCCAATGTTACTCACCAAATTGACAAAAATTGGAATTGAGCCAGGACTCCTTAGATGGCTTGAATCTTATCTCACAGACCGGCAACAAATAATAAAATTTAACGGAAAGAAATCCAATCCCATTCAAGTCACTTCAGGAGTTCCACAAGGCTCTCATCTTGGCCCTCTTTTATTTATATTATATGTAAATGACATTACCTTCATTCTCAAAAATATAAAGATTTTAATTTATGCCGATGACATAAAGCTATTTATGGAAATAAAAAATGAAGACGACATAATCATATTCCAGAATGAAATACACATGTTCTATACATGGTGCAGAAAAGCCTATTGCAACTGAATGTTAAGAAATGCAACATAATATCATTCAGCAGAAAAAGAATAACACCAAATACACAAATTGTATTAGGGAACAATACTGTAGAAAGACACGAAAGAGTTAGGGATTTAGGAGTGATTTTAGATTCGAAACTAACTCTTGTTGATCACTATAACACAATCATCCACAAAGCTAATAATATGCTAGGCTTTATCAAGCGTTTTTGCTTCAACTTTCAGGATCCCTACACAATCAAAACACTATATATTTCATATGTACGATCTATACTGGAATATTGTAGCATTGTATGGTCGCCTTATACAACCACACATGAAGAAAGAATAGAGTCAGTACAAAACAATTTCTATTATACGCTCTTCGTAAATTAGGTTGGACGTCATTTCCTCTTCCATCTTATGAAGCACGTTGCATGCTTATAAATATACAAACTTTGAAAGAGCGTCGAGAATGTGCAACGGTTTCATTTGTTAACGATATAGTTTCTCAACGTGTTGATTCAACTGAAATTTTATCGAAATTTAACTTTTACATACCTTCTCGGCTACTTCGACATAGAACATTATTTTTAACCAACCACTGCCGAACAAATTACGCCATAAGAAAATCGAGTCGAGTCGAGTCGAGTCAAGTACGAGACACTGAAGACGGCCTTACTGTTGAGGTCGAAATACGTATCTGTCAAGATACAATTAAGTGGTGGAATTCAATGGGATGGTATAAACTCGTCTTAGGACAAGTGAGGAAAAAAGGGAAATTACGCCAAATTTGGGCCTCTCAACCGAATGATGGCCGTTTACAATCAACACTGCGAAACTATTGACTTAACAATGTCTCGGCATAACATTAGACAGTATTTCCAAAGAACAAACATTACAAATTCAGCAATATAAATTCAAAATCAAAATTATACATCACTTTACTAAAAAAACCTATTATTTAATTATATTATAGCATTACAAAAACAAACATGTATATGTATATGTACTAGTCTACGTTGGTTGACGAAATAAAATAAACAAATTTAAACACGGTGGTGAGGTACTGGCTAGAGCGCTGCACTGGGTCATTACCAAGATTTGGGAGGAGGAGTGGATGGAAGGTGTCGTGTGTCCCATCTACAAAAAGGGCGATAAGCTGGATTGTAGCAACTACCGCGCAATAACATTGCTGAACGCCGCCTACAATATTGCAAGGGAGTTCGTGGGGCAGTACCAGGCGGGTTTTATGGGCGAACGCTCCACCACGGACCAGGTGTTCGCCATTCGCCAAGTACTGCAGAAATGCCGCGAATACAACGTGCCCACACATCATCTATTTATCGACTTCAAAGCCCTATGATACAATCGATCGGGACCAGCTATGGCAGATAATGCACGAACACGGATTTCCGGATAAACTGACACGGTTGATCAAAGCGACGATGCATCGGGTAATGTGCGTAGTTCGAGTTTCAGGGGCATTCTTGAGTCCCTTCGAGACCCGCAGAGGGTTACGACAAGGTGATGGTCTTTCGTGTCTGCTATTCAACATCGCTTTGGAAGGGGTAATACGAAGAGCAGGGATTAACACGAGTGGTACAATTTTCAATAAGTCCGTCCAGCTATTTGGCTTCGCCGACGACATAGATATTATGGCACGTAACTTTGAGAAGATGGAGGAAGCCTACATCATACTGAAGAGGGAAGCCAAGCGGATCGGACTAGTCATCAACACGTCGAAGACGAAGTACATGATAGGAAGAGGTTCAAGAGAAGACAATGTGAGCCCCCCACCGCGAGTTTGCATCGGTGGTGACGAAATCGAGGTGGTAGAAGAATTCGTGTACTTGGGCTCACTGGTGACTGCCGAAAATGATTCCAGCAGAGAAATTCGGAGACGCATAGTGGCTGGAAATCGTACGTACTTCGGACTCCGCAAGACGCTCCGATCGAATAGAGTTCGCCGCCGTACCAAACTGACAATCTACAAAATGTTCATTAGACCGGTAGTCCTCTACGGACACGAGACCTGGACGATGCTCGTGGAGGATCAACGTGCACTTGAAGTTTTCGAAAGGAAAGTGCTGCGTATCATCTATGGTGGGGTGCAGATGGCAAACGGTACGTGGAGGAGGCGAATGAACCACGAGTTGCATCAGCTGTTGGGAGAACCATCCATCGTTCACACCGCGAAAATCGGACTACTGCGGTGGGCCGGGCACGTAGCCAGAATGTCGGACAGTAACCCGGTGAAAATGGTTCTCGACAACGATCCGACGGGCACAAGAAGGCAAGGTGCGCAGCGGGCAAGGTGGATCGATCAGGTGGAAGATTACTTGTGGACCCTCCGTAGACTGCGTGGTTGACGACGTGTAGCCAAGCCATGGACCGAGCTGAATGGAGAAGACTCTTATATACCGCACAGGCCACTTCGGCCTTAGTTTGAATAAATAATAATAATACGTACAGTGCGATAGTGGATGCGAAATTTGATCATCAACATTTTATGTATGTTTATGCCGGATGAAGGCAATTTACTGCTAAAGTGCAATTTTAACATTGGTTGACGAAATTGAGTTTTTCAATAGAAACACGGCTGAGTTATTGGCTCGTACTTCTCGACCTCTTTTCGTGATGGTCCCAAATTTGAAACTTTGGGATGACCCCCCTGTCTTACCGAAAAACGTATTTCTACGTCAAAAAATAATCTCGGATGAACCTTTGTATAAAATAGTGGCCCGGAAAAAAATGATTCCATTTCTAATGACCAACAGAAAACCAAATAATCTTGCCAGGAAATTTCACTTTCCACCGACGATAGCCAAATCGATCAAGACGCCATCTTAGTGGATAATTTCCTTTAGCTGCTTTAGTGTGGCGCATTATCTTCTCTTCTTCTCTTCTTCTTGATTTTTTTCTTTTTCTCCTATATATAAAAATGAGTTTGCATTCGCTTCGAGGCAATATAGCTCACGAACGGATGAGCCGATTTGTACGGTTTTCTCACTAATCAAATCGTCTTGGGATCAGCCATGTTTGTATATATAAAAAGTTCGTAAATTTAATGGGGAAAGTTTAAAAATCGTTAGGGTGAGTTGCGAGGAAATCCAATGCGCACAAAATTTGATCTAGATTGCGGCGTCGTAAAATTGACAAGTTCAACATCAAACCCGAGCAACGCAGGGTACGTTCTGGTAGTTAAAAATAAAACATCTGTAGCCGGCACGGAGCGATTCGTTCATAAAAAAGCACGTGGCTTAAGCGCCACTCCATTAAGGAGACCACGGCCCAAGTTAATTTGCCCGGATGAGACTCCCAAAGGGCGAGTCCATTTATTTTCCAGATAGGATTTACGGATCGTTCCAACTGGCTACGAACTAAATCTTGCCAAACGGTATCACCCTAATTATCGCAGCATGCTTTACAGCCACGATGCCACTCAGAGAGACGGTGAGAGCCCACCACACCTAATACACTCTAAGCGTGAGTGCGCCTATCATCATCGGCAGACTCTCTCCGCTCGCCTGCTCTCCTACAACGAATTGGAAGCATACAACATACCCAGTCAAACTCGCAAAGAAACACAGAGGACGGGACTCGCAACTATGATGACGCGTTGTGACGAAAAATACAATTAATTAACAAATTTGCTAGGGAAAGACTGTTTATTAAGCGACATGGAAAACATTAATGAACATTTATTTCCTTACTTCTAATAGGGACACATATTTATTGGGGGACAGTCGCATATGCTTCTATTTGTGTTGGTGTTCGTTCATACTATTCCCTAGCTGTGTGCGGTTTACTCTTCCCTAGCTTCTACTCTATTCGTGTGTGCTCTGTGCGTTCTGCGCTACTACGTGACGTCACAACTAAGTTTCGCGCATCTCCTTCACATTCTGCGCTCCTGTTAACTGGTAGGTGGTGGCAAATTAGCTCACGCACGCATGTGCACGGTCCTTACTTGTCGGCGGGGTAGCAGATCACGACAAAGGAAAACAGCGCGATGGCTTTAGCGGCACATCCTTCAGTCTACGACTGGACAACAAATTCCTCCGCGGCGCCCTCCTTGGACGCCGCACTCCGTACAAAAAAAGGCTTGACTCACCGTTCGATGGGACTTACTGTCGATGATTGTTGGGCGAGGTCAATGAAGCGTGTCGATGAATTGCTATGGCCGGTAGCTTGACGACCGGCTGGTGGACTCCGTCCTCGGACCGATATGATGATGGATCGTCCGCTTCTGGCCGGTTGGCGAATGCCAGGAAAAATCCGTCCGTAGGGGATGAAGTGCGCGCTTGGGTGCGCGGAATTCGCCGCGGATGGGAAATTAAAGCCAATCTGGCTAGACGGACACATGGTGAGCACAGGCATAATTCAACACACTTAGAGCACGCACATTTTACCTTTTGGTCTAGATTTTTATGGTCACAACCGCACACAAATTACACGCACACTTTACTTGGATACACTACGGCCAACTACGAAACGAACAAAATAATTAATTAAATTAACTTTATTTAACGCCACTTAAAATGTTCATACTTGTAACAAACGAAACATCAACAATAAACGCGTACTTCCAACTCCTTGGAGAATCACGGACGAAATGATCGTGTCTGTGAATCCTCAGATTAAGGAAAGTGGGACTCGGACACAACCGGAAGGACGTCATTTCCCGACCCCTTTGTGTACAATCGTGACTTTATCGGCACGATTGATATCTTGACAAGATAGTCGCGCTGCTATCCCTTTCCCACCTTATCCAGAAAACAAATGGCCTCGACCTTGGGAGAGCTTGGCTGTTTGGTTAATGCTCGCTTGCCTATGTCAAGGGAAACTTATATCTAAGTTTATTGGCGATTGAAAGATTTGTATACTTACAATCTAATTTATTTACAAAATCTATTTACAAAACTATATACAAAATTACTGAATGCTACACATCTTTTCAGCATCGTCATTGTCGTTAGCATTAGCATTAGCATTGAGCATTTCGCACAAATTCGTAGGTAGTACAAGCCAAGACTATTGTATGAAAGTAGCATCACTTTCATCCGTTACCACAGATATTGATTTGGGACAAATCAATATCACTTAGATGGAAGCAATGCACTTTCCAATAGTCGAGATCGGTCCTGGCCACGTCTTTGCGAATGCTGAGGAAGGGGAAGGATGGTTTGTTGGACACCTACTTAAGAAAGATGCAGAGAACTCTACGACCTCTCATAGGTGCCACGGGAGGTTTTTGGAATTGTGTGGAAGGTTACAAAACAGTAGGAATCCTTTTGGTAGAACGTGAAACACAGAAGAACGAAGACAGAAATACAAAGTAGGATAGGGATGAGCATGGAATTGAACCCACGACCTCCTGCTTATAAGGCAGAAGCGGTAGCCACTAGACCACCGAGCTCGTCTCTTTTTCAGCATCGTCATTGTCTTTCAAACGGATAAATTCGAAAACTTAGCCCCAATAGTCTGTTTGTCTGAGTGAATATTTTTCTCAACGGTTAACACCTCTCCTTGGATAATTAGTTTTAATCCTGAAAAGGACTTTGTGTAATTAATTCTCGAAGTTACTCTTCCATCGTGGGTGGAAACCGAACGTCGTAAACAAATATACTTGTGTTTAGTTTCGCGCCACTTCTGATTCTGCTTATTTCTACTTTATTTCGGACATTTTGGAGGACGGTGTCTTTTAGGATTGTGATGTCCTCCACTGAAAGCCAGTCGAGTAGCTTCTGTGGCGATGCGGCCGATGAATCGTGTTAATCCCTTTTCCACGGTTGGACTCAAGGTCTAATTAACTGGGAGCTACTATGCAGCTTCTTGATTTAGCTGACCTACAAGCAGTTTGCTCAATGTTAATAAAGACAATGTTAATAGAGACACAAATTATGATGGCAAATACGTTCTACGTCACCTTTACGTACATCCCGATTGGGCTGCATCTTTGAGTTTTTTCTTGGATTCCGGGAGGCTTGTCCTTAAAAAAATGTGAAGCCGGGAAAACTCTTAGGGATCAAACCCCTTTTAACTTAGCTTAGCATGTGGGTTTTCCTCTCGTTTGGTATAAATCTAAACAGTGCGCGAATGAGTGTGGAGGCGCATGATACATTACACGGTAGTGTCGCAAGGGCGTTTTGGCTGGCAAAATCTTTCCACATTTCAATCATATTCGGAAAATTAAACTTTCTCTATTATATGAATACCATTTCCATCAAGTTTTCTATTACTGTTACATCCACCTCATGCACGGACAATATGAAAAAATATTGCAAAAACGTTTCGATCTCAGGGCGGATGTTTTGGAACCTCTTGCTCTAAAATTGATTTAAATTGAGAAGTACTTCTTATGATGCTGGTCAGACTTTTATGTACGAATAAATGGTGTATTTATAATATTCATTGAACAATCGACTTAAAAAGCTTTTATATTGGAGTGTGTTTCTTCGGAGTAATGAAACGTCCAGTTCTTATTTGCTACAAATGCGAAAAATACATAATCTACTGTAAATAAACGATACAGAAAAACCGACCCATCTATGCTTGAAACATTTGTACTTTGGTTACGCTCTCTATGCGTTCCGAACAGTTATAACTCTCTCCACACATCGTTTAATGGAATTTCCATTCAGCTGCCACTACTGGGTTCATTCTCATGGGGTCCTATGGACGAACACCGGCCTTTTGCCACGTTTTCTGTCGACTCGCCATTTTAATAAGTGTTATTTATTCCTTAGACAAAGCACGCCGCCAGACACTATAAATACCCAAAAGGCCAAAGAGAGGGAAAACCGGATGAACCGAAACAATAAAAAAAGAAAAACTAAGAACCCCAACCAAACAGTGTGGTGAGCTGCGGTCCGTCGATCGGTCCACGACAGAAAACAACCAGTGTGGGAGGAAAGCGCGGTGCGATCCCATTTATGAGAAACATCCGGCGGAGAAGTTCGACACGCATTTTCGCACATTTTGTTCGTAGGTATGTGCTGTTGTAATACCAATACGCGGGGTTAAAGTGAAGTGTGAAGTCGGTAGCAGAACGACGACGTTTGTGGAAATAACAGGAAACTAGAGAGAAGGGGGTGAAAGTGATTGAGCTGTAGGCATGAGCCGAGCCGTGGCACGGTCATTCACAGTGGCCAACCGTGAAAACGCATGAGCAGGGTGTGAAAGTAGTCGTTCCGAAGCTTACGGCGATTGTGAGGACAGCCGGAAGGCGGCAGGCAAAGGCAGTGCCAGCATAGTATCCGGTAATAACTTGTGTTTTTGGTGGGATGAGGCTCCTATTTTTGTACGATGAATAGGGGTGGGCCAGCTGAGAGGTGTGTCTTTCCGTATGTTTGAGGAATGAGGGATAGTCATGGTGATTTAGTGGGCCTTTTTTTTTTCGAAGTGACACGGTTGAATACTTGTTAACTGGTGTTTGGTTCAGACGCCATAAAACTGCGTGATAATGTGATGAGAATTAATTACGGAGTTGATGAATCAAATGCAGAAGCTTAGCTGTCCGAGCTACCGATAGGATAAAGTGTTTATGCAATGTTTCGGTAGTGCCCTTGAGAAAATATGGTAGAGCCGGCACACGTGATGTGAATGTTTTTTTATCCAACGTCTGAAAGTCAGGTGCTTGGTTTATTTTCCTATTTTCTTATGCGAATAAACGAAGCGAAAAGAAAACAGATGTTGATCCTGGATCGTACGGTGGCGATACTGTTGTGCCGTTAGTTCACCAGTGCCGATGATGATGATAGTGATGATGCTGCTGATGATGGTGAAACGATGGCATGTGGCAATCCTGCCCGTGCGCCCGTAGTTGGCTGATTTGATTTGCACGAAGATTCGAAGCGGGAAAATTTTCCTCGGCGATGTAAACGACGGCGCAGTGCGGTGTTTAATCAACTGGAAAATTGAAAAGGTATTTATTTATTATAATAATCGTTGTTCTTCATTAGTTTGATGTAGTTGATTGAGATTGACTATTTTTCGCAAAGTGGTGTTGACACAGATGATAGCTCATAGAGCTGCAGATTTATTCTACCTGCATATTCAAGTAAACATGAAAACTTCATTCTGATTGTATTTACTTGTGTATGAAGCAAACACTTGAAATGTAGCTGTTTCTATAAAAGCTTTTGTTTTGAAATACTTAGATTAGTTGTTACAAAATAAGTTTTATGTGTAAAACTGCAGGTTACCCCATCAATCGAATTAACATTCGATATTCAATTAAATTTGATTGAATTTTACAAGCAAGCACCGTTTAAATTTATTTCGATTTAAACGAATAGTGAGATCGATTGAATGTTGCGTTTATTGGCATGCTCCAAATATGTGCATGAAAATACATTTAAAATCACAACATATTTTTATCTGTGTATGAACGCACTGCTCATGATTTATGTCGTTTTATCAGAGAAGTTTTTAGACATTTGGGAACGCATCATTTTACTATGATAATTTCACTTTGCACAGACAAAACACAAAGGAATAAAAAAAGCATTTTTCATTATTAAAAAAAATATTTGAAATTTTGTAACTTTATTTCAATTTACTCATAAACATGAATTAAAGATTCTATTATTGACCAAGATCGAACACTTTTCCATTTCTAAACAATTGAAACTAACAAAAAATAGTCAACGTACACTGGCTACAGGCGGTCTGAAATATTAGAGGGAAAGAAAAAAATATTTTTAGGAAAAAAATGGCAGAAGACAAATGTGAAAAGAGTTTTAGGGTGGGATGATTGATTTCTCGTTCTGGAACTCTTTTGTTTGAATATAAGCGGGAATAAAACTCTGTGAACAAGAATCTGAAAAAGAAAAAAATAACAATTTTAATTGTTGCCGAGAATATTGTTGGCACATGAGAATAAATGTCAAATCTTATTATTTTCAGTACTTTCTGATTTAAATGACGCCACTATAATAAAAGTAGCCTCACACCTTGGAAATCTTGTCCACTTATTTTGGTCTCATGTACATCCAAAAAGGAGGGATTCATGCAATTTCGTCGCGGAAAGTTAAAAAATCCTGACCAATTTAAAGACAAGTTTACAGCCTTGAGATTTCCGCCGGATTTTTATCCCCATGTATTTTGAAAAAGGTCAAAAATTTAATTCTCCATAACAGGATCTTATAAATCTCGCCCATTTGGAAGCACATTGGAGCAAAATCTGACCTACTACGAAAGATTCAAAAAGGATAATGTAAAATGTGCCTGGTCTAAAAATTAGAATGTCTGTCCCTGCGCGGGTGTAGAAAAGCATTCAATAACTGAGGAAATGCTTATAGAATACAAGATTGAAAAGCAGGCCAAGTTGCATTTGGAATGTAGAGCCATTGAAGAAGAAGATTCTTCCAAAATTACACAGAAAATTCTCCGGAACGGAGAAAGTCTAAGCAGTTTGCAATGGAAACTCTCTGGAATTTTCACGAGAAATTCTTTAAACTTTCCGCGGGAGATTGTTTAAAACATGGATTTCAACAAAAAAAATCTTGGGATTTCAACGGGAAATTTTTGGAAATTAAAAATTTTTCTTGGAAATTCTGAAGAATTTTGCATAGAAATAAAAAAAATACCGTGCAAGATTTTTTTTAGGTTTCTTTGGGAAATTCTTCGGAATTTCCACGGGTAACTTTCTGGACTTTCTACTAATATTAATAAGCATTTATCAAGGAAATTTTCAAATGTTCGTGAAAAAATGTTCGGTATCTGAACGGATTTTTTTTTCGGAATGTTAGAGGAATTTCTCTTTGTCTCCAGGAGAAATTCTTTGTATTGCTCTTTGTATTCCGTGGAAATTCCACGGGAAATTATTAGAAAAAAGGAATGGTCGTTTGGCCGCAAATAATTCAGCGAAAAGCCATTTGGCCGAATAAAACGTTAAGCCGCTTGTCATCTAGCCGAATTTCGTTTGACCCAAATGAACGTTTGGCCGAACGTTGTTTTGGGTCGTTTGACAGAAAGGGTTACTGGACCGAAAATGTCTTCGCCGAACGGGTTATACGACCAAAATTGTCATTACGCTAAACGAGCAATACGGTCAAATGACATTTTTGGCCAATTGGCCTTACTACCAAACGACCATTTCGGCCAAAAGGGCTTGGTAGTCATTTGGCTACCGCTTCTGTTTTCATACGCAGGAGGTGTGTTCAAACTCTGGCCCGATCTATTTTCATACTTTGTTTGTTTATCTCCATCTGTTCGTTGATTTCAAGGCGGCATACGACAGTATAGACCGCGTAGAGCTTTGGAAAATTATGGACGAGAACAGCTTCCCTGGGAAGCTGACCAGACTGATCAAAGTAACGATGGATGGTGTGCAAAACTGTGTGAAGTTTGTTCGAATCGCGCCGGGGACTAAGACAAGGTGATGGACTTTCGTGCCTGTTGTTCAATATTGCGCTAGAAGGTGTCATGTGGAGATCCGGGTGTAACAGCCGGGGTACGATTTTCAACAGATCCAGTCAATTTATTTGTTTCGCGGATGACATGGACATTGTCGGCCGAACATTTGCGAAGGTGGCAGAACTGTACACCCACCTGAAACGTGAAGCAACAAAAGTTGGACTGGTGGTAAATGCGTCGAAGACAAAGTACATACTAGTGGGCGGAACTAAACGCGACAGAGCCCGCCTGGTGAGCAGTGTTACGATAAACGGGGATACCTTCGAGGTGGTCGAGGAATTCGTCTACCCCGGATCCTTGCTAACAACTGATAACAATGTTAGTCGTGAAATACGAAGGCGCAGCATCTGCGGAAGTCGGGCCTACTACGGGCTCCAGAAGAAACTGCGGTCAAAAAAGATTCGCCACCGCACCAAATGTGTCATGTACAAGACGCTAAAAAGACCGGTTGTCCTCTACGGATATGAAACATGGACAATGCTCGAGGAGGACTTGCAAGCACTCGGAGTATTCGAGAGACGGGTGCTTAGGACCATCTTTGGCAGTGTGCAAGAAGATGGGGTGTGACGGCGAAGAAAGAACCACGAGCTCGCCCAACTCTACGGCGAACCCAGTATCCAGAAGGTAGCTAAAGCCAGAAGGGTACGATGGGCAGAACATTTTGCAAAAATGCCGGACAGCAACCCTGCAAAGATGGTGTTCGCTTCCGATCCGGCAGGTACGAGACGGCGTGGAGCGCAGCGAGCGAAATGGGCAGACCAGGTGTAAAACGACTTGGCGAGCGTGGGGCGTATTCGAGGATGGAAAGATGCGGCCTCGAACCGTGTATTGTGGCGTCAAATTGTTGATTCAGTGTTATCTGTTTAGATATAGACTAAATAAATGAAGAGAATAAATGTTTATCTATAATTCTCGAGTTTTAGCCAGCGCTAGAACCTCGAAATGGAGTCCCATACCGTTTCTGTGTGGCATTGGACAGGCCTATTATCATGAACATGAACATGAACAATTTGTTAAGAGAAGTAGTTTCTTAGATACGATCTCGCCGATTTGATTTGATTCTTAATGGACTAATCAAGTGTGTGATTGGCGATAAACTTAAATACACCAATAAGAACTTCAGAGTTTTATTTTCAAAACAAGTTCATTTTGAAACTAAATGTTATAATGTTTAAATGTTTTTTTTATTACAATAGTTTGAATTATCAAGAACACGTATTCGTACAGTTCTTTGAATGTGCAATGGATTGGAAAGTGCTACAGAAATTTTCTAATTTGTTGATGGCTAGTGTATGCTACGAGGTTGGCAAAGTTTTGAAAGATCGGGGTACTCTTTGAATGTTTTTCAACTATCCTTTGGGAAAATTTAAGGTGCAATTTGTGATGGGACTTGCGAAGAGAAAATGTAATGTCATCTGCATTCAGCCAAACGCTACCACGAACTATCAGATGTATCTAGTATCTTGAATACAATATTCTGAATAACCTTTGATTTTCTCCCTTTTGAAGAGTATTCGAATATAACAGTGATGCCTGATATTATATAGTTATGAATGTGTTTTACTCCGATATGAAAACCATTGTGAAACATAAAAAAACACTTTCGCGAATTGGAAACACTTATAGCGCTATGAAAAGTCGGTCAACTGTAATAAGAAGAAGAATAAAAGATAAAACTATGAAAAGGAAGAATCGATTTCGCATGCGTTGTCTAGGGGAGCGACAGAGTTCAATAAAGAGAGCTTGATTGGTATAGCTGAAGATGAATCACAGTGTTGCGCGGTGAATGTTCGCATTCAAGTGTTTCTTCCTCTGCGTTGGTGGGACGCCCGCAAGAAGAACGGTGTTATTGTGGATCGGAATGATCACAATTCTGCGTGGTGAGACGCCCGCAAGAAGGACGGTGTTATTGTGGATCGGAATGATCATAATTCTGCGTGGTGGGACGCCCGCATTCAAAAGTTTCTTCCTCTGCGTTGGTGGGACGCCCGCAAGAAGAACGGTGTTATTGTTGATCGGAGTGATCACAGTTCAGCCAAGCAAGAGTCTCTTGCTTAGCGATGGTCGATGACCTACAAGTAGTTTTGTGTTGTGGATCCGAAATGTCACAGGTACACAAGAGGATTGATTTAACTGATATTAGATATTCTGCCATGATTTGGAGCTGTTCATCGACCTTTTTTTTTAGTTACGGTATCTGGTTTTTGTTGCTGGTTGTTTCACAAATGTGAATGCACAGTGCATTGGACGTGTGTTCGAAAAAAGCAGAAGTAGTGGTAGTGATTTGAAGTACACGTGAAATGTTACTTCACGAGTTGTGAGTACAATTGCGAGTCGAGACGCCCACTGCATGGAAGTTCCTTGAGAGTGGTTTCCCATATTTATGTGAGCCATCATTTAAGTGTGTTCCTCGATTATGAAATGAGATGCACGCAATACAATGGAGTGCCGGGAATGATTGTCTGCTGCAAGATGCTTTTGTATCATGATGAGAGCGTAACCGGATGATACATAATATGTCGTAGGTGTTATTTTTTTTTTATGCAGAAGAAAAGGGTTAATGCATTTTTTTTTTGGAGAAGAGGGAAGATGTGTGGCATTGGACAGGCCTATTATCATGAACAGGCCTAGCATGCATGTGTCAAATGACAGATCCTATCAGTCATCGTTAGTATACACATTCGCGGGCAGTTGATCCCACATTCCTCGCGAGTGCAGCAGTGCAAACATGATGGGTGACAAATATGCGCGATGTCGAATTGCACAGTTTCCATCTTCTTTCTAGCTCTAGATTTCTGTTATAGAATGAACGAAAAAATGTCGTTATCTACATCCAACACACCATAATCATTGTGAAACGTTCCGTCCTGTTTAGTTTAAGCTAACGGCTTAAGCGCCACCTTTAGAGAAAGGACCGTTATCTCTGTAGAAATATCCCGGCATGAGACTGCCTCCTCAGGGCAGGCCAACAGTATTTATTGCAGAACTAATATTCCACTTCGACCCAAACGTTTCACCGAACCCAATATTTTGTTAAAAGCACACCGCGTTGAAAATTAATACGCTCCAAAACCAAATGGCAGTAAAACAATCCGAATAAAAGATTCAAGCAACTTCGATTAAATTTATAAACATCAACGACCGAATTCGGGTAGAGCTTTTCCAAACTCGAAGTAATTTTATTTATTCTATAATTTATTTAGTCGGTCTCTAAGCGATAGTCGTTGAATTTAAAAAGTTTTACAAATTTCTTATACGATTTACAATTTCAATGCTAATTTATGAGCCTAGGCAACCCTAGCGGCTATGTGACGTCACGTCTAATTAGCGAAGCTTTTAATTTATACAGAGTTAACCTAAATTGATTTACTCGCCCTACATATACAACAAACCTGCACCCGTCTAGGCGATATGCCAACGGCGGTTGGGTACAGGCGTCGTTCTAGCGTGGACAATTCTTCGACGGGCTTTTCTTGCGTCCGACAATCCAAATCCGAAATACCCGCGTTCAAAAGTTGCAACTCGTGTGTGAGCTTTTTCTTCGGGGGTATATGCGTCCCCAGGCTTCGTTCGGTGGAGTGAGAGCTTTATGTAGCGTCGCTCTGGGCTCACAGCTTGACGGAACGAGTCACGTGGTAAGTAAGTATGACCACCACTGTTGAAAGGATTCCAATTTGAGTGTGGAAAATGCCACCCACAATTAGAATTTGTCTGTTGGAGAATAGACTGGTCCAAATCGCCACCGCGTGGCTCAGATGATGACGACTTAGCGCCAATTCACGCTTGGATAATCGAAAAAACGGACCAACCCGGATAAACCGCCCACGTTGTTGGGCCTGACTTTGCCTAAACAACGTATTATAAACTTTACTTCACTTTTGTCCACCGAAAACACACTAAAGCTTACCTGACTAATATGTCCAATTTCCGATCACTTTATTTCAATTTATATTCTAACGAACTTTTCAAATTCAGCTATTAAAAGATATTCATCATTATTCATGCTAAAGTTAACGAAAATCGCGGAAACTTACTTCGAATTTAGTTAAATCAAATCACGAAACTTTTTTTCAAAATGGCGTTGAAGAATAAACTTTCACTTGGAAAATATAGTGTTTTCACTAGCACGAACTCCACCAGAAAGAAAGCACGAACGCGAATCGAAATGGCTCGAACCTAAAATTTAGACGCAATTACTACCCAATGGTGTACAATGGGCTCTATACCTTTTTTACCATTGGTCAGTTCTGGAGAGTGAGAGATTTTCTAAATTTTCTTTTGATTTCCATTTTCAAATAGTTCGGCTAATCGAAGGTCAGTGGAAATTTACTACTGCGCAATTGACAAATTTCACTGCAGTCGCCTTTAATTAGGTGACTGATCAGGTTTTCTAAAGTTTGCTTAGAACATTCATACCGAAATATTTCGTCATAGAGTACGTGAGATTCATAGGGCAGCACAATTCTAATATAAATAAGCTTTGATCGGTTATTGATAAATCCGAAATCAATTACACTGCAAAATGTGTTGTTGAATTTTAGTTATTTTAGTTTAGTATTGACGGAACCGATTGAAATCTTACAATTGTTTTGCTATCACATTGGCAATTAAGACAAACCACTGCGTTAATTAAGACGAATCACTGCAGGTTCTACACCTCACCACCAAATTCCAATAAAATTCAGCATGAACTCGTGGTGTTCCCGGCTTACAGTGGGCGAGTAATTGCATCACTCCTTTATATGGGGCTGTCCTATTGTGCGAGGTGGGCAAGCATCTCCTATGGTATTAGTTTCCTGTCAATCACGGAATAGCAACAGTGAAATGTACGGTCATCAAGCTCGAGCTCAAATGACAAGTTCGACCGAACAACATTTTCGGTCATTTGTCCAGTAATAATAACTCTAGGCTAGTATGCAACGAAATAAAAAAAAATACTTCCGAGTTCTTTTCGCTTCGAAAAAACATACAATATCTCAATATCCTACTCCGGAGTGAACAAAGAATACCTAAGAGTCCTAATTGTTCCGGAATAATCAAAATGCCTCGGATTTCTACTCGCTTCGGAATAAATAAAATGCATCGAAGTCCTCGCTTGAGAGGTTGGAGTTGTTGGAGGTACAAAAGTTGTTGCGGATTCATTTTTGCTCCGGAATAAACAAAAATTGCTTTGGAGTTGTACACGCTCTGGAAGAAGAAAACTTCTTCGGAGTACTACTCGGTTCCGAATTGAACAGAATGCAACAGAAAAGCCTTATCGTCCCGAAATAAACAAAAATTGCGTCGGAGTCTTTTACGCTTCGACATAAATAAACAATTCATCGTAATCCTACTTGCTCAGGAATAAAACAAAATGTCCCGGAGTTCAACTCGCTCCGGAATAGACAAAATGCTTCGGAATCTAACTCGTTACGAAATAAACTTCGGAATCATTTTCGTTTTGAAATGACCAAACAATACTTTGAAATCCAACTTTCTCCTTGGAGCAAAGTTTGCAGAAATCGCTCTCAATAGATATCGAACAACGATAAAAGAGAGCTTTCTACGAAAGGATTATGTCTTTTCAACATTATTACCGACCATTGCGGATTTATTCCAGCAAGACTCAGTCAAATCACACACACAAATACAAAAAAATATATGTCATCGTCCGTTATACCAATTTATCAACACTTTTCATGCTGTTCACAATTATGCCAAATGGCCATCATGCCAACATACCGTTATGTCAAATGGCTGCTATATCAAATGACCTTATGCCAAATATCCTGCTCCCTTCAGATATATATTATTTTCAGGGAAATGTAATACTCGGGGAAATGTCATTTTCGGGAAAATATATTTTCGTTGAAAAGTCATTTTTGAGAAAATGTTATCTCTGGGAAATTGTTATTGTCCAAGATTTGCTATTTCTGATGAATTCCAGAAATTGGTTTTCGGTGAATAATTCAATCTCAAAAAACCTCGGACGAACTAAAAAATTGAGAATTTGAATTATGTAATAATGTAATTATGCACTAGCTATGTGTACTTCCTCAATTGATGAGAAAATCAAAAGATTGGTTAAAGAGAAAGGCAAAAACATCCAATGATTAAACGAAGGTAGATATCACTTTCAAAAACATTAATTCCGACACATAAATTCTTGTTATATTGTAGGAAATGATATTACCCAGAAAAAATGTTTACCGAAACTGTCATATTCGGAAAAGTGTCATTTTCGAGAAATTGTCATTTTCAGGGAAATGTCATATTCGGGGAATTGTCATATTCGGCGAAATGTCACATTCGGGGAAATGTCACATTCGGGGAAATATAATTTTTAAGAAATTGTCATTTTTAGGGAAACGTACGTTATATTCGGGGAAATGTCACGTGTTCGAGAAAATTGCATTTTCGGGGAAATATCATATTTGCGGATTTTTTTTGAGGGATGGCATATTAGAGGAATTTTCATTTTCGGACGAAATGTCATTTCAGAAGAAATGTTTTCAAGGATATGATACTTGCGGAAAATGTTATATTCGGGGATATGTTATTTCCGGGAAAATGTTTATTTTTTGTGATTCTTTTTAATTAAAGGGATTGGTTTCTGGGTAATTTTAAAAATTACCTGGAAAAGATGTTTAATTTTAATACACATAGTTAAGTGTGCCATTTTATGAGATACTGCGAGAAAAGATTCGGCTGCCGGTGGGACTTGAACCCACACTATTCCATTAAGCACACGGACATATTACCAATTATACAACAGCTGCCCTTGCAAGAAGTTGTTCCATAACTAGCTAATAACGATGGGATATCAGTCAATTCCCCGTATCTATCGAATCTGCTTTGGCAACATTTCACACCTTTTTCTCTCTACCCAACTATGTGTATCAGAATTGAACAACAGTCGGTTGTGTTTGCCGGTTGCCGTGTACTTAATGGAATAGTGTGGGTTCAAGTCCCACCGACAGCCGAATCTTTTTTCGCAATATCTCATAAAAACACCTTAAAATGGCAAACTTAACTAGGGGAACAGACGGCTTTGGCAGGTTTTGTTCTATTATTGGCAGGGGGGTTTTTGTCGACCGAATTTTATGAAATTTGGCCGCAATATTCTTTGATATGCAAAGAATGTTTGGGCCAAATTTGAGCATAATCAGTCATAAAAAACCCCCCTGCCAATAATAGAACAAAACCTGCCAAAGCCGTCATTACCCCTATGTGTATCAAAATTAAACATCTTTTCCAAAAAAAAGAAAAAAAATCTGACTTCCCTCACAAGTCATCAATCAAGAAAAAAAAATTAAAAATTACCTTACTAAAAAATGGAAAATTTGAAGCCCAACGGCAGATATGCCTTTCGTACATTATGTCTTTCGTTTTTCACGCCTGACGTACCTCGCGCACCTTACTCCTCCTTTACACCTCCTGTTTTCCGGTCAACTCCATCTATAGTCGCCTGCTAAAGATAAAGGATATATGTCTCAATTTTTAAGGATATCGGTAAACTGCCGGTGCACGCATAATTGTTCCACGTTTGCTGGAATTCTTTATATACATGGGACGATTATGCGGTAAAGGGGCTCAGAAGTTTTACCGCTTTCTTCAATGACCCTCCAACTCCTCTATAATCGTCCCCGTTCTCTTAAGAAAATCCCTCCCCCTTACCCTCCCCCTCAATGACCATCCCACCCTCTTTGTTATCTTCTCCTTAGGATAGAGAAAGTGTGTTTTAAATTTTGTTGCAATCGGTTTAGGGGTTCAGAAGTTACACTGAAATGCCCGTTTTTTGAACAATACCCCTCCCTCCAGACCTCTCTTCTATTTTCCAAATTAGCCTTCCATATAATCGGCTCCTGATAGTGAATATGTGTACACATTTTGGTTGAAATCGGTCCTGGGGGTTGAGAGTTACACCGAATTGCTCATTTTCCAAAGACAACCCCTCTCCCATAATCTCCTTCCTTGCCCAATGACCATCCCACCCCCTTTGTTAACTTCTCCTTAGGATCAGAGGTTCCCAAACTGTGGGTCGCGACCCCCAGGGGGGTCGTGGGCTGTTCAGTGGTGGGTCGCGAAAGACAAATCTTAATTCATATTTTTGTTACTATTTTGTCCCATAAATCTAATCCATATTTTAAATTAGGATCTAAGTAATGATTGGATGATTAAACAGCAACAAACCTGACGAGGTTAACGGCCTTTTTTGTTATACGATAAAGCTATGTCCATTTAGAATCCGGAATCATTTATTGTATTGCAGTGGCACGGAAAGTGATCGCTGCAAGAATTCTTTTACAGCGGTTTGTCTACCTAGGCGCCCACTTGCTGTGGTATAAATTTCACGATGTTGCGTGCAGCGGGTCAAAAATATTCCAGATGGAAGCCGAAAGGAAAGAAAAAAATCTGCACACCCACGTTGATAATGCTGCTCATCGACGATGGAACCTACGTCAAAATGGATTTCGGACAGCTTCCTAGCCAAAAAATCTACATGGCGACGGCACGAGGAGTAGTTCCTGCGAAGTTTAAGTTTGCTTTTTGGACAAACTTGCAAAAAAAACAGATGATTTTTGCAAGGGATATGCAGCTGTGGAGCAAAGACCTAAGTGTTTGTGACGAATAAGACGATGGACTCGAAGCTGTACAAGGAGGAATGTCTTAAAAACCGCGGTCTACCTTCCATAAAGCCCATAAAGGTCCCGTGAAGTTTTGGCCAGATTTGGCGAGTTGCCACTACAGCCGGGAAGTCATCCAGTGGTACCGTGATAATAACGAAGATTTCATCGATAAAATAAATCCACGCAACTGCCCACAGCTCCGGCTCATCAAGACATTTTGGGCAGTAATGAAACGAAAGCTTAAGAAAAGTGGAAAAACAGCTCGGGACGCGACTCAGATGACCAAAATGTGGAACAAATGTGCCAAGGAAGTTGACTTCGGAGGTGTGCAACTTTTGATGAGAGGAATAAAGAAGAAGGTGCGAATTTTCACTAGAAACAAAAAGAAATTATTTGTATCATATTTTTTTCCTTAAAGTACAGTAAATTACCTTTGTTTTGATGTATTAACCTTATTTGTACGTCAATCCGTTACCGAGATACAGATGATTTTATTATTCCGGATTCTAAATGGACATAGCTTTATTTGGGCAAGTAGAAAGAAGTCCTATACAATCCAAATCTAAGCCCCGAACTCAATCCAATCCTAATCCAATTCGAATCCAATCTAAATCAAATCCAATATAAATCAAATTCAAATCCAATCCAAATCTAACTCAAATTCAATTCAAATCCCATCCACATCCAATTAAAAGAATTGACGAAATTTTGGCAAATACAATGATGGGATAAAAAGCAATTTATTATGTTTTGTTCAATCTAACGCGAACTAATTTTTATCTAATTTCACAAAATCAATACATTTGGTACCTGGTGGGTCGCAAGGATTCTGCTAGGTGGGTCGCATATCCAAAAGTTTGGGAACCTCTGGATAGAGGATGTATGTACCAAATTTGGTTGAAATCGGTCCAGGGGTTTATAAGTTACACCAAATTGCCTGTTTTCTGAACAACCCAGTCAACACAAGATCGTATATGATGTCACATAAGATGCTAAAGTGAGAGACTTTTTCATTCTTTTTTAGATTCAATCGCTGCCAGAAGGACTCCGTTCGGAATAAAAAAATACTTCGAAGTCCTACTCGCTTTGAAGCATACAAAGATTGTTTCGGATTTATTTTTGCTCCAGAATACACACAATAATGTCTCACAGTGTTACTCGCTACGGGATGCCTCGGAGGTTTCTCGTTTGGGAATATACAAAAATGGTTTCACTCTTAAATAAACAAAAAAAAAATCGCCTCGCTGTAAATTAGTTGATTACATTCGAAAATTCCAAAGGAAATTAAATGGTTGGCTCGGTTGTTTTTAATGCATTTAAATATTCATCCCTTTCTTTAATGAAATTGTTGAATTTTTTTGTCTAATGTATATTTATTTGAAAATAATATCAAAATACGCCTATTAGGGTAACGATGGTATTTTGGACATCTGAATATATTTTGAACTTTTGGCTATATTTTGTTTAATTTGTGACATAAACATAGTTCGAAATGTGATTATTTACGAGGTAAACCAGACACATGATTCCTATTTATTAAAAGAAAGTTAAGTAGAAAAACACGCAAAATATAGCCAAAAGTCCAAAATATATTCAGATGTCCAAAATACATCATTTACCCTAGATGTGACAAAATTGAGCGTACAGTGAATTTTTTACTATAAAATTTCTTATTTTAAACACGAATCATGTATTTTAATATTGTTTATTTCATGATTATATTTATAATAATAAACATCTGCTACTTAAACATTAAATGTTTTGAAATTAAACCATGGTTTGGTCGAAATGAAGAACAAGTGAGAGGTAAGAAAAATTCTATTCAACAATTTAATGCTGCTGGGCAAAATAGATGCTTTAAGATATGGTTACGTAGCGGATATTTATTATTATAAGTAGCGGATATTTATTATTATAAATATAACCATTAATCACTTTTATAATTAGGAATTTTATAGAAAAACATTCACTGTACGCTCAATTTTGTCACCAGTAACAGGCGTATTTTGAAATTATTTTCAAACAAGTAAACGTTGGAGAAAATTGTTCAACCATTTTATGTAAGCAAACATTGAAGGAGGAGATGAATATTGAAATGCATTAAAAATAACCGATCCAACAATTAAATTTCCTTTGGAATTTTCGAATATATTCATCTAATCCATGCTGTACGCTCAATTTTGAGAGTGACTGTAAGTTCTAATTTTTTTTGTAGATTTTTTCATGAGGTCAACGCAATGTTTTTATAAAACCAAAGGCCATAAATAACAAAAGCAAACCGCGTCAAAAGCTAACCAGGGTAATTGTTCCTGCAGCTGCCATCAGTAAGCCTTAATTCAATCCCAGTCCCAGAGTAGGAATTATTGATTGTATGAAGGTTAATTGTAACCAACCCCAATGAAATTATGTTTTATAAGGAAGTTTGCTTGAGTTATTTAAATAAAAACACAGACATAAACAACATAGCTGACAATCGAAGTGTTCCGAAGATCTGAAACCTTATTTCTAAAGCATATCCACTTGCATCTGATATGTGTTCCATACCAGAAGAAATACAGTCGCATCGATTACCTATATTTGAATCCTCACAGTCTGCAGCCAGAAGTGAAAAGCACTTGAGCACATACCTTTATATTGCCACTCAACTGAGACGTATGGCATTGCTAGTTCCAAAGTAGCGAACGACGTTTACCAATGCTCTGTGAACCACAATTCTCGAAAGACATCGCTTAACTAGTTATAGTGGCTCAAAAAACAGGATCAGCATCGCCTTTCGATAAGTCTAAAATACTTGTTTGCGCTATTTCATTGAACTGCTCCTGTTTGTTTGAATTTCGACAGCTACGCGTCTCTCTTCATCGTGTCGACTGTATATGTCTGTTCTAGTGCTTCTTTCGAGACTCAACAAGAAGAGTTGCTATATCAGTTGTGCTTTCAGCAAGTTTGAAAAATTTATTTACAAAAAATTACTTCCGGAATCTGCAAGTTTCTTCCTCAACATCTCTCCAGCCATTGTTTAAAGTTAAGCAAGTAGTTTGTTTAAATTTGTAGCATCTGTGTTATTGAAAACTGACGTATGCAACAAGCCAGAAAAAAGATTTCTAATTGATTCGTTTTTCACTTAATTTTGCTCCACATAATTGACAAAAAGGTATTTTAATTAAGATAAGATTACCAGCACAGCAATAATATTTTTGCAGACAATGAACTACTTTGGACAGATTTACCGAGCGCGTCCGACAAAAAGGGTGCATTCCAGAAACTATAACTTAACTTCGTCTCAAGTCTAGACGGCCATCGACGACGATGGTTTTTGCCCGTAATAACATCGACCCAAGCTTAAATCGCTCCCAACTACGTGAGTGCATAACGTGTGTGTGCAGTGCAGCTGCCGACGAGAATTGCCAACGTGAAACTTCCAAGACGGCGGCGATATCGAGAAAGGGATATTCTAAGACACGGACACGGGATTGGCTAAGCAGATTGGAAGATATAACTTATTGCGCTGCATTATACGGTTTTTGCAATCTTTCCAATGAATCGCAGAGATTAAGGCTCACACGTACGTACCAACTTGGTTTTCTTATGTGTTTTGGAAAATTGGATGGAATAGTGTGATAAAAACATTGGACGTCATTAAATTGGAATTTATGGAATGCGAGATATCTATTTGCAGCATCTGCTGAAGGTAGCTGGCTTGAGGTTCTAATCCTGGTTTGTATCTGGAAACTTTCTGGGTTGGTATTTCTCGGCCAAAACAAAATTGATTGAACTGTTATCTACAAATGCAATTAAAACTAAGAACAAATTGTGCTTTCCGTAGATCAGTCTGTTAAAATTTATTTATAAGAGTAGACATTGAATACACACCTGGATTGTAATGTCGTCTTGGATGTATCATTCTCAACTCGAAGCACTTGAAATAAATGTACAGTTCAGGTCGTAACATGGATCTGAAATCGATTTGTATATAGTTTCATTTTGAGTTCAATAGCAATGAAGGTAACGGCATGGTTTTTGTATGCCAGTAGAGATAGTAGAAAGTTATACTTATTGAAATCTATTCTAATTTTCCATCATTGCATTTAAGTAACAAAAAGGCTGAATCATTGTGGCGAAAGATTGAAAATAAACTTTGTCATCATCGTTGCATTGTAGCTAAATGGGTCAAATAGAAACGGGTACACACAGGCTTCATACACAGGTGGTAACTTTTAAAATCCAGTGAAACGATGTGGCACAAAAAGCCTTTCAGCTGCAGTCGACTGAAGCAGCAGCAGCAGCAGTGGCTTGGCTTGAGTTGTAAACAAATAATCCAAGCCACTCAACACAGCTGGGAAAGCTCCCACACTATGTCACCAGGACAGCAACAGAGGGATAATAACACGTACCTGAAACTGCTGTTGCACTATCCTTCGGTAGAAGGGATGCCTTCCGTTTCATTCAGGAATGGGGTTTCGGTATATGTGTAGGCGGTAGCCTCACAGAAGTGAATGCATCATAATAATGGACGGACATCCGTGAACGGAAAAGCAAAGCTCCCGAGTGTGGAGGCCCGACAGGAAACTGTCAGGCCAAACAGATAGTCAGACAGACAGACGGAGAGACGTCAGCGATTGCACTCCGCCCTTTTGTCCAATCATAGTCGGCAGTAAGGAAGCATATGTGCCGCAGCTTTGGACTATTTTTGTTCGAATCATTGCCGTATTAGCGCTTGAATACAAACTTCGCAAAAAGAAAAAATGTTACGCTCCATAAGCAGGAGAGCACACAAAACGCTGTCGTTATCGGCTGGGTCGACCGGGCAGATAATATTTTATCAGTCATTATCATTACAAAGCAGGTACGTAGACTCAGTGGCATTCGGTAGTGGGATGGATGGTAGACAATGACATATGTACTGGAGAGCAGATGCGAACGTAACAAATGTAAAGCTCCGTTGCGCTGCCGGCTTATTTATTATCGTGTGATGGGAGAATTAATCAAGTAGGCACCCGGTTCAAGCGGCAGAAGCACAACCAAAGCCTACTAATTACTGTGCATTACTTTTAGATTTTCTGGGGAGAATCGAAAGAGAAATCTACCATCTCCTTGAGCATCTCCAACAGCACCTCCTTAGCCGTGCGGTAAGACGCGCGGCTACAAAGCAAGACCATGCTGAGGGTGGCTGGGTTCGATTCCCGGTATCGGTCTAGGCAATTTTCGGATTGGAAATTGTCTCGACTTCCCTGGGCATAAAAGTATCATCGTGCTAGCCTCATGATATACGAATGCAAAAATGGTAACCTGGCTTAGAAACCTCGCAGTTAATAACTGTGGAAGTGCTCAATGAACACTAAGCTGCGAGGCGGCTCTGTCCCACCCAGTGTGGGGATGTAATGCCAATAAGAAGAAGAAGAAGAAGAAGATGATAACAGCAACATGTTGGAGTGCCCGTAATTATATATTTTGTGATTGTATGCCCAGGAAGGAAGAAGAAAGAAGAAAAGATAAAGAGAGAAGAAGAAAGACGAAAAATAAAACTACAAAAATAAAATACAAAAATTAAAGAAGAAAGGTGAATGAAGAAAGATAAAAAAAGAAAAAGGGAGAGGGAAGAAAAAAGAAGGAAAAAAAGAAGTGAGAAGAGAGAAGAAAGATTGAAGAAAAAAGAAAAAAATAAGGAAGCAGGAGAAAAGCGAAGGGATAAAGAAAAAAGAAGGGAAAATGAAGAAGGAAGATCGGAAAGGAAGAAGCAAGAAGAGAGAAGAAAGAATAATGAAAGAAGAAGGGAAAGAGAGAATGGAGAAAGAAGAAAGGAGAAGAACGAAGGAAAATAGTGAAGGGAGAAGGAAGAAAGGTAAAAGACGAAGGAAGAAGGATGATATGAAGGAAGAAGAAAGAAAGAAGAAGAAAGAAAGAAGAAGAAAGAAAGAAGAAGAAAGAAAGAAGAAGAAAGAAAGAAGAAGAAAGAAAGAAGAAGAAAGAAAGAAGAAGAAAGAAAGAAGAAGAAAGAAAGAAGAAGGCGGAAGGAAGAAGGAAGAAGGAAGAAGGATGTAGAGAGAAAGAAGATGGAAGACGGAAGAAGGAAGAAGGAAGAAAGAAGAAGGAAGAATTAAGGTAGAGTTAAAAAGGAAGAAAGAAGAAGAAATAAAGCCGAAGGAAGAAATAAAGAAGGAAGAATGAGAAATGAAGAAAGAAGAAAAAAAATGAAGAAGGATCAAGGAAAAGGATGGAGGAAGTAGGCCTTTGGCCTAATGGCCTAACCCCGAATGCAGCCACTATGGTGCAGGAAACAGATTTAAGCGGAAAGATGCATTTTACGTCAAAACTTTATTTTTTAGATAAAAATGTTGTACAGAATAGTAAGATTGTTCGAAATTGAAAGGTCATCATTATGGTGCTCTCGAGGAATAGGGAGGCCCATCATAACAAAAAAAATAAATGTTTTTTTTATTTCGTGGAATACTGACATGCCAAAATTGTAACTCAGCTTATTACAATGAATTTTGATAAAAAAAACTTTTCCGGTGGCTGATTTTAAGCAATTTTACTTACATAGATTAGGGTTTCCCTAAAACAAAACCAGTATTTTTGCTCCACTTTTTTAGCTTTTGATTTTTTGGAAAAGTAGTGACAAGTGACTTTTAGAGCTCAACAAATGCATCTTTTGATGTGTAATTATGCTCAATATCTTTTACCGATGAAAAGGTATAATCGTTTGGCTGTTTGACTGAAAACGTATTTTTGACTGGAAAACGGTTTTAACTTTTGATCGATTGTTGTAGATATTCAGCATATTTACATATCAAAAGTTGGATTTTTTTTAGTTCTAAAAGTCATCCAAAGACGTTAGATAAGATAAATCGAAAACAAAAAAGTAGATCAAAAATAATATTTTTAGGGACACTTCAATCCAAGCAGGTAAAGTTGCTCTAAATGAGCCGACTTAAGAGCTACAGAAAAGTTTATTCAGCAAAATGTATTGGAATAAACTGCGCTACAGCTTTGTATGTCAGTATTCCGCTAAATATTTTTTTTTCAATTTTTTTCTCTATAATGGGCCATCTTATTCTATAATGATGGCCTTCTATAATGATAAAATGCATCTTTTCGCAAAAATATGTATCCGGGGTCATATTGCAGTGAGGCTGTCATATTGAATTAGTAGGTAGGATTACTTAAACAGGTTCTCATTAAAAAGTAGAAGTGACATTTGAGAGGAAAACTTGTGGAGGAGCCACCAAGTTACAACCAACTATTGTGGGACCAACGGTTACACGGCCTACCATGAAACCTCCTGCAGGTTCTCTACTTTATGTATTGTAATCACGCTTTTCTGATATACAAATGAAATAGGTGTCAAGCCCTCAGTAGTCTGCCGTGAACTGTTTTCGCCTTTACATGACGATCACGAAAACTACCAGTACTGGCTCCAATACGAAACTTTGAGAAACTCTTTTTGTATTGAATATTTTGAATGAATCAGAGCTGTAGTGTGGATGTCCGGCGCCTTTGATAAAATCTCTTACGGCGCTCCTCTCTTACTAAAGAAAAAAATATGCAATATTTTACATTCAAACTTCATTTTAAATCTCGCCTAAAAGCAAAATTTAAGTTAAGTGGCTCGAAGATGCTTCAAATATTTGGTACTTATTTAGTACATATATTTACTCATGATTTCTTTCAGCATATACTTCCCAGTGTCCATAACGACTGTTTCTTGTATTAACTATCGTTCTTTAAGGTAGGTATCACGGAGAAAAGGAATTTGAAAATCGTGACAAATCATATACAAAATTGTCCTGTCATAATAGCTTAGTGCTAGGTATTCCATTTTATTCCACCACATTTAATTTCATGGAATAGTACTAAACTCCTTGCTAAACTCGTCTCATGACTGGTGAAGACATTCCACTTCAGGAATATAAAAAAATTCTTACAAGTTTCTGATAGTTGGGTCAAGAAAATCTAACTCTTAAATGGATTCATCGATGGTCTAAATCGCTATCGGAACTATTCGGATCAGGAAAAGTCGAACTTTAGAATGGGAAATGGTTATATTCGCAGGGTCAATGAAACCCAACTTTAGACTAGTCGGATTCGCAATCGGAAGCTAGAGGGCCACTACTAAAACTAAATAATTTGACATGATTGAAAACTCGATTTGTGCAATTGCACAACATGTGAAAGATTTCATTCGAAAAATGCATTGGAAGGTAACCACTTCATTCTGTGAGGCTTGAACCTCCAGTATTTACATTTGTATTTAAATGGCCCTGTTACTAATAAAAGTGTTCTATTTCGCATACCATTATTCTTGATTCTGGCCAGCCACACGCTACGGCACTGGGCAAAAGTCTTAAACTGAATAACAGAATATGATGTGGAATTGACTGATACAAGAGTCAAAAGAACACCCGAGCAAAGCTTAAAATCAAATAGTTTTAACAGTTACTGTGACATTAAGTTGAAAACTGTTTCTGCTGTCAATAAGAGCAAATTAAAAACTGATTTTGATGTAGGTTTTTGATAATGAAATAAGTAATCAGTTCAATATCAATTCATATAATTAAGAAACCAACGAATACTTTGGTTCATCAGTGTATAAGCCAGGGCACTAGACTAAAAACTGTGTCCCATCCCAAGACGTTAAGGACCCAAAGAGTGACTATTAATCATCTTAGCTAAGTCACTCCCAACGATTCTAAACCATCACCTAATAATGTAAACGGAACGGTTGGTACGAGATGTTCCCGTTCTATGGTTTATATGTGAAATCAGGTTGAGAATTGATTTTCACAGTTATAGGTATTAAACAACGCTGCACAGTTGGCCTGGTCGCTTTTATGTTTGATCATGACGTGCTTCAAACGTAAATAATATCAAGAAAGTGATAGACGTATAGTCGAGTACATTACTTTCAAGTTTTCTATCACGAACTGGCTGTAGACTAGACAAGTTCATATGATTTAGAACCCAACAGCAAATCTACAAATCTACATAAACATAAGTAACATAATTTGAAAACAAATTATGATATAAATTTGATGTCGATATCATTTGTTTTCTATTTGCCCTCAAAAATAATTCTTAGATCAAAACAAATAGTTTGAGATATGCATCACTTCTTATAAATAGTAGCAGGCTAGATGTACCAGTCGTGGCTATAGCCAATCAAATCACCGTAAACCAGGCCTGTCCAACCTTTTTAAGCCATGGGCCAATTTTCAAAATTAACAACTGCTGGCGGGCCAAAAAATAGTCGAAAATTTTTTCAAATATATTTTTAAAATTTTCAAACTTTGAGTTTTTTCTCATTTTTCTAGAATAGCAAAAAATCTTCCAAAAAAAAAACTAAACTCCACCCAGGTTTTTTTTACACGGTTTGGTTTTGGACGTTTAAGGTGATTATAGAATGAAGCCCGTGGTGAATTTCAAATCCACCACACGTTCATCTACATACATTTCCAAAAGCCCAAATCTGGCGTAATAGTTTTGGTACAGTGCCGAAACTCAAATTATGATTGTTCAGCATAACTAAGCAAACGATCTGCCATTATTTCAGCCCCATACACGTTATGGATCTTTCATCTCGTGCTCTTGAAAAAAATATTGGAAAAGCACGTGGTTTACAAAATGGCCGATTTCTGGCTTCATTCTATAATCACCTTAAGACCTTCAGCGTCAATAAAGCAATGAGTTAATCCCACCAAAAAATTTACAAAAAATCAAAGCAAATTCAAGGGGTATTTGAAAAGCTGTAAAAGTTCAGGTTAACCGAGAAATTAATAAATCCCAACCGCGTAAAAAAACCTGGGTATTGAATTGCGCTCATAATTCATTTTTTTACGTAACAGATCTTTTGATTGAAAATTCAATGAGAAACATGAAAATGTTGACTACTATCGTATAATCAACTGATATTGTTTGCACAATCAATATCAAAAAATCGCAAACAGAAACTGTTTGTACTGCTTTTATTCTTAAAATGTGTTGAGATAAGATATGTTTTCTTTCTGAAATTTGGATTTGAGCTCGTCGTTGAATTGGGGGTCGATAATCTCCATTTGAAACATTTCGGATACATTTTATAAATGTTGAGAAAATGGATAATGGGTAACTGTGTTCTATAAAATCAACAAGATTAGGGTAATGTACCAGTTTTCAGCAACAAACTGTGCCAAAATGTTATGCGCCAATTTCATTTCTAAAGCTTTAATGTTGGATAATGAAAGTTCGACGTGTTGATCTGTTCCTTGCAGTTCAAGTCATTGAGATGTTTGGTAATATCTACCAGAAAATCTAAGTCACTCAAGTCGTTCATTCAAGATCATTCAGTTCGTGTTTCCTTATGTGTGATTTCATAGTGTGATTTCATTTCGAAGACAATAAATTCTCTTGAGCCTGGTTCTACGGTTCAGGTAACGAACTCCGCAAAAATACAACAAATCTCCGTATTCCGCTTCTCTCGAATCCCTTGCGTTAATAAAGTTTATTTACTTAATGACGAGCGTTAGTACTAATTGTTTTCGCCCATAGATTCTCATGATGAATAATGCAATATGTGTGAGGAAGTATAACTATACTACACTGCCGTAATCTGAAAAAATGACGTATGCGCCATTTTACAACATGCATGATTTTTATTTTTCTGTTAAAAAGTACGATGAGTATTACTCGTTAATACCATTTTTGGAAAATGGCGTATACGTCACTTTGCCAGATTAGGGCAGTACTGTGAATCAGTCTGTGATTGCTTCTCCTTTCTTAGAAGAGTCAAAAGGCAAGTGTTCTTTTCCGTCATTGTCTGTGCGGCCTATCAGTTGTAAGGTCGCTTAAGTTTTTAGAGGAGTGTCAAGCCCCTTCATACAGGTCTTAACAGCTCCTCTCAGGTCTTTTCCGGTAGTCGTTCCACTCATTGGGATCAAAGCTGCCAATTCCTCTGTGATTTAAAAATGATCATCAACTCCCCTTATGAAGACAGCTTCTTGCACCATGTTTTCAACATTAGTATTGCCATCGATTGCGAGAGAGTAGAATTTGAAGTAGGTGTCTTTTCCACGTAACGTAGTTTTCAAATCTTCTGCAAGAAGTTTAACTCGCCGTGTTCCGAGGCAAACTAATGCTACTGAAGGAGACTTTTTCCCCAACCTACGATAATCCACTATTCCACTAATAATTAAAATCAATAATGGAAATCTAATTTAACATTTGTTGTCTTCCTAGTTCAGTGGGAATATCGTATTTTGTATAATGCTTGGTTTCATAATGTCGCTTCAGATCATATTCCTTCAACACAGCAACATTTTCCGAACAAATTAAGCAAACCGGCTTTCCTTTGTTTAACATCAACCTTTCGTTTCAGGGTCACTTGGGTATTTTTTTTTGTTTCAAATGCGAATAAAAGGAATGATTACCACACTTCCTTTAACCATGATATCTCACAGTATTTATTTATAAATTAAAAAAAAAGCTTCTAGAGCCACAAAAAATGGAGCCGAGGGCCACATCCGGCCCGCGGTCCGCGTACGTTGGGCAGCCCTGCCGTAAACCAAGTTTATATCGATAAAGCATATTCATATGATACGATAAAAACTTTGATCTCCTCCAAAACAAGCAAAGCATAATTGTAAAAATTGATTTTTCTTAATTTTTGACGTCCTTTGCACCAGTTGTCGCACTAGTGGTCCCAATTTGGCCAATCCCATAAGAAAACAATGGGATTTGCCAAATAAGAAACCAAAATTAAGAATAGTGTTGGTGCATGCGTTCCTTTTGTGGATTAATCATTTTTGAGGATTATAACAAATCTTATTGAGGTTTTCACAGCTGTTCTAAGGAGCAGAAAGTAAAACCTTCCGCTTGATATAGAAAGTCCACCAACATGCCTTTTACTTATTTAAAAAAAAAAGTTGTTCTTATGTATGGCGACAATTGGTAAACCCACCCTACTTCAAAACAGAATATTTATATTGTCGTCTTTTTACCCTTCTTACATCCTAAGAAGGGTATAAAGATCGCTTGAAAAACCGACTTTTTATCTGAGGCTCGGAGACCCAAGTCGTATATACCAATCAACTCAGCTCGACGAACTGAGCACATGTATGTATGTGTGTGTGTGTGTGCGTGTGTGCGTGTGTGCGTATGTGTGTGCGTTACAAAAATCTCACATCAAGATCTCAGCCGTCCGTGGACCGATTTGCACGATTTTAACACTAAACGAAAGCTATGACTTTGTTATTGTACAAGTTCAATTTTTTTTGCTATCAGACATTTGGTTCCAGAGATATGTGAGAAATACGAACATGAAGTGTATTTTTAGAAAACTAACAAAATACTGTGACATGAATATCTCAGTTGTCTGTAAACCAATTTGCATGATTTTATCTTTAAACGAAAGCTATGACTTTGCCATTGAACCCATTGTATTTTGTTCTTGCAATTAGACATTGGGTTCCGGAGATTTTTCTGAAATACGAACATAAAGCATTAGACGTATCAACTTCACACATTGGTAAAATATGTCCCATCAAGATCTCAATCGTCCTTGGACCGATTTGTGCGATTTTATTTTTAAACGAAAGCTATGTTTTTGTCATTGGACCCATTAATTTTTTTTCTGCAATCGGGAATTCGGTTTCAGAGGTATCTGTGAAATACGAATATGAGACATATTTTCAGACTACTAATGAAGGATTGTCACACCAATATCTCAGCCGTCTATAACCCGATTTGATCTCTTTTGGGCTTAAACAGAAGCTGTAATATTGCCATTCAAGGCGGCAAATCAAATCTGCAGTCTTTTTGTATTTTTTAAAAATTGTTAAATTTCCAGAAATATCCCTTTTTTTATTTTGAAATCGTTAAAAGCATGATAATATCAGTTATTTTACATTCAATTGAAGGTCATATGCATAGAAATTGTAATATGCACTGGGCACACACATCCATTCAAAAGTGTAAGAAGGGTTGCGTTCACTGTAGGTGGATTAAGTCGGGTTTTATCTCTTATATCAATCATGTACATATAACTTTTTGCTTTCAAATAACGATTTGTTATTATTGAACAATTCTGCTCCGGAATCTGTTTTTCAACATGTAACCTGCCATCCGAAAGAATGTAAAACAAGCTTTCAGTTAATCTTGTTAATCAGTTAAATCTTGAGTTGAAAAAGAGTACATAGTTGTAGCCGAAAAACACTGTCGCCGACGATTTTTGGACCGATTTTTCTTCTTATTGGCATTACATCCCCCACTGGGCCATTGCCACCTCGCTGTTTAGTGTTCATTCAGCCTTTCCCCAGTTATTATTAGCGAGGTTTCTAAGCCAAGCTAACATTTTTGAAGTTATTACTTTTATGCCCAGAGAAGTTGATACAATTTCCACCCCACAAATTTCCTTGACCGGTCCGGGAGTCGAACCCAGCTATCTTCTGCACAGTCTTGCATTGTAGGCGCGTATTTTACCGTACAGCTAAGGAAGGCCGCAATCGATACATAGCTTTATACAGCCATTTATAAGTCCTTTGTGGTTCATTTGTTGGTTGCATATTTCGATCCTGTTTGTTTTTAATTTTTTTTTACTTTCCATGGCTCCTGTACAAATTTTATTTGCATAAAATCAATAGAAATTAAGAAATTTATTTTCATTTGCAGTCCTGATTCGCTCGTATGGCATTAGCATCCCCTCCTTTATTTACTACAGATAGCGATTTGGGATTAATATCTCAGGGATTAATCTTTATGTAACATACACACGGTCAAGCAGTTTGACCAACATTGACTCCACCTCTCGATTAATCAAACATTCATCAAGTTTTACCAACAGCAGCACGAACAATCAATTTGTTCGACCAACAATATCACATACGAGCGACCGAAGCGCCAACTTGAGCACCAACCATCAAAAAATATATGGGGGTTTGTGCAACTTCACTAAAAATACTCAAACATGTTCGGCGAACTTTGTCTCAGCCCCCGACAACTTAAGCCAAAATCAAACCGTTTTAATTTTTCCCAACCGAGCCGCCAACTGTCAAATGGTTGTTCGAACAATTTCACACACGTTCAAAGAAAGCAGCAACCGAAGCGTTTTCTTGGGGGCGGAGTCAATGTTCGTCAAACTGCTTGACTGGTGTGTAGGCTGCATTACCTCTTGTGCAACGTAGCCGTAGCCATCAATCCTTAGTTTTCTGTGCAGTCAGTGAGCCGTGAATCGGACCCATAGGCCCAAGTAGTGATTTACCCTAGTCAGACTTTGTGCACAAATTACGTAACGCTTGGGATGAGCAACGAATTGCGGGCAGCAGGGACTATGTTTGTCATAAGACGAGTTTGTACAATCCCATTTAATTCCACCACTTAATTGTACCTTGACAGATACGTATTTCGACCTCAACAGTAAGGTCGCCTTCAGTGTTTAGTCGAGTCAAGTACGAGACACTGAAGACGACCTTACTGTTGAGGTCGAAATACGTATCTGTCAAGGTACAATTAAGTGGTGGAATTAAATGGGATTGTACAAACTCGTCTTATAACAAGTGAAAACATTCCACTAAAAAGCACAAAATAATTTTCTTAACAAAAGGGACTATGTCCAAGGGCTTGACGATCCCTCCCCAGGCCATCTGCGAGTTGTGGGGCTTGCCTAGGATGTGGTGGGGTAGTAGGCCCGCCAAAGCGACCGTGTGCCGCTCAAAGCGCACAAGCCCAAGTCCTGGTATCAGGTGGGACACAAAACAGACCTGACACGACGGCCCTCCGACGAGACAGGAGGTTTGCGCAGGCCCAATAAGCCGCCTGGAAAACCAATAATTACGAACAATATAAGAGATAATACGACTCGATATAATCGGCAAAGACCTAGGCGACGAATAAAAGATCACGATTGGAAGCTTGGAAGATGGAATTGCATGTCGCTAGGTTTCGCAGGTTGCGACAGGATGATTTACGATGAATTACATCCCCGCAACTTCGACGTCGTGGCGCTGCAGGAGATTTGCTGGACAGGACAAAAAGTGTGGAAAAGCGAACATCGAGCGGCTACCTTCTACCAAACCTGTGGCACCACCAACGAGCTGGGAACCGGCTTCATAGTGCTGGGTAAGATGCGCCATCGTGTGATTGGGTGGCAGCCAATCAATGCAAGGATGTGCAAGCTGAGGATTAAAGGCCGTTTCTTCAACTATAGCATCATCAACGTGCACTGCCCACACGAAGGAAGACCCGCCGACGAGAAAGAAGAGTTCTACGCACAGCTGGAGCAAACATACAATGGATGCCCACTGCGGGACGTCAAAATCGTCATCGGTGACATGAACGTACAGGTAGGAAGGGAGGATATGTATAGACCGGTCATCGGACCGGATAGTCTGCACACCGTATCGAATGACAACGGCCAACGATGCATAAACTTTGCAGCCTCCCGCGGAATGGTAGTCCGAAGCACTTTCTTCCCCCGCAAAAATATCCACAAGGCCGCATGGAGATCACCTAACCAAGAAACGGAAAACCGAATCGACCACGTTCTAATCGACGGTAAATTCTTCTCCGACATCGTCCGAACGTCTGCAGTGCGAATATTGATTCCGATCACTACCTCGTTGCAGTATGCCTGCGTTCAAAACTCTCGACGGTGTACAACACGCGCCCAAGTCGGACGCCGCGACTTAATATTGGGCGGCTACAAGACGTTATAGCAGGCCAAGAATACGCGCAGCAGCTGGAAGTGGCCGGATGAGCAGCTAGCCGCAGCGTCTCTGGAAGATGGTTGGAGAGATATTCGATCCGCCATTGGTAGCACCACAACCGCTGCATTTGACACGGTGCCGCCGGATCAGAGAAACGACTGGTATGACGGCGAATGTGAGCAGTTAGTGGAAGAGAATAATGCAGCATGGGCGAGATTGCTGCAACACCGCACTAGGGCGTGCGAGGCACGGTATAAACAGGCGCGGAACAGACAAAACTCGGTTTTCCGGAGGAAAAAGCGTCAGCAGAAAGATCGAGACCGTGAAGAGACGGAGCAACTGTACCGCGCTAATAACACACGAAAGTTCTATGAGAAGTTGAACCGTTCACGTAAGGGCCACGTGCCACAGCCTGATATGTGTAAGGGCATAAACGGGAACCTTCTTACGAACGAGCATGAGGTGGTCCAAAGGTGGCGGCAGCACTACGAAGAGCACCTGAATGGCGATGTGGCAGACGAAGATGGCGGTATGGTGATGGACCTGGGGAAACGCGTGCAGGACATAATTCTACCGGCTCCGGATCTCCAGGAAATCCAGGAGGAGACTAGCTGGCTGAAGAACAACAAAGCCCCTGGGGTTGACCAACTACCAGGAGAGCTATTTAAACACGGTGGTTAGGCACTGGCTAGAGCGCTGCACTGGGTCATTACCAAGATTTGGGAGGAGGAAGTTTTGCCGCAGGAGTGGGTGGAAGGTGTCGTGTGTCCCATCTACAAAAAGGGCGATAAGCTGGATTGTAGCCACTACCGCGCAATCACATTGCTGAACGCCGCCTACAAGGTACTCTCCCAAATTTTATGCCGTCGACTAGCACCAATTGCAAGGGAGTTCGTGGGGCAGTACCAGGCGGGTTTTATGGGCGAACGCTCTACCACGGACCAGGTGTTCGTCATTCGCCAAGTACTGCAGAAATGCCGCGAATACAACGTGCCCACACAGCATCTATTCATCGACTTCGAAGCCGCATATGATACAATCGATCGGGACCAGCTATGGTAGCTAATGCACGAACACGGATTTCCGGATAAACTGACACGGTTGATCAAAGCGACGATGGATCGATGTGCGTAGTTTGAGATTCAGGGGTATTTTCGAGTCCCTTCGAAACGTGCAGAGGGTTACGGCAAGATAATGCTCTTTCGTGTTTTCTATTCAACATCGCTTTGGTAGGGATAATACGAAGAGCAGGGATTAACATGAGTGGTACAATTTTCAATAAGTCCGTCCAGCTATTTAGCTTCGCCGACGACATAGATATTATGGCTCATAACTTTGAGAAGATGGAGGAAGCCTACATCGGACTGAAGAGGGAAGCCGGCAGGAAGTCGGACAGTAACCCGGTGAAAATGGTTCTCGACAACGATCCGACGGGCACAAGAAGGCGAGGTGCGCAGCGGGCAACGTGGATCGATCAGGTGGAAGATGACTTGCGGACCATCCGTGGTGATTGGCGAAGTGTAGCCATGGACCGAGCCGAATGTAGAAGACTCTTATATATCGCCACTTCGGCTTCAGTCTGAATAAATAAGCCTAATAATTTGTGCACAAAGGCTTTCATAGGTGTAATGTATTTGACATAGAAATTAAATATAAATGGCGATCATTTATCTGATTAGATTCTCAGAATCAATTTCGCCGAAAAAAATATCTCATGGATTTTATTCAGAGCTCTGTATTCATCAAAATTAGCATTTTAAACAATCATTTATTATTCATCTACCACTCCTGCGTACCATCACCCGACTCACCATAGCTGAAACAGCAACTTTTCAAACAAAAATCATTACGCTCGACGACAGTGGCTTGTTTTGCTGAACCTGCCACATTTCCAGTGCCTGGCATAATTAATTGGTTCAATTACTCTTTCGACACTTTGTCGATCCGAGGCAGTTTTAATGACTGAATTTATTTCTGCAAACTGGCGCCATCACTCATTTTCCTGCTAGTGCAGATACAAAATCCTTCCATTGCCCCCCCATTGCTGTATGGTGCCCCAGTCTAGTTGGAGTTTTGTTTTGCCATCCTTTATGCAGGCCTGTCATGCCGACTCGTCAGAAAATCTGGGCTATGTTGAGTGGATATGCTGAGCTCCGAGGAGCCGCAACTTGAAGGGCTCTTGAAATTATTCTCCTCCATCGATTTTTCCCTCGACGGCGGCTCAAGCGTTCATTGTTCGTGTTCGACCTAACCATCATCCGCCAGAGACAGAACTGCAAACCCGATGCGATTGGGGTTGGAGATTATTGGCAAAGTTCCAACGAGCAAGGCTTACTTCAGTTTTCTCCGTCGAGAATTTTGAAAGCGGGAAGTGAAAATCGGGTGATCTTTGCTACAGCTGTGGAGGAGGTTGTTCGAAGACAAAACAGATATATCTTATTTGAAGGTTTTATTAAATCGTAGCTAATAAAATATTCATGTCAGACAATGCATTCAAGGAACAAGATATACAATAAGTAAGAAGCACAGCTGATTCATTATTTGAATAATGTGTCGATAATTAATTGAAAGTAATTTGTTAGTATATTAAATTTAAGATGTTATTAATGTTATTAATCCGCTTAGTACTCAAAAAGCATGAATGAATAAAAAATAAACGAGATTCAGCATTTTCGAACAAAACTATTTTTTCGTGTTTTTGTCATAATTCGTGTTTTTGCATTTCAATTCACTTTATGCCGTGGCACGTTTTCGACTCATTGACGACGACACTCTGTAACCTCGGTGTTTCACTTTTGCTTCTATAACCTGGAAATCTCGTTGCATCAACTAATAAATTAAAAAAAACACATGCCTCATTTTTTTATTATTTTGCACTCTTTCTTCGAAATTCATAATTGGAGTTGTACAACAAATAGGAGTATGGGAAGGTTTTTTCGCAAATGTAATTGTTTTACGGGAAAGTTTAAAAAATCATGTATTTATATTTGAGATGGGGTTCTTTCCATTATTCCGCATCTATGACACATTTTCCCATTCTCCCTGCCTCCGTCATGATTGGATGGAAACGCGTGGCTGATCGGGAAAATAACTCGATAAACCTACGGCCTTCAGCACTTTGCTCAATCTTATTATGTCAACTGAACGATGCTAAGTCAGAGCAGGATAAGTGAAGAATCATAGTTGGAGATTTCATTCGTTTAACCAGCTTCTAAGCTGTATTTGATTTTTTAAAGCTTGAGTAACATTGCACATAGCAAAAAATAGAAATGCCAACTTAAGCTTTATATCCTAATTCCGATTTCCTGATAACGTTCTTCTAGAAACCAAGCCAAAATGCTACTTGGTTCGATCTGATATAACACCAACCAATTATTGGATTAAGAATCGTGCGAAATTGCGTTTCCATTAAGCTTTTAAAACCTTTTCGACCCGGTCACACACAAAGTTGAACTCCACCCCTGAGCCGTTAACATAAGAAGGAAAGAGGAGACACTCTGTCAATAAAGCAATTACCCCTCTGCTGAAAACAGTTTCCACGACAGACATTAAGATTCTTTCTCATTGGAAGATGGCGAAATGTTTTTGCTTCGTGGAATGTATGCTAAGGATGAATGGCACTCCATTTAACAAGCTCAGTTCTTCGCCAGTTTCTTTATCCGTCCGCAAGTTTTCATTCAAAGTTAAATTAATTTAAACCACATTAACAGACCAAAGCGCGACACAAAGGTTGCGCTGGGAAGTTCTCGGAGTTTTGTTAGTTATGCTTTGCCAACCCGGAGAGTCGGAGGTCGCACGTTACGGAGGAAACTTAAGACAAGACGGTCAGAACAGACAAATATAATAAAGGGTCACAAGTTTTCTCCTTCGCTTCATCGCATCGTTAGGATGACTGCTCTCTGGAAGCGGAATTATCTTACTGTAAACAAACTTTCCCATTTCCAACTTTGAAAGCAAAGGAGAACGATTGCATCCCCAGTCTCAGAATGGAATGCCGTATCCCAAAGAAGCGATCTGAAATGTGACGACATTTGGAGTGAGCGAACGTAAATAAAAAGAATCGTTCTTTGGACCGAATTTTTCGAATAGTTCAAATGCAAACGACAACGGATGAAATAAAACGAGATTGAGAAAGTGTTTGCACAGTGATCGACACACCGCGGTACCGTAGGATGTCTGAAGCCTTGGATAACTTTTTATTTTATTTTATGCATATAAAATGCTTGTTCTTTAGAAGGTCGTCTTCTATGCGAAAAACGAGCTTGTTATAGGAACATACAAGAATCATGTTTCACATTTTCTTCAATTAAGTTTGAGATGAAGTTTGTTTGTATATAAACTTGACCTTAGTATGTTTTGTTTTTGCTAAAATAGCTCTTCTTAAAGCAGTGGCGTAGCCACGGGGGTGGTTTAGACATAACCCCTCCCCAGAGACAAATTTTCTAGAAGAAATTTTTTTTTTCGAAAAAAAAAATTGTTCAGAAACCCCCCCATACCAATTTTCTGGCTACACCACTGTCTTGAAGTATAATAAATTTTAAGAAAATAATCGAAAGCCAGAGATGCTTCCGATAATCTAGTCAGAACTCATCAATTTTATTTTAATACGCACAATCTACATAAATCAATCGAGAGGTTCATAATGATTATGATCTATTGGATCCGATAATTTTGGCACAGAGAAACAGACGTCTCACTTAGAACAAAATTCAATCAACATTATCGTCACAAAAACATCATCGCCCAATGCTAATAACACTGTGTTTGGACAAGCGCGAATCAGATGGCGGTAATAAGCAAACGTCAAATACAAGCAAATCCACTGGAAGCGCCATCGGTGGCCGATCGACCACCTACAAATAATTGAATCCACCGTTAAAAAGGTGAACGATGGTACATGTGTTGAGTGAGACGTCTGTTTCTCTGTGATTTTGGTATGGGTTGGCTTGGAGCGATTCACAAAAAAACGTGATAACAAATTGGGGGGTTGTGGGGTCCTCTTCAGCCTAGTGGCATTGAACTGAATATTTGTATCAAGTCCTAGCTCTGTAAGACGAAATTTTAAGGATTTTTTGATCGTTCGAAACTTCCGAAAAAACCTCAGTGGGTCGAAGTATAATGTTTGTAACACTATAGGTTTTGCTTTCAAAACGCGAAAATTTTTTTTTTAATTGTTCTAATTGGGGGAATGACGGCTTTGTTCTATTATTGGCAGGGGGTTTTTTATGACTGACTAGGCATATCAACTGACTGCATATCAAAGAATATTGTGGCCAAATTTCATAAAATTCGGTCGACAAAAACCCCCCTGCCAATAATAGAACAAAACCTGCCAAAACAGTCTTTCCCCTATATGTTTTAAAATTGGAAACATCTCGAAACCTTCTCGGAAACCATCTGGTAAGCCTAGCAGGCATTAAATCGTATCGATCTGTATAATCTGATTCCAAATTATATGGATTTCAGATTTTCATTGCCAATCATTTCCATCGTCATTAATCGTTACTTTTGCAACGCGTTATTTCAGATTTTTTAAATTTCAGAAACAAGACCGTTTGATTATTATTATACATTCATGTTCTATGTATTTGGTTGCCAACTACGGTCGGAGTCCAAAGAAGTTGTTTTTTCCTAAATAAACGTCAAACGTTTACGATGTTAAAAGATGTTACTGAGTTTCAATTCTCAGCGACGATTAAAACCCTACAAATGATTTACTTGAAATTGAAAAAGATTTCAGGGTATTCTGTAGGTGAAGTAAGGGTTAAAAGACGCTCGAAAATAATAAATCATAATCTTACGGCTTACAAATAGTATAAATCATTACTTTTATGTACAGTGTGCCGGAAATTGTTCCATGTGCCCAAGTAGTGATTTATCATATTTTATGTTTCACGTTTCCATTTATGAGCCATGTAATCAAACCATGTGAACAACACCTCCTTAGAAATGCTTTATTTTTAAATTTAGCCAGCCAGCAAAACGTTGATTGTCTCTTGTGTTAAAAATAGCACCAAGATCAAGGCTCCTACTTGTTTTCCCATTCACAGTTACAATACTTCCTCGACATACATATTCATAGTAGTACGCAGTCTTAGCGGCACCGGGTTCATCATCTCGCTATAGTTACACATTGGGTATCGTCTTACCATATATTGACTTTATCTGCTGTGCGTCTTTATAGAAGGCTAAAGCAGAAGCCTAACGAGTCGATGAAGAAAATAATAAAAAGCTTGCAATCAATAAATCATTCTTAGCTTGCACACGTACTGTGGATGAATCCTTTTATCATTTTTTTCTGCGCCGAAGAAGGAAATACCGTGCTGACGAGTTACGTTTTCTTAGCAAATAGGGGATCTGTTCCGTTTTCCATCTCACGGAACATATATTCATCAAACCGTGAAGCAAAGAAATACAGCAACAATCCCGTCGCTTCTTTTTGCTAACATGCGTGCTCACTTCCATCAAAACCATTAAAATAAGAAACAAATCAAATTTATTTTAATTGTTTTGTTGTTGATGGGCTATGACAGCGGTTCTCAACCTCAACCTCAACCTCTTCAAAACTTTACATTCATTGAGGTACCCCCTATTTTTTTTTCGCTGTGAATGAAAATAAGCATAACTCATGAGATATGTGAAAATGGAAATGAAAACTAACGAGATATATGGCTCACTAAAAATGTGTGTGTGTGTAATTTTGTTATTCCGTGATACTGTTCCAATTCATTAAGTTTATACATCAAGCTTCCTATAGGACTTTGAATTTTTTTTAGGCTTTCGACCATCTTGAAAGTAAACTTCTGCGCCTCTTGAAAAGCGCCTTCTGAGTCTCTTGAAAGGAGGCTTCAGACCTTTCGCACGGACCCTTCCGAGCTGTTTGTTAGAAGGCTTCCGAGCCTCTAGAAAGGAGGCTTCCGAGCCTCTTGAAAGGAGGCTTCCGAGCCTCTTGAAAGGGGGCTTCCGAGCCTCTTGAAAGGAGGCTTCCGAGCCTCTTGAAAGGAGGCTCCCGAGTCTCTTGAAAGGAGGCTCCCGAGCTTCTTGAAAGGAGGCTCCCGAGCCTCTTGAAAGGAGGCTTCCGAGCCTCTTGAAAGGAGGCTGCTGAGATGAACTGCCGAACAGTTCCCCTACTACTTGTCGAGTTCGTTGCTTTTGCTTGGGCAACCTTACTAGCTGTTCATACAAAGTTTACATTTTTTTGGCTAATAGTCAAATTGTTATCACGACAATCGCCTATAGCTGCTAGCAGAGAAAGCCGCACCCCGCGTCTGGAGAACGCAACATCATTTTTCTCGTATAAATAACAAGTAAGGAAAATCCCACTATTTTAAATTACCCGTTTGTCCAGTCATTAAGTGCATAGTGTATTGATCATTCCGCGTCGAGCATCCGAGCGAGACGGTTGTAAGTCCGCGTACGGTCTGCTTCTCTTTTGGTTTTTTCCTGAAGTACAGGTAGAGGTTTTTTTTGCGAAAGTGTTTTGAAGCATAGTGCTTGAGTGGAAGTGGTGCTTAGCTGAAGCAGTTAAGTAGCCATTTCGTTGCTATTGCAAGACAACGCAAGGTTTTGCAGTTTCTTCGGCGTCCATCGCCGGCGCAGGCATCATCGCCCCACGCCGACAGTCGCCCCACGCCGACAGTCATCATCCATCGTGCGTCTCCACCAACACAGACGCTGCAGTCCTGCCACCATCCATCCACCCACCAACAACAACAGCGTGGTTCGGTTCGACCGCACCACCGCCCCGGCGATTGTCCATCCAGCCAGTGTGTGCTGCCAAAAACCGTTAGCCGGCGACACAGCAGTGTGAACGCAAGTATTTACTTGAGCTCCCTCTCGTTGTTCCCCTCTCTTCTTCAACTTATTGGAATAGTTTTTTTCCTTTTTTTTTAACTCGTCTTCCCCTCTCATTAACTTGTGTGCGTGTGTGTGTTTTTTTTCTGCACTTGTGATAATTGTTTAGTTTTAAAATAGATTGTGCCTCGCTGCAGCGGTGCATTTCGTGTCCGCAATCCGCGAAGGCGAAGTTGGCGGGGGTACTTCGTATTCCATGTCAGCTGTTTCGTTGCATTCGGGTGTTCCAAACCAAAACGAAATGGACACCAGCAACGCTAAAATTTCCTCTACGAGCCCCCGTCCCAAGGTCTACCCTCACGACTCTAGTGGGCCGTATGTTGTTTTCTTTCAACCCAAAGGCAAACGTTTGAATATCAGCCAGATCAGCAAAGATCTGGAAAAGCGATTTTCGTCTGTCACGACCATTGACATGGTTGGGTCCAGTAAGCTTCGCGTCACGGTCAGTGATCGCAAACAGGCCAACGAGATTGCCACCTGCGAGCTTTTCACTCTCGAATATAAGGTGTATTTACCGTCAGCAGTGTGTGAGATTGCGGGGTATGAGGGAAGTATGACATGCGACGATTTGAAACAAGGTTTCGGTCGTTTCAAGAACGTTTCTTTGCCTCCCCTATCAGCACAGATGTTCCACATAGGTTACTGCAGCTCATGTGTGACCAGATTCAGTCACAATCAAGTTACTGCAACTATTTTTGTCCCACGCGTGCTGCTCGAGTCCTGTTGCGATACTGGATTGAAAACAAATGTATTCGGTGTCGCAGGAGGGCGAGAAGCGGATTTATTCCCCGTCCGACTCTTTCTGCGTCACCTTTTCCGGGTTCGCACTGCCTGACTACGTAGTGATTGGCAAACTTCGTCTACCTGTTCGGCTGTATGTACCCAAGGTGATGAATTGTGCTAATTGCAAGCAGCTGGGCCACACAGCTCAGTACTGCTGCAATATACCTCGCTGTGCATCATGCGGAGAGAAGCATGTGGAGGGGGCGTGCAAGACGGCATCGAAATGTGTCTATTGTAACGAAAGCCCTCCACATGCTCTTGAAGCTTTCCCAACGTACATACAGCAGCGAATCCACCAGAAACGATCTCTTCAGCAGCGTTCTCGGCGAAGTTACGCCGAAATGTTGGAGAAGGCCGCTCCTCCAGTCGTTTCTGACACAATCTACTCGTCTCTTCCTTTGGACGATCAAGGTAGCTCCGACTCCGAGGTTGGAAATGGGGTTCCCTTTGTTTTCAATGGTTCAACGAGGAAGAGAATAAAACAGAGCCAGCGACCCTCGAAAAAGCCTAGAAAACAGCCTTAAAGTGTGCCCCAATCTAACATGGTCAAATTCAAAGCGGGTGGAAATACTCAAAAACGTTTAACTATTGTGGTTTCACATCGGGATGATCGAGAGTTTCCACCGCTTCCGGGAACATCTAAAATCCCAGATGCCCCAATTTTTGCGATTTCTCAGCCAGAAAGAGAGCATAGAGAGCGAGCAGAAGAGCCCCCGAGCGCTCCAATGTTCACTCTTTCTGGCATCGTGGAGCTCATCCTCAACTTCTTCGATGCTTCCGACCCCGTGAAGAACATGGTCAAAACTGTTCTTCCTATTCTGACTCCTCTCCTGAAGCAGCTGGCTTCAAAAATGCCCCTCCTCGAGTCATTTGTATCCTTCGATGGCTAACTTAGCCAATAACGATAACACGATTTCGATTCTACAGTGGAACTGTCGAAGTATTCTTCCAAAATTAGATATTTTTAAATTTTTAGTTAACAAATTACAATGCGATGCTTTTGCTTTATGTGAAACATGGCTAACACCAGATGTGAACCTTCAATTTCCTGATTTCAACATAATCCGCCACGATCGGGCAAATCGATATGGAGGGGTGCTTTTAGGGATAAAAAAAAGCACTCCTTCTATAGAGTCGATCTTGCGCCGAGATCTGGCACCGAAGCTGTCACATGTCAGGTGACTATTCGAGGAAAAGACCTTAGTATCGCCTCGATATATCTTCCTCCAAACACCGCGATATCTCGTAGAGAACTGTCGCACATCTGCTCGGTTATGCCCGAGCTCCTCCAGCAAGAGGTAGCCGTCTAGATCTTTCCATTTGTTCGAGCTCATTATCGTTGGACTGTATTTGGAAGGTTGTCCAAGATCCCCATGGTAGTGATCATTTGTCGATCGAAGTCTCGATTTCCAATGGACGTACTCAATCTGTTTCTATCGACCTCTCATATGACCTCACGAAGCACATCGATTGGGGCACATATGCGGAGGCCATCATTGATGGCGTAATGTCGATAGAAGCACTTCCACTGCGAGAAGAGTACGAGTTTCTATCCCAGTTGATCTTTGCCAGTGCTCTTCAGGCACAAAGCCGGCCAGTGCCAGGAGCTTCGGTTCGTAGTCCGTGGTGGGATGTCGAGTGTACACAATTTTATCGCAAGAAATCCGCCGCGTTCAAAGAATTTCGGAAACACGGTTCGATCGTTCTTCACAAACGGTACATCGCGCCTGAGATCCAGTTCAAGTAACTGGTCAAAGTGAAGAAACGCGGATATTGGCGCACTTTTGTTGAAGGCTTATCGCGCGAGACCTCAATGAAAACTCTGTGGACCGTCGGGAGAAGAATGCGCAACGCGTCGTTCGTAAATGAAGATCGTGAAAGCTCGTCGCGGTGGATATATGACTTCGCAACGAAAGTTTGTCCGGATTCGGTGCCGGTGAAACAAGAGCTACGTGATGCTTTTGCTGACACGGATGACATGGATCGCCCCTTTTCGATGATTGAATTCTCGCTTGCTCTCCTTTTATGTAACAATTCCGCTCCAGGGATGGATCGAATCAGGTTCAATTTGCTTAAAAACCTCCCAGACGTCGCGAAGAGGCGCTTATTGAGCCTGTTCAACCAGTTTCTGGAGTGCAACATTGTTCTGGATGATTGGAGGCAAGTGAGGGTGAAAGCCATCCAGAAGCCCGGAAAACCCGCGTCAGATTATAACTCGTATCGCCCCATCGCGATGCTGTCATGTCTTCGGAAGTTGTTGGAGAAGATGATTCTCTTCCGGCTAGACAAATGGGTTGAATCGAATAGTTTTTTGTCAGATACACAATTTGGCTTCCGCAGGGGCAAGGGAACGAACGACTGTCTTGCGTTGCTTTCTTCAGAAATTCAGCTTACTTTTGCTAAAAAAGAGGGCTCAGTTTTTTTGGACATTAAGGGGGCTTTTGATTCAGTTTGCGTTGATGTCTTATCCGACAAGCTCCACGCGTGTGGACTTTCTCCAATTTTAAACAATTATTTGTACAATTTGTTGTCAGAGAAGCGTATGAGTTTTTCTCATGGTGACTCGGCAACTTCACGAATTAGCTACATGGGTCTCCCCCAGGGCTCATGTTTAAGCCCCCTTCTTTACAATTTTTACGTCAGAGACATTGATGAATGTCTCATGCCAAATTGTGTTGTATCCGTTTCGGGGCCAACCGCAGTTGATCTGCAAGGACCGTTGCAAGATACTCTGGACAATTTGTCCACTTGGGCTACGAAGCTGGGTATCAAATTCTCTCCAGAGAAAACTGTGATGGTTGTCTTTTCAAAAATCATAAACCAGCAAAGTTCCAGCTCCAAGTGATGGGTAAGACAATCATTCATAGCATGTCTTCTAAATACCTCGGGGTCTGGTTCGACTCGAAATGTACCTTCGGGAAGCACATTGTGTATCTGACACAAAAATGCCAGAAACGGATCAACTTCATGCGATCAATAACCGGAACATGGTGGGGAGCGCATCCCGAAGATCTTATGACGTTGTATCGAACAACCATTTTGTCGGTCCTCGAATACGGTAGTTTCTGCTTCCAGTCCGCGGCTAAAACACACATGCTGAAGCTTCAACGGATTCAGTACCGCTGTCTCCGTATCGCGTTAGGATGTATGAATTCGACACATACGATGAGCTTGGAAGTACTTGCGGGAGTACTGCCACTAACAGATCGTTTCGCGGAATTATCGCTCCGGTTCCTCATCCGCTGTGAGGTTCTCAATCCATTGGTCATTGACAACTTCGAGAAGCTGCTCGAACAAAACCCTCAATCTCGATTCATGAGTATTTACCACTGGTACATAACGCTGGAGGTAAGCCCATCTTTGGTTGTCATCAATCGTGCTAACTTCTTAGACTCTTACAGTTCCTCTGTTACTTTTGATCTGTCCATGAAGCAGGGGGTTCATGGAATACCAGACTTTCTGTGTGCGGAGGTCATACCTCCATTATTTGCAAGCAAATACGGGCACGCAAGTGAGGAGCCCTATGGAAGGTGATATTTACGATCGGAAAATCACCTTCGATGAATTTTTCACATTAGTTCATCAGGAAACCTTGAACAGCTGGCAACAGAAATGGACAAATGGGGAGTTCGGTAGATGGCTGTATTTAATTCGCCCGCAGGTGTCGAAGCGTCCATGGTTCAAAAAATTGAACATGGGACGAGACTTCATTCGAACCATGTGTCGTCTAATGTCCAATCACTACACTCTAAATGCACATCTTTTAAATGCACATCAGGATTATCAGGACATCGATCATGTTGTGTGGGCGTACGAGGAGCATCGTGGCCCCAGATCTGCGCTGGCCTATTAAGGAAGTGTTGTCGGGCCTTGATCTAGAGTACATGTCCCTGGTCCACCAATTTTTGAAAGTTGCTGATGTAAAACTGTAATCATTGTCTGCCCATTCCCTTGTCTGTCGTACCCCATATCGAATGTCTTCCTCTTGTTGTATATTTCCATGTCTGTCGTTAATCCCTTCCGTATGTCTTCCTCTCGTCGTTGTCTCCCAAAAAAAGTTTGTTTGTCCCGTTACAGATGTAAAAATGCGAGGAATGCCAACTTTGTGAACATCAGCATCGTAATTACTTAAGCACCCTAAAATCCTTTCCTTTCCTGCTGTATTATTGTATTCCCTAACCTCGACTAAACCGCGAGTCTTTCGGTTTCCCAAAACTAACACTATGTATAAGAATCAAGAAATGTATAGTTAAACTTGATTTCGGCTCCGTAACGCTTCACGGCAAATGAGCCTTTCAAATAAACGAAAGATTAAAAAAAAAAGTGTATTGATGTTGAACGGTGCCCCATTGAATGTAAAATTTATGTTAATGATACACAAATTATGTGTTCAAGTACCAGAGGCTACATCCGTAGCACATATGTTTATAGATGTTAAGTGTAAGGAGAATGGCAGTTAGCTTGAAAAAGACCCAATAAACGGACCGAAACGTCGTGCAAATGGGAGCCCGTTCGAATAATTTTCAGACTGAAAAAGCCAGAAGACAAAAAGAAATTCACTAAATATTACAATTTTTGGAAATGCCTATTTACTGTTGAAACTTGATGTAGCTGAGGGCTTGGATATCTACCGGCAGTAGGGTTCCTAGTACCGTCCCCTTTTTGTGGTACCGGTACTGCGGTACTGAGAAAGTCCAGTACCGGTAGTACCGGGAAAATGCCGTTACTAGAATATTTTCTCTTGATGACGGAATTTTATTTGAACTTAACACCTTAAGGCCAGTATCGACTTAAAAAGTAGAGAGGTTACGGAATTTTGTTCAATATTACCAAGAGGAATTTTGACAACTGATTTGCATGGAGCAAATTGTCACTTTTACTTACGGAATAATCGAGCAGAATATTTCTCGGGTACTTATTCAAAAGGACGTATGTGATTTTGTAAACAAAGATTCAAACGTCGATTTGTCCAATCTGATGGCACTCCCTCACAAACCATCATCACAGACAGGCAGGGGAAGCCTTCGGCTACTTGTTGGTGGTGTTGGTTTGCGTGGGAGTGTCATTAGATTGGACAAATCGACGTTTGAATCTTTTGTTTACAAAATCACATACGTCCTTTTGAATAAGTACCCGAGATTTTTCCGAAAGTAAAGTGACAGCTCCCATTACTTTGCGTGGGAACCTTACAAATGCCAATTTTGTTTTTTGTTCTTTTCATGTGGATACTGCTGTAAGAATTTTGTTTCGATTCTTTACTTTTCCGATTCAGTGAACGGAATTTAACATGTGATTGAGATAGAAAAAGAAATTTCTTTTGAACACGATACCAACCTTTAAATGACTTAGATGTAATTCTAAGAATTTTCAACATTATTTTTAAATAGGGCAGAAGCAATATATTTCGCCACCCTAAACGTATGTTTATCTCTCAAATTGTCGCAAAAGGCAAAAAAAATCTAATTATTGTGGAAGGTGTCGGGATTATTATGTAAAACTGGTCCTTACCTAGCAAATCTGATTTAATAATGACGATAAATTATTGCTAATTTATATAAATATGCCGTTTAATTAGCAAGTATTCTGATTCAATTTTCGCCACACATTTTCAATTTTCGCCACCTCCGTGATCTAGTTTTCGCCACCCCTTTCTTGTCCTCTTGAAATGGTGGTTTGAACGGATATTGAATCCACTAACGCCCGGAGCTTAGGCAACACGTATTGCGCGCTCACAAAATCTGTTTTAAATAGACGAATCCAAATAAAAATAAGAAGAAGACAACCGATGCTGTTGATGGTGGCGAAAATTAACTCAGGTTTAAATTTCAGAACTATGAATGGAATTTCGCCAGTGGCGATAATTGAAATCACCAAAGTTGATGTGCTAAATTTCGCCACCTTTTATTTAACTAAATTAAGACAAAAACATGAACTCTTTTATATAAAACCGTTAGTAATCGCATTTTTGAATAGTTCTTATGATTGTGTACGTATATTAGTCATAATTTTGAAGGTTTGATCAGTTTTTTCTGGCATTTGTTAATTTTGGCCTGTTCTTCAAACGGACAAAAGTTTCCATGGTAGCGAGACAACAATTTTTAGATGAACTTTCATCAGTATTTGTAGAATTATAATAACAACATTTTTAGTTAACGTATGCAAGTTTACTAGATCTGTATGATTGTTCTACACTATCTACATTTTGAAGAGAGTTATAATTTGATCGTATCATGAGTTAGGAAACCGAAATTTGCAAAAGGTTATGTAAGCACTTGCGATACAAAATGCATTATATAAATATGCTTCAAATTATCTATTTGCTTTATTATAGAAACTTTCTGTCATGGTTATGCATATGTTTTGATCTTAAGGCTCCAGATCTGGAAACGATTTTACAAACATTATATAAGATTCACTAATTTTTATTTTCTGGGAAAATTCTTAAGCAATGTAATGTTACAACTTCATGTGCACCGATGCATGATTGAAATAACAGAGTTCTCTCTTATGCTACGGTTAGACAAGGCAAGTGAATTGAGCAAGTCGCTTGAATCGAACGCGAAATGAAAGTGTAAACACCTTAATTCAATTCACTTGAACGAAAAGAAAGTTGAACATGTTCAACTTTTGGCAAGTCAATTGAATTCAACTGAGTTGTTCAATTCACTTGCCCTGTCAAAACGTAGCATTAGTGCCCTAAGAGAAACATCAATGGGTACTACGCTACATTAAAAAGTTTCACGAATGATTTTTGTCCATCTTGTAAATCTCGTGTTCATTGCTCAAAATTTTGACACTGAAAATCCAACAAATGTATAAATGTTGCAAACATATTAAAACGTAACATGATTTTTCGCACAAGTGTTCAATTTGGAAATAAATTAGGGTTCTCAACTCTGAATTAATAAGTATGCCTGCCCGGAAAGAGAACACATAATTCAGAATTCTAATTTTCTGGAAATACGTTGTTCTTTTCAAGCAATTTTCACCATTTCTCCTTATTTGAATTTTGTTTCAAATATTGTTAATCAGTACCGTAAATACCGGTTCTCATTGGTGTTTGGTACCGGTACTACCGGTACCACAACCCTAACCGGCAGGTGCAAACATCGCTATTGAAAAAAAACGAGCAATAGGTTATGTTTGCAACATAACCGCGAGTAGACGTAGGACTTGTATAAACGTAACGTATGTACATTTCACTTCTAACTTTTGGATCTATGAAGATCTATAATCAGGTATTGATATTGGAAACGACAACTTCCATGCTGTGTAGAATTATTAGCAATTTGTTATTCAATACTTCTGCAAATAAAACTAATAATTAAATACATAATTAGAACTGCTTTGTATCTAACTATTAGGCCCTTATTTCCTCAGGCAAATGTAGGGCATTTATAGATTTTTTATTAATGATAGTATTTGAAGTTTAAAAATTCTTGGGCAAAATGTGCTATTTTAGGGGAACTGTCCCGTTTTCCAAACAAAGAAATACAGCACCAATTTCATTGCTTCTTTTTGCTAACATGCGTGCTTACTGCTGAAAAAAATCACAACAATAAGAAACAAGTCAAGGAGCAGTAACCCTACTAAAATAGAGGAGGTACTGCTAATACGTCAAAGAAAAATTATTTAATGTTTTGATTCCAAACTCCGAGTCTACGTCAAGTTTAATAATACAATTTCTCAGAAAATGCAAAACAAAGAATAAGATAGAAGTAACGTAGAAGTAACACACACGAAATCATTAATTTAGTGTACTACCTTTGGTGGGGGCATCCATCAATTCAGCTGTTATTGGTCGACGGTACAGTAGCAGTGCCTCTGCTTTGTTCTCTCTGAGGCAGCCAAGTTGGTTGCGACGAGACGGACGCAATGAGAAAACAGAACTGTGCAATAAAAATCCTATTCGACTAAATGCTGATGTCGTATTAGAAATTTGGAGACAGCACTCGTCGATAGAAAATCATTCCGCACGCGATGGCATATGAGGAAATCAAACCACCTTCCTTTTGCCAGTGGAGATATATCAGCTTCCACACTGATATTCTTCCCTCCCCTTCATACGGGAGCTTGGCAGAAGGAAGGTCGTGCGATATGTGCCATCACAAATATTACCCTCCGCTCGCTTTCAAATCGACTTCTATAAAAACATTCTTCATGCCTGCCGTATCCTAACGGAACTATCAATTCTATACTTTCGCCTCTAATGCTATCATGAACATGTACGTCCAAGTTTGGAAGATGATATTAGCATTTCCATATCATAATAAGATAAAGTTTATTTAAATATTCTTTTGGAAAATATTTTTCGCGAACTTTTTATAACATTTACATGTAATACAGCGATTTTTTTTATCTTAAATGGATATTAACACTATTGCTGATTGTGCATCTTTAATTGCTAATGCCTTCTGCAAATAAATGAAAGTACTTATTTTATTCAAACTTTTATTTTGATCAGTGTAGAAGATTTTTTTTGCTGGGGAATCAGAACTGTTATATGTAGTATCTGTTATAGGATCATGTGGATTATGAAACCAATCCCCTGGATGAGCAGACGAAATTTTTCTAATTATATTTTTCTTCATCCACCACCGCTGCCCTCGCTGCCTCAGACATCATCATCGGCATCTAGCCGTGAACTCCGAGCGATGCGATGGGCGATTGCATCCATCGCAACCGACACCACTGCATCCGACCATCATCAAAGCACAGAATGACAAAAAATGCGCCCACTTCTTTCATACATATTCGCTGGTGACTACATGCTGTCGCTGTGTAGGTAAACACAGCGAACGAAATAACGAAACGAAAAATGCGCGAGCAAAAAGCACGTCAGTACGCGCTGCTGTCACAAATTATAGTGACTCGCACACGGCAGATACTGATTCTTTTATACACAAAGAAAATCTTCCGGTAAACCCGAAGGCCCGTGACATACCGCATTCTGATGTCCGTGTTAGGAATGCACGGGATTGGTTACATATGAAGTTTTACTGGATTTGACAAGAATTGAAATTTTCAATAGCTTATCGTTAATAATCTTAAGTTTCAATGAAATAGGCAAAATGGTGGAGAGTGTCCGAGTCGATTGATATATAAATCTTAAAAATCCATTGAAAGATAAAGGCGCTAGTAACGTTCAAAATCTTCCCTTCCAGCGTAACGCTCTCGATTTCCAAAAATCTAAATGACACCCAGTATAGTAAAGAAAGACGTAAGTCCTACGTCAAAAAACTGATAAACGACTGCTCTTGACTCTACAGGCTTTAACCTGATCAATAATATAATTAGTGGTAGTCAAGTCGATTCAAGTACGAGACACTGAAGGCGGCCTTACAGTTGAGGTCGAAATACATAATTGTACGGTGCTAAACTCGTCTTATGACATTGAAAACATTCCACTAAAAAGGAGCTAAATAATTTTCTTCAAAATGAACGGTTGGGCGGAACGGTTTTTAAATCGAAAACAGTTTGGCCGAAAGTTTGCTCAACAGATCATTTGGTCGAAATGGTCGTTTGACCGAATAATTAATCTAGCCGAAAATGCCGTTTAAATGGAATGGTCGGCATTTTCGGTCAACTGATCTGTTTGCCCAAACGATCATTTCGGCCACGATCATCAGCCGAAGGGTTTGGTCGAACGACAGAAGTGCAAGATTGGTCGCATTCGTGTTATTTTTGGCAACCGACCCGGCAACGAAATAAGGACTATGATTGGAAACTCGGTACCTGGAATGTCAGGACCCTAAATGAACCTGGACGAGTGAGCCTTCTGGCTCGTGAACTGCAGAAGGTTGGAGTGAACGTGGCTGCTATTCAAGAAGTCCGATGGCCTAGATCCGGAGAACGTGAATTCCGAGCCGTGGACCCCACGACCAATACTGCATTCAAGTATAACATCTATCACAGCGGCGGTGAAAAAGCAGAGCATGGAGTTGGTTTCGTAGGGATGGGCAAGCAGATGAAGCGAGTGATGCGGTGGAAACCCATTAGCGAACGAATCTGTGTGTTGAGGATACGGGGCAAATTCTTCAATTACAGCCTAATCAACGTTTACGCACCGACAAACGATAAATCCGACGACATGAAGGACACGTTTTATGAATGTCTTGATAAAGCCTATGGAGAGTGCCCAAAGCATGACGTGAAAATTGTTATCGGAGACGCTAACGCTCAGGTCGGTAGAGAGGACTTTCCGTCCCATATAATCGGTAGCGAGCCTTCACTCCGCTACCAATGACAACGGCCTACGGCTAGTAAATTTTGCTGCTGCCAGAGGGATGGCCATCAGTAGCACCTACTTTGCACGAAAGAACATCCGAAAGCACACCTGGAGACACCCAAATGGTGAAACTTGCAACCAGATAGACCATGTTCTGGTGGATGGGCGCCATTTCTCGGATGTTATCGATGTGCGGACATTGACTCTGATCACTACCTCGTTGTCAGTAAAATTCGATCACGGTTGTCAACTGTATCGAACGAAAGATCACAGCGAACGATGCGTTACAATATCCAGCGATTGTCGGCGGAAGGAGTATCGGCTGAGTACCGCCAGAAGCTCGACGAACGGATAAGTGCAATCAACGTTAGCGACAACATCATCGATCTATGGGAGTCGATCCATGGAGCGGTGAGCACAACAGCACGAGAAGTGGTAGGCACTGCACAAAGGCGACCCAGGACGGGTTGGTTCGATGTGGAGTGTCAGAGAGTGACAGACGAGAAGAACGTTGCCAGAAGCCGGATGTTGGTGTCGGGTACCAGATCGAATAGAGATCGGTACAAGGAAGCAAGAGCAGCCGAAAAACGAACCCACCGCAGGAAGAAAAAAGAGTACGAAGAACAAGTTATTAGTGAGGCGTAGGAAAAAATGGAGCAGAACGATATGCGGAGGTTTTATGAGTCTGTCAATGGCGTGCGGAGAAAGACAGCGCCATCTCCCGTCATGTGCAACGACCAACAAGGGAATTTGCTGACAGATAAAACTGAAGTGGCTGCCAGGTGGAAGCAACACTTCGAGACTTTGTTGAATGGAGGAAGTGACGGTGCATCGGTGAACAGAATAAATATTAGCCACGATGGACAAGCTGTGGAGTCACCTACACTAAATGAGGTTAAAAAAGCTGTCAAAGAGCTGAAAAACAATAAGGCTGCGGGGAAGGACCAGCTCCTGGCTGAACTTCTCAAACATGGCAGTGAGCAGCTTTATGAAGTTCTGCACCATATTATATCGAAAATATGGGAAGACGAGGAAATGCCTGCTAGCTGGTTGGACGGCCTCATTTGCCCTCTCTTTAAGAAAGGGCACAGACTGGAGTGCGCCAATTACCGAGGAATAACCTTCCTTAATTCGGCGTACAAAATTATGTCCGGTATTCTGTTCAACAGATTGAGACCGCTTGAAGAGTCCTTCGTCGGCGAATACCAAGCGGGTTTTCGTGAGGGCCGATCAACGACGGATCAAATGTTTACCCTGAGACAAATCCTTGATAAATTCCGGGAGTACAACTTGCAGACACATCATCTGTTTATTGATTTCAAGGCGGCGTACGATTCAGTGAAACGGAATGAATTATGGCAAATTATGCTTGAACATGGTTTTCCGGCGAAACTGATACGGCTGATTCATATAACGTTCGACGGATTGAAATCAAGTGTAAGGGTTGCGGATGAAGTATCGACGTCATTTGTTACCTTAGATGGATTAAAGCGGGGTGATGCACTCTCGAACCTACTGTTCAAATTAGCGCTCGAGGGAGCGATTAGGAGAGCTGGTGTGCAAAGAAGCGGTACCATATCACAAAATCGCATATGCTCCTGGGATTTGCGGACGATATCGATATTATCGGAATTGATCGCCGTGCCGTGGAAGAGGCTTTTGCGCCTTTTAAGAGGGAGACAGCGAGGATTGGACTCACGATCAATACCAGCAAAACGAAGTACATGGTCGCTGGCAATCAACGTGGGTTCATTAGTGGTCGTGGTAGCGAAATAGTGCTGGATGGTGAAAAATTTGAAGTGGTAGAAGAATTTGTGTATCTTGGAACATTAGTGACGTGCGATAATGATGTTACCCGCGAGGCGAAAAGGGCTTATTAGTCTGGGCCCGTAGTCTGCAAACGAAAACAAAACTCGCGCTGTATACTACTCTGATTCTTCCGGTGGCTTTATACGGCCATGAGACATGGACGTTAAAGGAGGCTGATCGGAGAGCTCTCGGAGTGTTTGAGCGTAAGGTGCTGCGGACAATACTCGGCGGTAAACAGGAGAACGGTATCTGGCGGCGTCGCATGAATCACGAATTGTACCAGGTGTATAAAGGGCTGGATATTATTAAGCTTATACAACACGGCAGACTACGGTGGGCTGGTCACGTTGTTCGTATGCCGGAAGAACGTCAAGCGAAGATAATATTTAGTAGAGAACCCGGAAGATGCCGCAGGCTTCGTGGAAGGCCGCGTACACGATGGCTTTTTGCAGTTGAAGAGGACCTGAGGGCGCTCAATGTTCAGGGCGACTGGAAGCGATTGGCCCAGGATCGAGTCCAGTGGAGAAGGATACTCCATTCGGCGTAGGTTCATCGAAGAGCTGTAGCCCATCAAGTATCAAGTAAGCTAGGCATGATAACCCCTACAAGCATCCGAAAGATATTTTTGCAAATTTTATATCAATTTGTCCATTTCGAAACATGTGTTGTGCATCTGCACAGCCAAGATATTTAACAAAATCAATGAACATATTTTATTTTGTTCTAAAGTTGGTTGACTCTAATACATACTCGATTGGATTTTACTTCTTCTATCCATACCAAGACTGTTCAGAACGAATTTTTGAAATGTTGTTACTGATAATAATGTTATTTAATGATACCTCAACTAGAATAATCATCTCTAAATAGTGTAAATTATAGTTTGGCTACCTTCAACCACAATTATTGGATTTCGTACCCTAGAAAACTTAAACTGAATGCAACCCAAAAATATCCTCGTAATTATCTCGTTATTATATGCGGTAAGTTTCATAACTACCTACGTTTTCACTTGCTTATTTTGGAGGATGCGGAACAACAACCCTTCCCTACTCAAGTTTAATTATCGGAAGCATCGCCAACGAAGCAATGATGTGATGGAAAGCTAGCAAATAAGTGTTGTGTGTTTTTTTAGGGCGACGTCGGTTTAGCCTGAAGTAATGAGCAAAAACTGTAACTTTTTTCTAGTGAATGAGCACGTAATGGACATTATTTGTCATAAATTGCTTGGACCCGGAACATGCAGAGGAACGTGACACGGTCTCGACTTTGGTTCCGACTAACCTACAGACCACAAGATGGTCGATTCGCTCGTGCACCGCAAAACCGGCCAACAGAGCAGTCTACGATAATTTCATAGTCAGCTACTGCCCTCGCCTAATGATCGGCAAACAAGGAAGCAAATATTGTTGCGGTGTGTGTGACGGTACAAGACTTGTGGTCCGCTGAAATCCACGCAAGCGGGGCCCCACCAAGAATGCTGTCACACGAAAATCTAATTAAAATTCATGCCATCATCAGTGGCAGGTAAATTGGTTGCGGCGAGTACGGCGGTGTGGTGTAATCTCGTTTTGATTACAGCCAAAACTCGCATACCTGTCCGATGAACGCCTTGCGGCAGTACCAGACTTGGACTTGGTTATCCTGTGGACACAATATGTTTTATGCCGTTAGATTGCAGAATAAATGAAAATTGTTTGTAAAACGAACTATTGAGGCATATGCTTCATCAGCTACTTGTGATCTGTAAAAAGGAAAATTAATGATATGAAACTTGGGATATTCATCCATCTTTATAGAGATTCTTTGCATATTTGTCTTGACCGTTGCCGATTGTATCGAGTCATATTATCTTCTATGTCGTTCGTAATGGTTTCTTTAAATGGTGGCTTATTGGGCATGCGCAAACCTCCTGTCTCGTCCTAGGGCGGTCCTGTCAGGTCTGTTTAGCGTCCCATCTAACACCAGGACTTGGGCTTATGCGCTTAGAGCGGCACATGGTCGCTTAGGCGAAGCCTGCTTGCGGATACATGCAGCCTTTTTATAAAAGTTTAACAGAGCCCACTGTCAAACTCCACCACATCCTGGGCAGGCAGCACAACTTGCAGATGGCCCGGGGAGGGATCATCAAGCCCTTCATCAGTCCCTGCTGCCTTAAGCATTTGTATATCATTCATAAAGTTATTCCAATGACTCAAAAATACATTTTGCATTGCTGATTTGAATATGTGACACATTTTTGAATTAATGGCTCAGCGAATAATTTTTGAGTTCACTGAGATGCCAATTCATGTTCAGTATCATATTAACTTCGGAGTAGAATGGTATGGATTAAATTTTCTAATAATCTTGGCTTCATTTAATTTCTTCAACACAACACAAAAGTTTTATTTATTTACCTTAGGGCCGATTCCAATTTAGAGTGATGATCTTCAAATTGTTTTTGTTTCTAAATTGTTTCACTTAAATATAGAATCATATAAATTCTTAGGTCCAATTTTGGACCTAATATTACGGATTTTGTGATACAAAATCTCTTTTAAATGTTCACAAATGAAAATCAATACACTGAACGACAATCCAATAACAATTACATACCAAGCTGGACCTAGTGCTTCTAGATTGAGATCTTCCTCATTGTTGGTCTGAAATGGTAAAATCATGGAAAAGCTCCTTAACCGGTAGTAATGTTTCACCAGATTAGTCCAATACTGTCGGATGCCGGATTCAAAGAAAATTCGGTCTGTTCGCAAAAATTGGTGCGCTAAAGGGCTCCTGGGAACTGTTTGGTGCTGTCGATGCACCATACCGAAATAAAAATTCTTCAGTTTCACAAATCGCGACCGCTTTGCTTCGAAATCGTAGTGATCTGCGTCGTTCATCAGAATGTCGACCTCCACCTCTTCTCCCATCTGGGCAAAGTGCTCATTTCTCGCATACTCGGCGAAACTGGGAACCACGTCCAGTAAACTCCTGAGCGCGGGATCGGTAAAATAGTACAAGGAGTAGTTTTCAATTGTACGAAACTTTAAATTCATACGGTGGAGGTCTTCCAGATCTTCCGGATCCCTAACATGTGGGTGACTTGTCATCAGAGCAATGATCTTTGATTCATAAGCACTCGTTAAAACGAAGAAAAGGATCACAAGTGACAGAAGAATGAATTTCTCGATTCGACCAGTATCATGAATGGAGATTCTTTCGATTCCAAAGATCGAAACAAGCACTGGGTCGTTGATCAATAAGTCTGGAAACACTAACGAAATGGCCCAGCAAACGATAATCAAAACTGTCAAAGTGATCCATACGTCAAAGTTGAACGGAACTGCAAACATCTCCAACGCGTTCAGCCGTCGGCCTCGCGGGGCCTTGACAACAATTCGGTCAGGTTGGGCGGTAAAAATGTTCGATTCATGCATATCGAATGTCTGGTATTGATCCAAGTTAATGTCGTATACTATTCCGCGATCTTTGAGTCTTAGTTTTAGGCACTCAATAATTTCGACTTTAACGCAATTTATTTTTTTGAATAGAACGCTTCCGTTTAAATGTCGAGCTGTCTGTCCGATCCAGTGAATATCCGCTCCAAAGATTTTCTTATTCTTGAACATCGTCGTTCCTGGTATGATATTTTCGAAGGAAGCTTTTATCGTGTAGCCCAGGATGTTACAAGTTTGATCAAAGAACAGTTGCTCCATCGAAGGGGCTTTGCCAATGCTCATTTTTCTATTATATAAATTGAAGCTACTCACTGAACCGTCGATCAAGCTTAAAAATCTTGAATAGTGCATATAATAACCGTAGAAAAGAAAGACCAGCATCGTCATTTCCTCCTTAGTTGGAAATCGATGCAATATTAACATTTTGATTTCACCACTGATGAAATTTTTCTTGAGATGGCCCCATTGTTTCCGCGAGTAAATATCGACATGGTCCTCCAACCATTCCACGATAATCAGCGATGGTTGCCGTTGAAACGGGTTCACAATGTCATAATCCATCGTGGTCATCATCAGCTTCGGGGATGCTTGGAGCAAGTCTGACTGGAGAAGCGAATCTGCAATACTGTGGTGCTTTGATCCTAGAGTGTAGAACCAGCAAGTGAAAGCTCCTGAATGTTTCTCGGATAGATATTGCAAAACGGAAATTGTGTAATTCAAAGGATTTGTCATGTTGATGGCGCGAATGGCTATGAACAATAAGAAAAATGCGATATGTTTGATCATTTTTAGCAATAGTTGGATATTGGAGTCGCTATTAAGAGAAGTGATTTCTTTTCTATAACAGAAAAGTGAGATTATTGCGTGGCGATAAACGGTTATAAAACATTATATTGCACTATCATTATAGTGGCTGGCTGAAATGGGATTTAAAATTGTTTAAAAGAATACTCGCAAGATCAATCCGCATAAATTAATGATTGTTTAAAATATTTCTTTTAAATTGTTTCCACATATTTTAGTTACTTTCTGGTCCAAATTGTTAATATATGTTCAACACACTGCCCTGCAGCCCGCAAACACCAACTGCTATCACGATTAATTTTTAAAGGCTAAGCAAATCTGGATTCAAAGAGTACGAAGCTACTTATTGATTGTGATTTTTTTTTCAATATCCTCCCTAATGCACCGATAAAGCCATCATCACCGCTAGGTGGATTGATCTGATTTTTTAGTGCCTCCTGGCTATTAGAAAGAATAAATTATCCCTTTTATTTAAATCTGGGTGGTTTCTATTTCTTATTTTTAGCTGAGTTTTCGAGGGTGCCCACAACCGAACCACAGAATTAAAATGTCCAAAAATGTCAAATTTTCAAAACTGTCAATTTTTTTTTAAACCGATGAAATCAAACTATTTTTTCCCTAGTAGTAAGGTTATTAGTCTAGCTTTCCATTGGTATACAAATGTCGGCATAAGATCAAATACGGCCAAAGTTATGGATCAAAGACAAAAGGGTGCCCATAACCGAACCTCTTCCCCTACTATAAAACCACTTTTTACGCCCCTCTTCTTACGCTCAAAATTCCAAATAACGCACCCTCGTTTTCAAGCATTTATATGAGGCAAATTTGGATTAGTTTCAGAGGTTTTTGTCAGATGATCTAAGTACTACGGATGTTCTAGGAATAGAATTTATGCTTGCATGCGAAGTAGTATTCCCAGTAGTCATGGGATGTAGGTAGCCTACGAACTCCATACAATCAGGGTCTTCGGATCAATCTCCATAATGGAGGCACTTATCGAAGAAAAAACAATTTGTGTGACCTCTTTTTAGTATATGTTTGCATTCCAAGTAGTTCTTGTTGTTGTCATTGATTCCAGGTACTTTACGAACTCCATAGAGTCAAGATCTGCGGATCAACCTCAGTAATGGAGGCAGTTATTAAAGAATAAACAAGTTATGTGACCCCTTCTTGGTATATGTTTGTATTTCATGTAGTTCTTGTTGTTGTCGTGAGTTCCGGGTAGTCTACGAACTGCTTAGAGTCAAGGACTATGGATCAACCTCCGTAATGAATGCAGTTATTGAAGAATAAACAAGTTGTGCGACGCCTTCTTGGTATATGTTTGCATTCCAAGTAGTTTTTGTTGTTGCCATGGTACTAGGTAGTCTATGAATTTCATACAGTAATGATGTGAAGATCAACCCTTGAACGGTAGGGTATTGGTACACGGGTAAAAATCCGTAACCGAATTCATGACTAGAAAGTCATGATTTCATAAAACTGGTTGGTTCATGATATCATGACTACAATTCATGATATAATGACCCAAACGGCGATTAGCATTAGATTTTTTTCTTGAGCTAAGTTCATATGTGCAGCAGCGTTATCAAAATGCTAGCCGCATTTTCATGAATAAAATATAATGATATTGAGCCATGTTTTTATGACTCTGAGTCATGAAATCATGAAGCTGAGTCATGAAAACTGTCACTAAGTCGTGAAAACATGACTCAGAGTCATGGAATCATGACCCAGAGTCATGAAAATATGTCAAAATATCCTAAATCAGCGTTACGCAACCTTGTCAAATTGTTTTTTTTTTCATTTCATTTCTGTCAAGGCGTCCCTTGCAGATGTTATAATTTTATAATAAAATACTTCAATAATTATAAGATTTAGTCAACAAAAATATTTTGCTATAGACAAAAATATTAATAATTTTGGATCCGCGGTTTTCATCGGGGATAGTGTGCAGAAAACAGTGCAAAAGTGCCTAGAACTATACTGTGGTTGGACTCTTCTGGAAAACTAATCCTCATCCAATCTGGCAGCTGCGGATCAATTCCTGCGGTGTGCGCCGCCTGTGCGATTGGTACACGCTGTTCCACAATCCAACGCAGAGCTACGACACTACGCTGTATGTACCCGGGAAGCAGTTTACCTTCTGCAAATGATGATCTTTGTGTTCTAATTTATTTTGTGTTACGTCCGTCCATGATGATCATCCGGCCGGTGCTAACCCAAGAAACAATTGTTGTTTGAAGAAATGTCTCTTACAGCTACGCTATTCAGCTGTATGTTTAATTACGATTGATTTATTGCATTTGATACTACTATACCAACCTTGTTCACCCAAAAATGGAGAATCTATTCAACAACAGTAGTTCTATAAGCATGTTGAATTAAATGTTTAAGCTAACCCTTGCCTCGATTGTTTAACAGCAACGTTAATTCAACGCTTGTTACTACAAAGCTTATTACCCGAACTAATAAAGCTTTTGTTCAATGTTTTACAAATAAGACTGTTTGATTTACTGTTGTTTGTGTAACATAGAAGATTGGAGGAAACAATTATTCAACATTAGTTTGAGAAAAAATCCCGAATGCAAGTTGATAACGTTGGTTTGTCAATTGTTGTAAGGAATATCTCAAATAAAGCTTATTAGAAGTTTCCACAACAAGCATTTTTTTTTTAAAGTGTTAAAAAGAGGACTAATTCTTACGGATAATTTTTATCTTGATATTCTTTTATGGCTTCCATGAACTATCGATTTTTCAACTAGGTAATTAATTTATAGAACTGTGACTTGTTTTTTTAAATCAACTAGACATTACTACAGTTATCACAATCTCGAACGATGTGAGGCTCGAACCCAGGACCCTTCGATTGACATCCGCCTGCTCTTCCGCTGCTCCAAGTCATATAAATCGACCATGTTAAATGTAGTTATAAATTATTAAACACCAAATTGAACAATTTATTGCACAAACATTGCATAAACAACATTTGATCATGTTTATTAAATATAATGTATATGACAACAATATTGTTGAAAACGTTTGCACAGCAACGTTTATACAAATTCAGATGAGCATCGAATGTAGTTGGGCGATTGCAGTTTAAGAATCGTTGAATAATGAATTCTGAAACAATCTGCTTCCAATAGTCAATCCGTGCGCGCATCCGTTGCCCATCACTGTCAAAACAGCAACAACAAACAGTGCGGTGCAGTGATCAAAGCGGTGAATATTCGCAGAAAAAATGAGCAAAAGTACGTATTTTTAATATTCTAGTGAAAAATCCATTGTTAAAGTGCAATTTAATATATTGTAGATTTCTTTCTTGTTGTGGAGACAATCGAGGCCGGCAGTCTTTTTTAGGTAATTGCAAAATTAGATTGCACAGGACCTTCTTCTTCTAAGGCTTTACATTCCAACTGGAACTTGGCCTGCTTTTCAACTCGCAAGGCTACTGGAGATCCGTCATTGCAAAGGGCCCCCACGATTGAATCTGAGAAGGTTTACAATTTGGTTCTTCGTATTGATAAGGTACCGATGGATTGTCTCGCGTGTTTCGGTCTTAAATTATGCTTTTTGGTATGATTTTATAATATTAATCAAAGCAAAAACATGCTTTATACCATTCGTAGGATCTGGTACAGCTTTGAGTTCTGCGAATGTCGCTGCATTTTCCACTGGTTTGTGTTGTACTTGTACACAACAACCGGTGTTTTCACTAACCAATGATATGATATATACCACTCTTTTTGAACTTTTTAAAATTATCCATTTTCACACAAATTCAATGCATAGTGACATCCGCACATCCAGATACGACATAATTGATTTTATCAACAATGATGAATCAACAGCAATTATGTTGTGTTGAACAACATTTGAAAGAACATCACTATAAATAAATAAGTAAGTTATTTTAACAGTTATCATACAGTAAACTTATTTCACAATTAATCAACATGTTTGGTTCAAAGGCTTACAATCTAATATAAGACACATTACTTCATTGAAATGTACAACTTCGGCAGCGCTGTTGAATAACAAATTCTAACAAATGTTATAAAGCATCACATAAACATGTTATTCAATATCAACTTGATTACACAAAATAGGATTTATTTCGGTGGAATAAAGTATATTTACAGTGAAATATACAACTGTAATTCACCCTGCCAGGGAAATTTTAGGGCAACATTTGTTAAACTTTTATTCGATGCTTTATTCAAACAACAACAAAACAGGGAACTAATGCGGTGATTTCAATCAGTATAACATTTATTAAACAACTTCTTAAACATGCTTTATTGTTCAACTACCATCGCTTCTATACAACAATTGTTCAACAAGCTTGTTGATTTATGGCTCTGAATTGTTTCTTGGGAAATGCAAGATCTTTACCAGTTTGAGGAAAATGGCAGTATATCCATTGTATATTTTCCCAAAAGATGTTTTAGTTACAAGATAAAGATTGTCGTTTCGGTTCCCTTTGTGCTGCTGTCCGAAACATGTTGGGCACAAAACTGTCAAATCGTATGGATGTTTCCTTCATTACATTTAGCGCTGTATCCTCGTCAGCAAAAGATGTTCCGGACAGCGATGATAGCGACAATCTTTATCTTGTAACTAAAACATCTATTATTTTCCCCAATATTTTCCTGCTTCAATTTGTGGCTGGAGGATTGATTTATCATCAATTCCCTTACCTCATCATAATCTCTGTGGTCTCAAATGCACACAATTTTCAATTAAAACTGGATCAGACGATGGAGTCGCTGCTGGAAAACCGCCTAATGAGCCACAACTAGTGGACGCGTTTTCCATCAGAAATGCTTGAAAAAAAATCCGTACTTCTCTATTCTGCCATTTCAACTAATGATTTTTATTCTGAGATTTGAACTGACACTCTTGAATCATAAATGACGGATGCCGGATACATGAATTGTATATCTGCGATCATGACCTTAGTTCATGGTTTCAGTGTGTATGCGTCATGATATCATGACCAAATTTCCACTTTTCGTCAAATTCATCGGAACCATAAATGACAGATTCCAGATTCATAAATTATGATTCTGTTTTCATGACTTCAGGTCATGGTCCCGGAGTCCACACTTTATGATATCATGACTCAGTTTGCCACATTTCGTCATAAAATATCGAAAACGTAACGCCAAGCTTGCGTTACAGCAAACTGAGTCATGATTTCATGACCTTTTTTCATGGTGTATTTTCATAACATAAAAACACACATTTTTCTTGAAATCATGACTCATTTTGGCACTTTTTGGTTCCGGGTTTTTTTCCCGTGTATATGTCTGCATTCCGAGTAGTTCAAGTTGTTGTTATTAGCTCTAGGAAGTTATTGAAGAATAAACAAGATAAGGTACACTGGGGGAAGTGGAAAAAGGGGGTAAGTGTAAAAATCGACTCGAAAAATTGGGATTGTACATACTTTACAGTTTTTACCACATCATAACATTATGCAAGAATATACTTTGATGCTCACACTAACACTATGTTGAAATTTGTATAATACATGCACTAACACGGTTAACGCATGAACAGTAATTTTAGGTTTCGTGAAAAGTTGATTTTTGCATTCATAAAATGAATTCTTATTTGCACCAATTGTCCCTTTTTCAAGTGAATTTATATCACAGGTGACCATAATAATACAATTAAACTAATCCCATTCAATTGATAGTGGTTTGTACCAAGAGAGGAAATAATTCAAAGATTTTACACTTACCCCAGGTAACAAACACTGCGGGGAAAGTGGATAATGTTCTAATTACGCAATTTTTTTCTTCCCTCCAGGGTTTATTTCGATAGCTATTTATCTTAATATGTTCCTTCTTTGTTATCATTGTGATTCCAGTGGTGATTGGACTAATATAAAGTAGAAAATGCCTGATTAATCCACCTATCGGTATTAATGCCTTTCACATGTTTTACATATGAAAAAAAAAATGTATAAGAAAGTTAAAAATAGCATTGATAGGTAAATATATTCTAAAATTCAAATTTATTTTTATTCATAACAAGTTTCGCCGTTGAATGCAATTTTTTTTGCGAACAGATTGGTTAAGGACAAGTGCTTAAGAATAGCTGATAATTTTGTACGTGCTTTGCGCACACACATACATACAAATACGGACATACAGACATCATCTCAATTCGTTAAACTAAGTTGATTAGTTTATAACCCTGTAAGTCCCATTTTTCCTTTAAAAAGTCCATTTTTGGGGCGAGCATATAGATTTTACGTACACTTAGTGTTCGAGAAGGCAAAATCAGCCCTCCCCTAGCTATTACGAGAATTCCTTGCGGATCTATTCCGTTAATGTAAGGAAATTATTCCACAAAAGATACTCAGAGTAATAATCGTATTGATTTTAGTTAAATGTAACTACTCATCACTATTGAAGGTCGAGGTAACATGGGTTGTCCACTTACCCCATCCCACTAGGGTAAGTGGAAAAACAACTCCTAATTTTAAAATCTATTTCCATAAATTTCAAGTGACCAAAATGGTATGAATTACCGCACAGTTGGTGCAAAATTGGCTGTTTTTGATAGCCCATTTTGATTGAACGCATTTAGATCATTTGAACTGGTTTTACACTAATTCAAACATGCACTATCGATTTTTCCTTTTCCACTTCCCCCAGTGTACCTTATGTAACCTGTAACCAAACCTGTATACAATTTTCATTCGTATCACTAATTCGAAACTGTTTATTGCCTGGATATTCAAAATGTGAACAATTTAGAACGAGACAACTTCATATCGAGAACGTAAGGAAAAAAACAGGCTAATATCGCAAGATCATGTACCTTATTTTAATCAGGTAAAAGACCTTTCAGTTACTCGAGTAAGCCTAGAAGTCTTACTTCATACATTTCTAGGATGGCCATTAACATATGCCATGAACGCATTTTATTCTATGGACCACAAAGGCCAAGTACATTTAAAACATGCTGATATATCTCTGGTTAAGCATATAGATTCTAATGCCTTACTTCAGGGTTTTCTTTGATTTGATGCCTTAGATTTGAAATGAGCGCACTCTATTCTACGTACCATATAAGGCATGTATAACTTTTCAAGCAGACCGAAAAATCTCTGGTTACGCGTGTAGATCTTAAGGACTATTCCAGGGTTTTCTTGGATGACCATGAACCTATGCAGTATACGCATTCTAAGGGTGTTGGGGCGAGTTTCTGGCTTGAATAAAACCATCTTGACAGCAGTCTTCATGATGAACAGCTTCAAAGCTATAATTTATTGACGATTTCACTGATGCCAGATTCACTAAAAAATCATTCTAACAAAGGGGATGTACCACTTTTGAAACAATCTTAAAGATCAAATCAGTTTTATTTTGTCATTTTATGTACAGTTATTTACAATTTTAGTTGAACGTTTTCAAATCAATTTAAATCCAACTGGAGTATTAAAGCGTCTACATCAATTCTATCGTTACACTCGTTAACAAAGCCGATGTACTTCACAAACAAGCGGAGAATTTCTACTCACGCAGCTCTTCCAATTCCTGGCAAAACAGGTTTAGCGAGGTCCTCGAACGACAGTCGCCCCCAACCATTTGTGTAGCCGGCTAGTCTCCGCCACCCGTTGCATCACGTACCGAAGCTTCCGATGCTCGATTTTCCCATCCACTAGCAGGTAATGTTGGGATCGCTGCGATGAGGAAAGTTCCTTCATTCCAATATTTCGCCACGCGCGTGGTCTGTCTAGCGCTGGACACTCCACCTTTGGCAGTTCGGTTTGCTTCGACGAAGTACCGGTGGATCAGATCGACGTGGGGTTTTGTTGGATATGGTGGGGAATTTGGGATAAATTTGATAGGATTGATTTTAGGTTAGTATTGTCTTTTGAAATTGCTGGGCGAGGAAATGCGTGTAAAAGAAGGGATTTATACAGTTTGTCGCGAAGACCGTGGCTCACGTATATCCGATCGAGGCGAGATCGCGCGTTTCGATAGACATACGTGAAACCGGCATCACGTGGATATACTCCCCACATGTAGCTGCAGTTCCTGTACAGCGATTCTAAGAGACGGACTTATGTTCGGGCTGGACGAAGCGCACGCAATTGAAATCGCCAGCTACGAGTGTGCCATTGCAGAACTCTTCTCTAAAAGCGCGCTGTGCAGTGCCGGAGGGAGCGTAGACGTTGCAGATTGTTGTGTCGTGCACTCGAAGCGCGATTAGTCGGCTGTCCAGGCTCTTCTCCATGTGAGTGACATGGATGTGTTCCTTCACCGCTACAACTGTGCCTCTCCTCCTGTAGACACACGATATCAAGGTTTTGGCTGCTTATGAATGTTCGGAGTGCGTTCAATTTTGTGAGGTTCGTGATCGTGCCGATGTTGATGAATGCGAGGTTGTATGACATGAGAGCCATTTATGGAATAAAGTCCACATCCTGCTCGTCGTCACCGTCGTAGCTGTTTTTATGCCGCGTGGGCGTCCTCGGCTTCGGCTACTTCTCATCGATGTGGCCGAATCAACCGTGCCGTTGCCGGCGGACGGTTCGATCTTTCGATCTCATCGCGTTTGATGGCTTTTTAAATATGTCAACCAAGACCACTTTAGCGGTCTAGGGTTGAGTGCGCAACGACGGCGACGAGTTGCGCGCGGCTTGTATTTGCAACGAACTGGGAGACACCGTTCGTGCAATTGGAGCAGCAGATTGGCTAGCAGTTGGGTTTTTTAGCCGGACAGTTCGGTCTGACTCGATGGCTGTAACAGCTCGGGGAAAGCCTCCAGCGATGCTGGTGGTGGAGCGACAGAACGCTGACCTATCGGTTTGGTGCTCGGGGGGTTTTGCAACGTCCGCCTTCTTCGGTGGCTGTCGTGACCCAGTTTGCTTCACCACGTTTGCATAGCTTTTCTGGACTAGCAGCTTTTTGTTCTGGACACACGATATGCCAGTATGCGCTTGCTATTTTCAATATTTACAAGAGATTATTTTTATTTTTTTTGCAGAACGATCTGTCCCTTGTAAACAATATAGGCCTGCTGTCCATCGATCGTTACCCACGAATCGATGTTTCGATGGACTAGCATTCGGGCCAAATGCCAAGCGGTATCCCACCAAACTCGAAACCTTCTCCCCGTGTTAGCTCCCACAGAGAAAACACTTCACTGAACGCTCTCAAAAATTCCACGATTTTTTCTTCGAGGACGATTTCTGGCACTTTAACCTCTACACATCAATCTTCCATGACCCGTTACGTTGGGATATGGATACTTGGAAGTAGTGCGTAACGGTGTAAATCCGGCCATATTGTCAGGCTCGATGTAACACTGAAGCTGACAATATCCCAAGGTGTCAGGCGACCCGTGCCGAGGGGATGAATGACCTGGGGGATGAAACAATTAGCCAGGTCGTTAACGGAGCCTGTGGAGGTTCCACAGAGTGAGGGCTGCTTCGGTGGCAAGCGGGTGGCAGTGGGTGGTACCCACACACCCCCAAGTGGTGCACATGTGGTGCAAGCGAATGGGAGTTGGGGGCATTACTCGTAATACCCCCACAGAGTGAGGGACTGAGTGTATGGGTGAGCACACAAGTAAGACTCGCATGGTACGCATGGTCGGTAGTGTTTGAATGGCTGAAGTCTGATGAGGCCTGGCAAGAGTGTCGGGGAGCAGATACCTCTGCGGCACCTCAGAATTAGGGGACACGAAAGTCTCACTATGCCTGGCAGGAGTGTCGGGGGGTTGATGCTTCTGCGGCATCTCAGAAATTGGAGACATGTAAGTAAGTGGTGCCTTTCCGTTGCAGTATGGGGAAACCACCACATTGACTGAGGCCTACCTGGGCTTCGAAATATCAATAGGTGGGTGCTGCCTGCAAAGTACCTGTCCGAGACCTATTGGCAGCATCAAATCCCAGGTAGGTGAGTGTTAGGCACGCGTGACGAGGCCGGGTGTTTCACGCCCAAACGATGCACAGGAGGTGCACAGAGTGGATACAAATGGGAGATGGGGGTATTACAACCCCCACTGAGTGAGTGACTGAATCCCAAAAGAGTGGTGCAAGCGATAGGGACTGAATGTATGAGCGAGCACACAAATTAGACTCGCATGGTACGTGTGGTCAGAGTGACTGCTTAGGCATTAGTGTGATCCGGCTGCCAGGGACGGATTGAGTGCAGTCTCGCTAGACCTGGCCGGAGTGTCGGGGGACAGATACCTCTGCGGCACCTTAGAATTAGGGGACACGAAAGTCTCACTATGCCTGGCAGGAGTGTCGGGGGGTTGATGCTTCTGCGGCACCTCAGAAATAGGAGACATGAAAGGGTCTGCCTCGTAGCTGAGGTAGGAGCGGCATAGGAGCCACCAACCTAGGCTCGCCTCCGGCTTGGTAGACAAGTGGTGCCATCCTGTTGCAGGACGGGGTGATCATTAAGGGTATGCGATAATACACTTTTTCCTAACGAAACAAAATTTAAAATGTCTATGTTGATTCAGATCGAAACGAAACGAAATATAGATTTCTTTCGAGACTTCGAAACGATACGAAATCGAGGTTCATTTAATTCGAAATTTTTCGAAACGAAACGAAATTTGGATTTTTTTCCGCGGAATTTTTATTGAATTGGTTTTACATTATGTACGCAATTCTGATTTAACTTTTTCGAAGTCGAATAACTGTTTTGCAACCAAAAGAGTTAAAATAACTGAAGAGGCAATCTGTGATAAATCGCCACATTCTCGCCGCATATACCATTGGCGATAAGGCAATACCCCAGCATTTGTGCCGTTTTCATAGCAATTCATCGTGGAGCGTGTGCTCCTGAATCTGATCAATTTTATATCAGTTCTATATAAGTAAGTATATAAAAATAAAGAAATTGTGGGATTTTTCATATACGGATTCAAACTTCGTTCAAAACCTTAGTTCACTTAAGAATTATGTAATTATGCTGAAGCATACTTCATATTATCTTGTCAGCGTGGTTCTGCAGTATTGGCTTTGTCAAAATTTTAAAACGAATTCTTAGATTTATTTTTTTATTTAGTGGGATACTTAACTATGTATCCACATCTGCCAGGCGTATACGCAGATATAGAATTGATATTACTAGATCAACATTTGAAAAGGGTGTGTTTGCCAAAATTTATTCCTTCTTATTCCTCGTCTACATATATAGCATACATTTGCTCACAAGAAGAATCATGTGCATTTCACAGACCGATAGTCTTATATACAATCAGCTCGACAAACTGAGCTATTGTGTGTGTGTCCTTGACAGATGAGAACAGCTGTTATGGTCACTGACCATTGGTCAGTATGTGCTGAAAGCAATCATAAGTAAAGAATTTTCAGCAATTTTAATGATCTTTCAACCCGTTCTGGATTTTTGCTAATTTCATGCGTAGATCTAGAAATGCCCACAAATCTGCAATGTTCCTCACATATTGTGCAAATAGATGAAGAAGAGCTTAATAACGTTTCTTAACTGTACACGTCGTAGTTGCTAATCATGATTGGCCGAGAAACAGCAAATATGCATTTTTTTCTTCGTTTTCCAAAACGGCTGCGAAATTCGGTTGTGGGCACCCTTATTTTATTAACAAATCATTCAACATCATTTTAGTTGCTCCCTAACTTATTTCAAATGACGTTTTCATGCCGTTTTTTATAATTATTTAGACATAATTGATTGAAATAAGGTACATAGTCTAGCTTTCCATTGGTATACAAATGTCGGCATGAAATCAACTAGGGCCAAAGTTATGGGTCAAAGACAAAAGGGTGCCCACAACCGAACCTCTTCCCCTATTCTTGGGATACAAAAAAGTTATTCTTATTGTATACTTGCTTCGGAGTTTCCAATTCATGAACAATAACGATGCTGGTCAATAACGGTGCTTATAGTCAATTTAGTATTAGGAGGCGAAAATTAGTGTAACACTCATTGTTTTAAGAGACCGAGGTATGCTCTGCATCTCCGTGAGCGCTACGGAAAAGGAATCGTTGGTTAATTGAGAAGGTAATTCATGTGAAACCCCTTGGTAAGCGACAAAATATTTATTGTAAACGAAGTTATTTTGAAAACAAGAAGATGAAAACTGTGTTTCAAATCAATCCAACGCAAGATCGATGTGCTTCGTTTAATAATCTTCTACAACACGACCGATTCCGCACTGAATAATTTTGTGCTCTTTGTTGCAGACATTAGTTTTATCACTTCGCGTTCTCCCACACTAGCTGGCGTGATCAGCATCAACACGATCGATTGCACACTGGTTAAACAAATTTCTGCTACGCGAGGTAGATTTTTATCACTTCTCGTCCTCCCGGACTAGCTGCCGTCCCATGACCAGCAGCAACACGATCGATTCCGCATTCATATTGTGCAAATAGTAAAAAAATATCACAAAATGTTAATCATGGAAACACTGAAGACGTTTTATAGAAGAAAACTACATACGTATTTGTCCCCTAAGAATGGGGTTAGTTAGCCGTAATAGAAAAAATTGTATAACCTCAAGTTTTGAAAACAACTTAACGATTTTGTTCAGCGGCGCAGCCAAAATTTTTTTATAATATAAAGTATGGATTAGTTTAAATTCGTTTCGAAATTCCGCGGAATTCCGTTAAATTTCGTTAGAAGCTAGTTTTTTCTAGCGAAATTTTCGTAATTTTACGAAACGAAACGAAATCAAGAAATCAGATTTCGCCATGCTCAAATTCCGCGAAATTCCGCGGAATTTCGTTTCGAACCACCTGAAACGAAATTTTTCGAAATACCGCATATGCTTAGTGATCATCATACTGAATGAGGACTGTCTGTGTTGTGAGATTGTGAGCATGGGGCACCCCCTGCAGGTTACCCGTTACATCCCTTGCTGTAACTCGAGTAACATAGGCAGGAGAGTGTTGGGACACATGTGGTGCCAGTGTGTCTTGTGCAAATGTGTTGCATGGGGAGTGTCGGAGAGTCGAGGCGCATACGTGCACTTGTGTACGTCATGTAGGGGGCGCAATGCCCAATAGTTATCCCCCGAAGTAGCCGTGAACCTTTTCGAATGACGGCTTCACCGGGAAACTAGAATAGTCAATACGAAAAGTATTTTCTCACCTCATCGCGGATCCCCACACATGTTCCACATAGGTTACTGCAACTCAAGTGTGTCCACATTTAGTCACAATCAAGTTGCTGCAACATTTTTGTGTGACTTGTGCTGCTCGGGTTATTAAAACGCGTCGCGCGGCACGGGCTGAATCGTGCTTTAACCACTGTAATCGATCACTTGACTTTCCAAGAGCGCAATAGGAAACACGTCTGCACGTATCAGAAGCTGAGAGGTAACTGCTGAATACTTGAAAATGATGATGAACAACTTACTGTGCGCTATCAAGGATCTGCACCAATTATGACTTCTTGATTTCTTGGCTTACTAAGAACATCTTAAGGCCTCAGCACTCAAACAATTTGGTTGACCATGGTAACGCAAGCAACGACCCTAATACCAAAATTTGGTAAAATACACACCTTATGACTAAAAGTAAGTTAAATAACGAACTTTGCTTACTTTAAAAGGTTACAAACTTTTTTTACGCTCCAAATTCCACATAGCGCTCCTTCTTTTTACGCTCTGATTCAATTTACGCTCCCCCGTTTTAGGCACAAAAAGAGGTTTGGCATTACATCCAATAAAAATTTCCCAAGAATACAGCTGGATTTCTTTTTTCTGTAAATAAACATTTGTCCATCACTGAATATCCTGTGAATAAGACACCAAGATCCTCCTGGGTCTGCAAAAGTCATTTAGTCAACCTAATTTCGTAGCATTATTCGATCCTCTGAACCAATACATTAACTTTTAAAGTAGATTAAAGGTTCTAAACTATTAAAACATTGATTTACACCGTACTGCGGGTATTCGCATAAGAGTCCCATGTATATTTTTGACAATTTTGATTTTCTTCCATAAATAAGCTTATAATGACTTCATCTTTAAACTGATACAAAATAGGCTTTGTTCTAGAAAATTGAAAATCAAAACCCACTTGTGTTGTCCCATCTTGCTATTTATTCGTATAATAGTCACATTCCAGGTTTTGATACACTTTTTCTCAAAAAAAAAATTAATTATGGTCCATTTAATAGTTCCATAGCAATTTATGCAGATAAAGAATATTATGCCAAATTTTCAGAAATGATTGTAGGTTTTATCAATTTATTAGATTTTTTTGCATTTCTCCATGTCAAACGAGTTTTAAAAAATCCAATGGCGTATTCTCAAGTTGAAGAAAACTGACATGGAACGCTTATGCGAATAGGGACAGCGTAAGCGGTTTTTTTTTTCTAATTTTAGAATTTTGGCATTTTTATTCACTATTTATGATACAAAATCTCTCTTAAAATTTCACAAACAAAAATCAATGCACTGAAAGAAAATCCAATGACAATTACATACCATGCTGGTTCCAATGCATGCAGATTGAGATCTTCCTCATTGTCGGTCTGGTACGGTACAATCTTGATATAACTCCCTAGTCGGTAGTAATATTTAACCAGATTTGCCCAATACTGTCGGATACCGGATTCGAAGAAAATTCTGTCTGTTCGTAAAAATTGATGCGCTAAGGGGCTCCTGGCAACTATTCGGTGCTGTCGATGCACCATACCGAAATGAAAACTCTTCAGCTTTACAAATCCCGTCCGTTTTGTTTCAAAATCGTAGTGATCTACGTCGTTTATCAGAATGTCGACCTCCTCCTCATCTCCTATCTGGGCACAGTTGTCATCTTTCTCATAATTGGCCCTGGAAACCACGTCCAGTAAACTTCGGAACGCTGGATCGGTAAAATAGTACATGGAAGTGTTTTCAATTATTCGAAACTTTAAATTCATACGGTGAAGATCTTCCAGATTTTCCGGATCCCTAACATGTGGATGACTTGTCATCAGAGCAATGATCTTTGTTTCAAAAGCATTCGTTAGAACAAAAAACAGTATCACAAGAGATAGAAGAATCAATTTCTCGTTTCGACCGGTATTATGAATGGAGATTCTTTCGATTCCGAAAACCGAAACCAACACTGGGTCATTGATCATTAGGTCCGGAAACACCAACGACATGGCCCAGCAAACGCAAACCAAAACTATCAAAATGATCCAAACGTAAAAGTTTAAACGAATTGCAAACATCTCCAACGCGTTCAGTCGTCGGCCTCGCGGGGCCATGATTACAATTCGGTCAGGCTGAGCGGTTATTATGTTCGATTTATGAATTTTAACTGTCTGATATTGATCCAAGTTAATGTCGTATACTACTCCGTGGTTTTCAAATCGTAGATTTAGGCACTCAGTTCCTGATTTGTTGACTCTATCGCAATCTATTTTGCTGAATAGAATGCTTCCGTTCAAATGCCGAGCTGTCTGTTCGATCCAGTGAATGTCAGCTCCAAAGATGTTCATATTCTTGAACGTCTTCATTCCTGGTGCGATGTTTTCAAAGGACGCTTTTATCTCGTAGCCCAAGATGTTAGAAGTTTGATCAAAGAACAGTTCATTAATCGAGGGGGCTTTGCCAACAATCAATTTTCTATTATATATATTGAAGCTGCCTACCGAGCCGTCGATCAAGCTTAAAAATCTTGAATAATGCATATGATAACCGTAGAAAAGTGAAATCAAATTATTCATTTCCATTTTAGTTGGACACCGATGCAATATTAAGATTTTGCTTTCACCACTGATTAAATTAAGTTGGAGGTGGCCCCATTGTTTCCGTGAATAAATATCGATTTGATCTTCGAGCCATTCTACGATAATCAACGATGGGTACCATTGGAACGGGTTTACAATGTTTATGTCCATCGTGGTCATCATCAGCTTCGGGGATGCTTGGAGCAAGTTTGACTGGAGAAGCGAATCTGCAATACTGTGGTTGTTTGATCCCAGAGTGTAGATCCAGCAAGTGAAAGATCCAGAATGTTTCTCGGATAGATATTGCAAAACGGAAATTGTGTAGTTTAAAGGATTTGTCATGTTGATGGCGCGAATGGCTATGAACAATAAGGAAAATATAGTGTGTCTCAACATTATTAGCAATATTTGGACATTGGTGTCGACGTTATGAGAAGTGATTTGTGAGATTAATGCGTTTTGATAAAGCGGAATAAAATATATAATAGTTTCAATTATAGTGGCTGGCTGAAATGGGATTTAAAAAAGTCTAATAAAATACAGCCAAAAACATTTCATATATTGATGTTCAAAATATTGTTTTTAAATTATTCCCTCATTTTTTTTGCTGAAAGAGAAGTTCTATGTTAAAAACACATTCAGCTATGTAGAAATTCCATCAAACGATTCTCTGTTTTGTAGTAAGCAAACACTAACTGTTTTCTACCAGAAGGGTGTCGTTCAACGCTGGGGTCGTTTTCTGCACGTTCCTGTCTAATGCTTGTTTATAGGTTTCGTTTCGTGATATTATGGCTTATGGGTAGGAGCTATGGTTGCAAACTTTGCGTTTTGTGATGACGATCAACAGGAGGTAAAACTATGCCTGCCTACTATCATGACCAATGCCAAGTTTGAGCCATGCGCATGATGTACCATTTGGATATGTACAAACCGGATGTACTAAGCTTTCCAAATCATTCTGGAGTTCAGACGAATTGGTCTCCCAGGTCAACTGGGCTCAATACAAAGCCAATAGCAAAAAAAAAACCTGGCTTTCATGTCATGCCGAGCGCACTTTTATAGACCTATCGATTAAAGTCGACTAGTGACAGAACTTCACATGAGTTGAACAGCCAGTTAATGGACTGCCAAATCATGATCAAAGAGCATCACACTTTCTTCTAAGTTCTAAGCATATATTATATTTTCTAATAAATGTAGCACATGTCATTTATTCACTTCAACGCGAAGATTTTTTTTATTTGTCTTTTATTACGAAATTTGAAATATAAAATCTCTCTTAAATGTTCACAAGCCAAAATCAATGCACTGAACGACAATCCAATGACAATTACAGACCAAGCTGGACTCAGTGCATCCAGATTGAGATCATTCCCATTGTCGGTCCGAAGTGGTACAATCAGCCGGTAACTCCTTAGCCGGTAGTAATGTTTGACTAGATTTGTCCAATACTGTCGGATACCGGATTCAAAGAATATTCTGTCTGTTCGTAAAAATTGGTGTGCTAAGGGGCTTCTAGGAGCTGTTCGGTGCTGTCGATGCACCATACCGAAATCAAAATTCTTCAGTTTAACAAATCGCGACCGTTTCGCTTCGAAATCGTAGTGCTCCACGTCGTTCATCAGAATGTCGACCTCCACCTCTTCTCCCATCTGGGCAAAGTGCTTATCTTTCTCATAATCAGCCCTGGAAACTACCTCCAGTAAACTCGTGAGGGCTGGATCGGTAAAAAAGTACAGGGAATAATTTTCAATTATTCGAAATTTTAAATTCATACGGTGGAGGTCTGCAAGATTTTCCGGATTTCTAACATGTGGATGGCTTGTCATTAAAGCAATGATCTTCGATTCAAAAGCATTCGTTAGAATGAAAAAAAGTATCACAAGTGATAGTAGGACGAATTTCTCGTTTCTAGCAGTATCATGAATGGAGATTCTTTCGATTCCAAAAATCGAAATGAGCACTGGATCGTTGATCAATAGGTTCGGAAACACCAGCCTAATAGTCCAGCAAATGCTTATCAAAACCGTTAGAAAGATCCATACGCCAAAGTTGAACGGAACTGCAAACATCTCCAACGCGTTAAGTCGTCGGCCTCGTGGGGCCATGATGACGATTCGGTCAGGTTGAGCCGTTATTATGTTCGATTTATGAATATTGACTGTCTGATATCGATCCAAGTTAATGTCGTATACCACTCCGCGATTTTCGAGTCTTAGCTGTAGGCACTCATTCACTGAGATGTTGACGCTGACGCAATCTACTTTTTTGAATAGAATGCTTCCGTTTAACTGTCGAGCTGTATGTCCGATCCATTTAAGATCCGCTCCATAGATTTTCTTATTCTCAAACATCGACGTTCCTGGCGTGATGCTTTCGAAGGAAGCTTTTATCTCGTAGCCCCAGATGTTAGAAGTTTGATCAAAGAACAGTTGCTCCATAGAGGGGGCTTCGCTAACAATCATTTTTCCATTATATATATTAAAGCTGCCCACAGAACCATCGATCAAGCTTAAAAATCTTGAATAATGCATATGATAACCGTAGAAAAGTGAAACCAAATTATTCATTTCCATTTTAGTTGGGAACCGATGCAATATTAAGACTTTGCTTTCACCACTGATGAAATTTAGTTGAAGATGGCCCCATTTCTCCACCGAATAAACATCGACTTGGTTTTCCAACCATTCTACGATAATCAGCGATGGTTGCCGTTGGAATGGGTTCACAATGTCTATATCCATCGTGGTCATCATCAGCTTCGGGGATGTTTGGAGCAAGTTTGACTGGAAAAGCAAATCTGCAATACTGCGGTGCATTGATCCCAGAGTGTAGATCCAGCAAGTGAAAGATCCAGAATGTTTCTCGGATAGATATTGCAAAACGGAAATTGTGTAGTTTAAAGGATTTGTCATGTTGATGACGCGAATGGCTATGAATAATAAGAAAAATGTGGTGTGTTTGAACATTATTTGTAACGGTTGAGTAATGGGGTCGACGTCAAGCGAAATAATTCCTTTTGTAGAGAAACAGAAAACTGAGACTAATGCACTGACTGTGATAAATAGTAATAAAACATTTGATAGTTTTGATTATAGTAATTCGTTAAAATGGGTTATAAAATAGTCTAAAAAAACTCGCATCGGTCAATTATAGCTAAAAATATTGAAATATTTAAAATTATTTTTATCTGCAAGTGAAATTCTATGTTCAACACACTTTCAGCCCACATAAAAGTTTTATCAAGCGACTTTCTGTCCTGATAATCGCGAATGGATATTAAATTGGCACGAATGTGTTGGTTTATCGCAAAGTTTGAAGTGAAATACCATTTTGATTCATATTCCGAACACTTAAGTACATTTCCCACTCCGGAGATCATTATGGCACATGAATTGAAATAGTTTAATAAATAAAAAGTTTCCATCGTGTATCGAAAGAAAAGAACTTTCACATAAGCGCTTGAAATTCATATTTTAATGATTGTAACTGAATGATTTTATTCTGTCAAACTTTGCCTCAAATGCCGAACACTTACTTACTTACTTATGGATCCTGTACACCTCCGGTGGTGCAAAGGGCCGACTTGAAAGATCTCCATCCTGAGCGTTGCCCGGCTATCGCTTTAACCTGTTGCCAGGTTAGATTTTGGTCGACTTCTTTTATTTCTTTATTGAGGCTTCGCTGCCATGAGCCTCTGGGTCTGCCTCTGCTGCGATGTCCCGCTGGGTTCCAGTCTAATGCTTGTTTACAGATTTCGTTTCCGCCCCTACGTAGAGTGTGGAGTGTGGTCGACCCAACCCCAACCCAGCCGAACATGGATAGTCAAAATTGTTTCTAATTTCGAACACCACCTTAAATGCACCAAACTACAAAATTTTAACGTTATCTCATTGTTGGGCAATTATTATGTCCTAGATCTGTCCGCCTGTCGAGAAAATTCGTTTATTTAAGCAATAATAGCCAAATATTTGAGATAATACTCCATGTCACTAGTGATCGGAATATGAGTCTGTTTGAGATTTGAGTGAAAACGGTACATAGGAAACAAATAAAGAAATATGTTCATAATGTCTGGAAGTATCTTCTTCTTCTTATTGGCATTACTAACCCACATTGGGACAGAGCCGCCTCGCAGCTTAGTGTTCATTAAGCACTTCCACAGTTATTAACTGCGAGGTTTCTAAGCCAGGTTACCATTTTTGCATTCGTATATCATGAGGCTAACACGATGATACTTTTATGCCCAGGGAAGTTGAGACAATTTGCAATCGGAAAATTGCCTAGACCGGCACCGGGAATCGAACCTAGCCACCCTCAGCATGGTCTTGCTTTGTAGCCGCGCTTCTTACCGCACGGCTAAGCAGGGCCCGTGGACTGGAAGTATATTCATATATTATTCATAAGCTATGAAAAGGTTAGTAATTTGAATATTGAACTTTTGTTCGACGCTATTCATAGCATTCGAATGATCGTGGGCGATTAGTGGTGAAGATCCGTTAGCGGTCTGGTGCCCTACTGACTGCCATCGTGGTACTCTTAAAACTATGTCCTACGAACTTCTTTAAGAAATCCTCCAGTAGTTCTTGAAACAATTCATCAAGCAACTCCTTCGGATATTTCCACATAAAATCTGGAGTGAATTCTTCCTGAAAGAGGAGTATTATTACTTGCGGATTATTCTAAAGAAAACCTTGAAGACTGTAGGAAACTCTGAACGAATTTCCGAAGGAATTTGTGGAAAAATTTCAGGAAGAATTCTAAGAGGGATATTCGAAGAAATGTATTTAAGAGTTCTTGAAGTGATATTCGTGAAAAATCCTGAAGCAATTTTTGTAGAGTTCCTAGAGGAATTTGTGAAGGAGTGCTTGAAGAAGCTCAAGGAAGAAAAAGTCGAAGAATTTCTGGAAATTCCTGGGGTAATTTCTTTAATATATTCTGGGGGATTTCCTTAAAGGATTTCCTCCGGAAGTTCCTTCGGGAATTCCTCCGGAAGTTCTTCCGGGAATCCCTCCGGAAGTTCCTCCGGGAATTCCTCTCGAAGTTCCTCCGGGAATTCCTCCGGAAGTTCCTCCGGGAATTCCTCCGGAAGTTCCTCCGGGAATTCCTCCGGAAGTTCCTCCGGGAATTCCTCCGGAAGTTCCTCCGGGAATTCCTCCGGAAGTTCCTCCAAGAATTCCTTCGGAAGCTCCTCCAGGAATTCCTCCGGAAGCTCCTCCGGAAGCTCCTCCGGGAATTCCTCCGGAAGTTCCTCCGGGAATTCCTCCGAGAATTCCTCTGGGAATTCTTTCGGAAGTTCCTCCGGGAATTCCTCCGGAAGTTCCTCCGGGAATTCCTCCGGAAGTTCCTCCGGGAATTCCTCCGGAAGTTCCTCCGGAAGTTCTTTCGGGAATTCCTCCGGAAGTTCCTCCGAGAATTCCTTCGGAAGTTCCTCCGGGAATTCCTCCGGAAGTTCCCCCGGGAATTCCTCCGGGAATTCCTCCGGAAGTTCGGGAAGCTCCTCCAGGAATTCCTCCGGAAGCTCCTCCGGGAATTCCTCCGGAAGTTCCTCCGGGAATTCCTCCGAGAATTCCTCCGGGAATTCTTTCGGAAGTTCCTCCGGGAATTCTTTCGGAAGTTCCTCCGGGAATTCTTTCGGAAGTTCCTCCGGGAATTCCTCCGGAGGTTCCTCCGGGAATTCCTCTGGAAGTTCCTCCGGGAATTCCTCCGGAAGTTCCTCCGGGAATTCCTCCGGAAGTTCTTTCGGGAATTCCTCCGGTAATTCCTCCGGAAGTTCCTCCGGTAATTCCTCCGGGAATTCCTCCGGAAGTTCCTCCGGGAATTCCTCCGGAAGTTCCTCCGGGAATTCCTCCGGAAGTTCCTCCGGGAATTCCTCCGGAAGTTCCTCCGGGAATTCCTCCGGAAGTTCCTCCGGGAATTCCTCCGGAAGTTCCTCCGAATTCCTCGGAAGTTCCTCCGGGAATTCCTCCGGAAGTTCCTCGGGAATTCCTCCGGAAGTTCCTCCGAATTCCTCCGGAAGTTCCTCCGGGAATTCCTCCGGAAGTTCCTCCGGGAATTCCTCCGGAAGTTCCTCGGGAATTCCTCCGGAAGTTCCTCCGAATTCCTCCGGAAGTTCCTCCGGGAATTCCTCGGAAGTTCCTCCGGAATTCCTCCGGAAGTTCCTCGGGAATTCCTCCGGAAGTTCCTCCGGGAATTCCTCCGGAAGTTCCTCCTGAATTCCTCCGGAAGTTCCTCCGAATTCCTCCGGAAGTTCCTCGGGAATTCCTCCGGAAGTTTCTCCGGGAATTCCTCCGGAAGTTCCTCCAGGAATTCCTCCGGAAGTTCCTCCGGGAATTCCTCCGGAAGTTCCTCCGGGAATTCCTCCGGAAGTTCCTCTGGGAATTTCCTCCGGAAGTTCCTCCGGAATTCCTCCGGAAGTTCCTCCAGAATTCCTCCGGAAGTTCCTCCGGGAATTCCTCCGGAAGTTCCTCCGGGAATTCCTCCGGAAGTTCCTCCGGGAATTCCTCCGGAAGTTCCTCCGGGAATTCCTCCGGAAGTTCCTCCGGGAATTCCTCCGGAAGTTCCTCCGGGAATTCCTTCGGAAGTTCCTCCGGAAGTTCCTCCGGAAGTTCCTCCGGAAGTTCCTCCGGAAGTTCCTCCGGAAGTTCCTCCGGAAGTTCCTCCGGAAGTTCCTCCGGAAGTTCCTCCGGAAGTTCCTCCGGAAGTTCCTCCGGAAGTTCCTCCGGAAGTTCCTCCGGAAGTTCCTCCGGAAGTTCCTCCGGAAGTTCCTCCGGAAGTTCCTCCGGAAGTTCCCCTGGAAGTTCCTCCGGAAGTTCCCCCGGAAGTTCCTCCGGAAGTTCCTCCGGAAGTTCCTCCGGAAGTTTCTCCGGAAGTTCCTCCGGAAGTTCTCTCGGAAGTTCCCCCGGAAGTTCCTCCGGAGTTCCTCCGGAAGTTCCTCCGGAAGTTCCTCCGGAAGTTCCTCCGGAAGTTCCTCCGGAAGTTCCTCCGGAAGTTCTCCGGAAGTTCCTCCGGAAGTTCCTCCGGAAGTTCCTCCGGAAGTTCCTCCGGAAGTTCCTCGGAAGTTCCTCCGGAAGTTCCTCCGGAAGTTCCTCCGGAAGTTCCTCCGGAAGTTCCTCCGGAAGTTCCTCCGGAAGTTCCTCCGGAAGTTCCTCCGGAAGTTCCTCCGGAAGTTCCTCCGGAAGTTCCTCCGGAAGTTCCTCCGGAAGTTCCTCCGGAAGTTCCCTCGGGAATTCCTCCGGAAGTTCCTCCGGGAATTCCCCAGGGAGTTCCTACGGGAATTCCTCCGGAAGTTCATTTGGAAATTCCTCGCGAAGTGCCTTCGGGAATTTCTCGGGAATTCTTAGAGAAGTTCCTTCGGGAATTTCTCGGGAAGTTCCTCTGGAAGTTCCTCCGGGAATTCCCCCGGGAGTTCCTACGGGAATTCCTCCGGAAGTTCATTTGGAAATTCCTCGCGAAGTGCCTTCGGGAATTTCTCGGGAATTCTTAGAGAAGTTCCTTCGGGAATTTCTCGGGAAGTTCCTCTGGAAGTTCCTCCGGGAATTCCTCCGGAAGCTCCTCCACGAATGCCTCGGAAAGTTCCTTCGGGAACTCCTTGGGAGGTTCCTCCGGGAGTTCCTCGGGAAGTTCCGCCGGGAATTCCTCGGGAAGTTTCACCGGGAATTCCTGCGGAAGTTCTTCCAGGAATTCCTGCGGAAGTTCCTCTGGAAGTTCGTTCGGGAATTCCTCCGGAAGTTCCTCCGGAAGCTCCTTCGAGAATTCCTCCAGGAAGTTCCTCCGGGAATTTCTCCGGGAATTCCTCCGAAAGTTCCTCAGGGAATTCCTCCGGAAGTTCCTCCGGGAATTCCTCCGGAAGTTCCTCCGGGAATTCCTCCGGAAGTTCCTCCGGGATTTTTTCTTGGAATTCCCCTGGAAGTTCCTCCGGGAATTCCTCCGAAAGTTCCTCCGGGAATCCTCCGGGAATTCCACCAGGAATTCCATCGGATGTTCCTCCGGGAATTCCTTCGGAAGTTCCTCCGGGAATTCCATCGGAAGTTCCGCCGGGAATTCCTCCGAAAGTTCCTCAGGGAATTCCTCCGGAAGTTCCTCAGGGAATTCCTCCGGAAGTTCCTCCGGGAATTCCTCCGGAAGTTCCTCCGGGAATTCCTCCGGAAGATCCTCCGGGAATTCTTCTTGGAATTCCCCTGGAAGTTTCTCTGTGAATTCTCCGGAAGTCATTATTTTGTAACAGCGCTTTGTTCGTTAAGTGCTTTAAGAGCTTCAGCTTATCCTTATTCTTCTTTGTTGTGGTTTTTTACTTTTTGGAAGTGGTCTTATTGGTCGAACTTGAAGGTTCACATGCGTACTAGTGCTTCACCCGTTCCTGCGTATTTTTACTCCACAGCACCAATTTTTTTTATTCTTTGTTAAAGAGATTTTCAGCCAGGGGCTGGCTCATCTCTTCGCACCAAAATTTATGCAATTAATGGCTTTGACCTTCTAGAAAACCAACCGGATTGGTGTTCTCTACCATAAAGTACTATATACAATAGGTTATCAAAATGATGTAATGACGTTGACCTGATTGAATATATGGCGAAAACACAATTTATTTTAGCAAAATGATCAGATCTAACCCCATATCTTCGCTATTGTTTATTTAAATCCTTTACAATTACATATGAAAATAGTTGGACAGAATAGCTATCAAACTGATGTAGTGCTGCTAGTTTATCTTTTGTTATTACTTCAAGCAATCGAAACGTACTCCACGCGTACTCTTGGCTCACTCTACTTTAATAATATATAATCGTTCTTCGGTCAAGATCACAAGATCATGTTATCAATATGTGTTATCAACTTTTAGGTATGTATATTTAATTCTAGTGTTGTGCGTACAAGTTTGTTTTGTGGATTAGGTGTTTAAAGTTTAGATGATAAATTTAGGGAAAAACACTTTCATTCCCCAATCTCGCCTTATCTAATAGATTATTTTTTCTAAAAAAAATGACTTCATTTATTTTTTCCATTTGCTTTATATTATGATATTTGTGGTACCCTCTTAAACTTTCACAAACAAAAACCGATGCACTGAACGACAATCCAATAACAATTACATACCATGCTGGATCCAAAGCTTTCAGATTAAGATCATCCTCATTGTCGGTCTGAAATGGTACAATCATGGAATAACTATTTAGCCGGTAGTAATGTTTGACCAGATTTGTCCAATACTGTCGGATACCAGCTTCGAAGAAAATCCGGTCTGTTCGTAAAAATTGATGCGCTAAGGGGCTCCTAGCAACTGTTCGGTGCTGTCGATGCACCATACCGAAATAAAAATTCTTCAGTTTCACAAATCGCGACCGCCTCGCTTCGAAATCGTAGTGGTCCACGTCGTTCATCAGGATATCGACCTCCTCCTCATCTCCTATCTGAGCGAAGTTCTCATCTTTCTCAAAATCGGACCTGGAAACCACGGCCAGTAAACTTCTGAGCGCTGGATCGGTAAAATAGAACATGGAATAGTTTTCAATTATTCGAAACTGTAAATTCATACGGTGGAGGTCTTCCAAATTTTCCGGATCTCTAACATGTGGGTGACTTGTCATCAAAGCAATGATCTTCGTTTCAAAAGCATTCGTTAGAAAGAAGAAAAGTATCACAAGTGACAGTAGAATCAATTTCTCGTTTCGACCAGTATCATGAATGGAGATTCTTTCGATTCCAAAGATCGAAACAAGCACTGGGTCGTTGATCATTAGGTCCGGAAACATCAGCGTAATAGCCCAGCAAACGCAAATCAAAACTGTCAAAACGACCCATAAGCAAGATTCAAACGGAACTGCAAACATCTCCAACGCCTTCAGTCGTCGGCCTCGTGGGGCCATAACTACGATTCGGTCAGGCTGAGCGGTTATAATATTAGATTTTTGAATTTCGACTGTCTGATATTGATCCAAGTTAATGTCGTATACTACTCCGCGCTCTTTGAGTCTTAGCTTTAGGCACTCACTTCCTGAATTATTGACTCTATCGCAATCTATTTTGCTGAATCTGATGCTTCCGTTTAAATGTCGAGCTGTCTGTCCGATCCAGTGAATGTCCTCTCCAAATATTTTCTTATTTTCGATCGTCGTCGTTCCTGGTGCGATGTTTTCAAAGGAAGCTTTTATCTCGTAGCCCAAGATGTTAGAAGTTTGATCAAAGAACAGTTCCTTAATCGAAGGCGCTTCTCCGACAATCATTTTTCTTTTATATATATTGAAGCTACCCACCGAACCATCGATCAAGCTCACAAATCTTGAGTAGTGCATTAGATACCCGTAGAAAAAATCGACGAGAATAGTCATTTCTTTTTTAGTTGGAAACCAATGCAGTACCAATATTTTGATTTCACCACTGATTAAATTTAGTTTGAGATGGCCCCATTGCTTCTGTGAATAAATATCGACTTGATCTTCCAACCATTCTACGATAATTAGCGATGGCTGTCGCTGGAATGGGTTCACAATGCCTATGTCCATCGTGGTCATCATCAACTTCGGGGATGTTTGGAGCAGGTTTGACTGGAGAAGCGAATCTGCGATACTGTGGTGCTTTGATCCCAGAGTGTACATCCAGCAAGTGAAAGCTCCTGAATGTTTCTCGGATAGATATTGCAGAACGGAAATTGTGTAGTTTAACGGATCTGTCATGTTAATGGCACGAATGGCTATGAAAAATAAAAATAATATGGCTTGTCTGAACATTATTTACAACAGTCGACTAATGGGGTCGACGTCAAGAGCGATGTTTTCTTTTGAATAACAGAAAATTGAGATTAATGTATTGTGATAAATAATAATGAAACATTTGATAGTTTTGATTATAGTGGCCCGCTAAAATGGGATATAGAATACGTCTAAAAGAATATTCGCCACATCAATTCGCATCAATCAATGATAGTTTTAAATTTTGCTATAAAAACGTTACCATATGACATATGTTTCTAGCTGAAAGTGAAAATCTATGTTTAACACACTTTCAGCCCACGTAGAAGCTCCATCAAGCGATTCCCTGTCTTGCAGCAAACAAACACCAACCGGTAGTCTACGAGCTGGTTTCCACCGGAAGGCTATCGTTTCCCGCTGGCGTCGTTTAGGTAGTAGCCGACATGTTTGCGGAAAAGCTGACATGAGCGAGAAATTTCTATCGTCTAACCTCCTTGCGAACCGCAGACCAAACTACGTAAGCAAAACTGGTACTCCAACCGGCAGGAGAATGTTGAGATGAAATGGATTGTAGTGGTTTTCCCCCCGAAGTGTTCATTGAAACTGCTAGTGCTCTTTGGTATACCACACGTATTCTACTCTAGTTTCCTTTTACATTGTTTGATGGCTCTGAGAGTCTAAAGGCATCGTGTGCTGAGAACGATGTAGAATCTTCTTTCTAAGCCGTGGAAGAATACTACTGAATGTGTGCTTATACATATTTAATGCACTACTGTCGGATGTTAATGGAAATTCATCATTGGGTATAGTTGTCGACATGCATCCGCTTTGCCACCACAAATAACAAGATCTAATACAGTTGATATTGTGTACTGTTCCTTTACGTGTAAATTGTACAGACCTTATTGAGTGATAGAACATGTTTCAGTTAACGTTCGTTGAACATGATTTTACCTGATTTCTGTATAGCCTAACAATTGTTGAAATCTACACACAAAACATGTCAAACACCAAAGTTGAACATGTATTTTAAGACTCACTTCAATTCAATTGTTTTTTTCTTGCTTAGGAATCTACAAGTAAATCCAAAGTATGATGTATGTAAATCTAAGTATGATGTAAGAAATTTAGCTGAAGAGTCAACACATTTCAATATCTACAACTCAAAGTAGAGATAATGTTTCTATTCTAAATGTTCTAAATGTCTAGGAGACTTTTTTATGGCTCATAAAATTTCTCAAAAAACTTTGATGTTGAACTCGTCGAAAAACATATTCAAAGTCTAAAGTATAAGGGAGCTCCCCCTACGTAGTTTGTTTTCTAATTGAAAACTTCTACCGAATGGAGCTCTGAAATATTTTAGACTGCCAAAAAAGTGGATCCATGCAGGTCCACTGTAAGTTGAAATACCATAATTTTATATTCTCGCTTCTAATTTGTTCGATTGCTTTTCCTTCAGGCCGTTTGGATTGATTTTCCAAAATGAACGTTCTTATCTACAAAATATATTGACGTCTCGTACAGAGCATCGCGTGCCCTCCGGCTTCCGTTTCAAGGCTTCGTGAACTTCGTTTTTGGCAAAAGCTGTGACTTTGGAAAGGGATGTAAGAAAGTGACAGAATGTGGGCTGCTACAACACAATTTATATTCGTTGCCAATGTTTACACGTGCCAAAAAACTTTATTCTCTAGCATATTTTTTGTTACTTTAATCGATACTTTACCCTCAGCTGTCTAGCTTCCAAAGAAGTCAAATTATTCCATTCCTGTGGCGATGGAGTTTGTTTTTGCAGTAGTAAAGACAATGGAAAGACGTACAAGAAAGATAGAAACATCATACGCATTATCTGATTAAATAATAAGATTTTTTCACTTTTACCAGCACCACACCGGAATATCACAGCGTCGCTGGTGCATTCATTAGGCACATCCGCAGTTTTTAACTGCAAATGTATTAGCCGGAATCCAAGCAGTATGATTTTTATTGTCTTATAGCTATCTTTTCTTTAATAAATTTTTGGGTATGTCTATTGAAATTTTTTTTATTTAAAAAATGTAATTATTAATTACATACCTACATCCTGATTTGTTTTATTGGTTATTTTAAAATTTTATAAAACTTCACTCGAGACGTTTTTGATTTAAAAAAAATTTCATTAGATTCTAGGCTAGAAGGGTGTTGCATGAGCAACAGATATCCCTGTAATCTAATATTATAAGTAGGTATACAGTAGCATTATGACGATATGCAAAGCAACAGAGCAGGAAAAATATATGCTTCTAGCACACATGCAAATTGAATTCAGCTAAATTGAAACTTGTTAGTTGACTTTTGACATTGTTTTACTTTTAGCGCTCGCTACACACATTGTGGAGTCAAAAAATAGAAAAAATAATAAATAAATAATTAAAACACAGCAGTACAACACTTATTCAAGCAGCAGTTATGATAAACAAACTTTACACTTTTTGTGAAAGGCAACTTGTTTCTCGCTATATGTAGCTATGCTCATCGGTATTTTCCGTGCGGAGAACTTTCCACTGCCTGATACAGGTGGATAATAATATGTAGATATTAACATTGGCATTGTGGGGGATCCAGAATAAGCAGTTGAGTTGAGTTGAACCGAGTTGGTAATTTGGCATGCTCGAAGATTCATAGGTGTATTCCTCGAGCTCATGTTGTTCGTGTATATTGCTGGAGTGTGAAATTAGATCTAATTTATGCGCAACATTCTGTTCTGTTTCGTACGCTTATGCTTGTAGAACACAGAATGAAATTTATGGGATAATTCAACTTCGCGTCAAAGTGAATTACTATTTTTCTTAGATAATAATTATTGTCATATATTAACGCATTTGCCCAAATGTACACGCGGCGCTCCCCAGAGGAAACGACGCACCGCACTTTTTGCTGCCCGTATACTCGATTCTTATGGGGAGATAACATTGTGGCGTTTTGATAAGAAAACTATTTTGAGCTTTTTAGTGGAATGTTTTCACCTGTCATGAGACGAGTTTATACAATCCCATTGAATTCCACCACTTAATTGTATCTTGACAGATACGTATTTCGACCTCAACAGTAAGGCCGTCTTCAGTGTCTCGTACTTGACTCGACTTCGTCGAGTTGTTGTTGAGGTCGAAATACGTATCTGTCAAGATACAATTAAGTGGTGGAATTCAATGGGATTGTATAAACTCGTCTTATGACAGGTGGATTGTGGCGTTTCCTAGGGTGTTCCTTTCGAATGGGAAACGCCGCGTGGAATCTTGTGCAAATGCGCTTTTGGAAACATTACAACAGCCGCGCGGTGTATCGTATTGACAGCACCCTACAATATTGTGTGTTGAAATTGCATAGATGTAATCACAGTAAACCATGTCGATTTTTTGGGATCAGAGCATAGACCTACTTTGATTGAAATTTGGTTGTTGTTCCTTCTGTTGTAGAAACTGTGTCATCACAAATAGTTGATTGACAGCAGGGGAATAAAAACCGGAGAATCCATTCAAGCAAGCTTTTGTTTTGCTTGAGCCAGGATTTAAAACCAGATTTAATCAACTATGACATTGTAGCATCGAATAGCTTGTCCCCATATAGCTATGTCGATACAAGATGTAGGTACCGTACAACATACGTGGGTTGGAAGAATTGAACGAAACAAAGTTACAAAAAACATCACCATCAGCCGGATTCGGACGAGCTTTTAGCTCTATCAGATACACCACCCAACCGAAGATTGGTAGGTTGATTCATTCACAATTTGGTAAGCAATATATAAATCGAATTTGAGATTTAGATCCAAGAGATTTAGACCAAAATCATTGACATTGTTTAGTCGCTTATCAATAGCATCATGATTTTATTCAAATTTTCTGTGGTTTGTCATCAAACGAAATCTAATGTCCTAACTCGATTCTTCCACCATTATTTTGATGTACTACCTGTCACCGCATGTTTGTCCCATATGGATAGGAAACCCAGCAAAGTTCACCAATTCAAAATAATTTGAAATGGAGTACTAAAGAATTTCCCGTAGAACATTCGAAAGATTACTTCTCTTAGAAATGATAGTTCATAAGACAAGCAATTTTCCGTGGATGTTCGGAAGAATTTCAAATTGATATTTTGAGTTTTCTGCATATGTGATTGTACTAGGGTGGCTATACAATGCTCAAGTTAGCAATCTCCTCTATATTGTCGCAAATTGGCTCTTGGGATTAGTACCTTTTCCTATATAATAGCAGTTTTTCACCTGGCCACGTCCTTAGAATCACGGAAGGAAGGGAAGAAATGCAAGTCTAACATCTACTAGTGAAGATGCAGGAAACCCATACTATCTTCATAGATGTTCCGGGAGGGAAAGTTTGTGTTAGTGGGTAAGGTAAATAATAAGGGGCTCTACTCGACAATATTGAGCGTTTATCAATAATAGTATATGCTGAAAAGTTATTAAAATATATTCATTAATTCATTTTCGAACCGTAAAGTACACCAAGGCAAGTTGAAATGCGGGATAAGTTGAAACGGAAGCTGTAATATAGATATAGGAAATGACCGAACGCCCTGATTTTTTTTTCTACAAACTACTCCCCTAAACGCACCTTCTGACTGCCATTCATGGAAGATTGCAGCTACTGAAAGGAATCCCTGCCATCGTTTATTTTTAGCCCTTTACAAAATCCAAACCAACTTTTTGATGTGCCAATGAAACAGGACTCAAAATAATGTTTGCAAGAGTATTTTCATTAAATTTTCTTGGTAGGTAATCATTCAATGTTGAATAAAGATAATGATTATGAAAATCGATGGAAGACCCGTTTTAATTTTTGTGTTTTGGTCGTTAAAAATTGTTTCGCATTCTCAACCCATGGGGGCAAATAGAAATGCGCGGTGCGGGGCAAGTTGAAACAACGTTTCAAAACTTCACCCTCACAAATAAAAGTAATATTTTCTCCAGAACTCAACATGGTCCGTAAATACATTCGAAAAACATAAATTTATAAAAAGGTCCAAACTTCTGAAAATAAATTTAATAAATTTTCGCCCATCCCGTTATGAATGCAACTCTTCTACAACCTCCTCTAAAAACAGAATAAAAAGAGGTGATGTTTAAACTGCATGGTCTAGTTTTGAGATTCTTAACACTACGAATACCGTGAGCTATGTTTCTATGGATGTTCATTTTTTCTTCACTAAAGGGGCGTGAGTAAGGATGTTTTTTTCAAAATGTAGTGACATTTATTTTACATGACATATTTCAGTGTGAATAACACTTACAGGTTCCAAAACTGTTTTATAACACTATTTTAGCATTGACTATACTATGTGTGAACAATATGTTTCTTCTGGACATCCCTAGCGACTCCAAAACGACTTCTATAACTGATGAAAGATGAAATGCAAATTTTGCCGAAAAAAACTACGAAAACCCGTGCCAATGGAAACCCGTCATGTCCATGCCAGTTCGTAGGCTCTCCAAACTGTTCTGGAATTTGAATAAATTTGTCTACCATGTCAACTGCACTCGATAGCTATCCAAATCGAACAATCATGTCCATACAAGCCCGTAGAGCCCACGCGTATGATTTGCCGCTCAGATATACCCAAACCAGATGTTCTAGGCTCTACAAACTGTTCTGGAGTTTAGATGAATTGGGCTACCAAGTCAAATGCACTCGATAGCTATCCGAAATCGACCAGTCCTGCAGAATTCTAGAAAAAAAAATTCCGGGTAAATTCTGCAAGAAACTTCTGGAAGTATTCCAGGAGAAAGTTTTGGGAATAATTCCAGAAGAAACTTCCGAAGGGATTCCTGGAGGAATTCAGGGAGGAACTTCCGGAGGAATTCCTGGAGGAACTTCCGGAGGAATTCCTGGAGATACTTCCGGAGGAATTCCTGGAGGAACTTTCGTAGGAATTCCTGGAGGAACTTCCGGAGAAATTCCTGGACCTGGAGGAACTTCCGGAGGAATTTCTGGAGGAACTTCCGGAGGAATTCCTAGAGAAACTTCCGGAGGAATTCCTGGAGGAACATTCTTTAACAAATTCGAGGAGATACTTCCGGAGGAATTCCTGGAGGAACTTTCGTAGGAATTCCTGGAGGAACTTCCGGAGGAATTCGTGGAGGAAATTCCGGAGGAATTCCTGGAGTGGAGGAACTTCCGGAGGAATTTCTGGAGGAACTTCCGGAGGAATTCCTAGAGAAACTTCCGGAGGAATTCCTGGAGGAACATTCTTTAACAAATTCGAGGAACCGTCTAAGACGAATTAAGTACTGTCCATTTAATTCCACCAGTTAATTTTCGTTATCTTTGCAGATACGTATTTCGACCACAACTGTGTGGTCGTCTTCAGTGTCTTGTACTTGACTCGACTTACAAGACACTGAAGTACAAGACACTGAAGACGACCACACAGTTGTGGTCGAAATACGTATCTGCAAAGATAACGAAAATTAACTGGTGGAATTAAATGGACAGTACTTAATTCGTCTTAGACGGTTTAATACATTCCACTAAACGAGCTTAATATATTTTTCTGAAATTCGAGGAGATACTTCCGGAGGAATTCCTGGAGGAACTTTCGTAGGAATTCCTGGAGTGGAGGAACTTCCGGAGGAATTTCTGGAGGAACTTCCGGAGGAATTCCTGGAGAAACTTCCGGAGGAATTCCTGGAGGAACATTCTTTAACAAATTCGAGGAGTTTTTTGATTTTTTTAATTTTTTTTATTTAATTTGTATTATCCCCCCCCTTGACCTTTCGGAGACCAGTAGGACAAAAAGGTAATTAAATATTCGTAACGGCCTAACTGAAAATAAAACAAGCATTATCTGATGAATCTACTATATTGAATAAGAGAAAGCTGCTTTCCCGAGTGCGAATCGCTCCGTTAATGATTGAAAGTGAAAGTTTCTCGCAATGTTGTAAATTCTCAACAAGGTTTCAAGAAGCGTTAATCGGTTCTTGGAACGGAAATAAAATTAACTGGCTATGATTGCCTCGTTATCGATCAGACGAGCTCGGTGGTCTAGTGGCTATCGCTTCTGCCTTATAATCAGGAGGTCGTGGGTTCAATTCCAGGCTCGTCCCTTTCCTACTTTGTATTTCTATCTTAGTTCTTTCTGTGTGTCACGTTCTACCAAAACGATTCCTACTGTTATAACCTTCCACACAATCCCAAAACATCCCGTGGCACCTATGAGAGGTCGTAGAGTTCTCTGCATCTTTCTTAAGTAGGTGTCCAATAAACCATCCTTCCCCTTCCTCAGCATTCGCAAGGACGTGGCCAGGACAGATCTCGACTATTGGAGAGTGCATTCTTCCATCTAAGAGATAGTGATTAGTCCCAAATCAATATCTGTGGTAACGGATGAAAGTGATACTACTCTCACACAATAGTCTTGGCTTGTACCACCTACGAATTTGTGCGAACTGCTAAATGCTAATGCTAATGCTAATGATTGCCTCGTTCTCGATCCAAAGGGGATCAATGATGGCCTTCGGCAAAGACTGCTGTAGAAAATGTATTAGCCGTGGTTGCTGCTGCAGCTATTTATCGGTACGGGTTTCTCTGCAGATTCGGATAATCGTTTGGTTGCTGTCAGTGGCTGTTAAGACGCATCAAGACGTACATCGCGTGTTTCCATGATCCATATTTTGATTGGAAGATAGTTGATTTGAGACGAACTATCTCTTCAAATTGAAAGTGGCTATTATGGCGTCGGTAGCGGTCCCTGCAGCATCCGAGCTATCCGTCGGCGGTTGATGCAACAAAATATTTGCCGCGCTAACGATTGTAACCATTCAGCAGTATGAAGAGATACAAATTCCACCACGGCAAATGAAACCCTTCTCTTTGTATAGTAATGGCCCTGACAAAGGACTTATTTTTTAAATTGTGCGTCTTTGCGTGCGAGCAGCGATTTCACTTGAGTGATGTTCCTACTGACGACGATGGCCGCCATAGTTGGATTAATTTTCACTTTGCTGGACATTTTCGGTAAAATAAATTCTCTTCTGTGATAACGGTGGTCCTAACAATGAACCGATTAATTTTAATTGTACCACGCCACCATCCGATGATTGGTTGCAACGTACGCCGACTGGTACACGCTCCGTGAAATCTCGACCGTAAATGTCGCGCTGTTGTTGCTGCCACGATCGCCACGATCGATCGGTGCGTACCTTACATCAATCTGATGTCCGTGTTGGGGATGCATGAACGAAATTGATTGGTTCTGAAATTTTTACAAGGCGTGAAAGAACTAAAATTTTCAATAGTTTGACGTTGATACACGCAGAATAATCTTGTACGATTGAAGCAACTATTTTGATTTTTGCTCCCAACAACGTGGAAATTGCTGTTTCAATCTCCAAAGTTGTTGTTTCAACACTGATTCACTGCTTTATTCAATTCAACATTATTGTTGTTTCAATCCCAAAGTAATGTAAATATGAAGACAGAAGAAAAAAGGAAAGTCTGAACAAAGAAGATTGAAGGAGTAAAAAGAAAAAAAAATAGAATTAGGTGAATATCTCATAAAAACACGCTAAAATGGCAAACTTAACTATGTGTATCAAAATTAATCATCTTTTCCAAAAAAAGTAAAAATCTGACTTCCCTCACAAGTCATCAATCAAGAAAAAATGCAGAAGGGAAAATGAAATGAATATAGAGCCTATGTAATTGTTGAACATATTTCAAGTATTAAGCCGAAATTCGGTCAAATCACCCTACTAAGTAGGACAAATACAACACCGGTACCGGTGAAGCCCATCCCAGTGGGCACATCGAATTGAATCTATGTAGTGGTCTATCTTCCGTTTAGGTTTCGTGCCATTATAAGCTTCAGTGATCAACCGTCTAAGACGAATTAAGCACTCTCCATTTAATTCCACTAGTTAATTTTCGTTATCTTTGCAGATACGTATTTCGACCACAACTGTGTGGTCGTCTTCAGTGTCTCGTACTTGACTCGACTTGAAGAAAACAATCGCAACTTACACTATTTATACTACGCTAGGTACCTAATCTAATCTAATTTGCCTACTTTATTTACCTACACAGTAAATTACTTTACTGCTTAGGTAGAAACTTGAAGAGCCAGGAGCTGCCATTTCCCTGATCCTTATTCAACAGCGCTGTTTGTACCTGTCGGTGGATTTCCAAACTCTCAGCTACATCGAGTTTCCATGGGGAAAAGACATTTCTTAAGATTTTAATATTTGATGCCGTAATTGGGTGATTTTCCTTATACACATGCTCTGCTACCTTAGATCTAAATTCGTAATGTAATCCCTTATCGTTTTCTCTTTTCGCCTTACTCATTTCCGCCATATGTTCCTTGAACCTCATATCTTATGATCTTTTTGTTTGGCCTACATAGATTTTTCCACATTGGGGACAACTTATTTTATAAACGCCTGCCTTATTCAACATTTCTACTTTATCCTTCGTTGAACCCAATAGAGACTTGAGTTGGTTGCTTTTACTGGAGAATACTAGATCGATGCCGAATTTACTTAGTCGAGGGCGTAGCTGGTTGGTGATGTGTTTATCATATGGCCGACCGAAACTCTTTTCAGCGGCTCCTCGATCGGTGTCAGCGTTGTATGTCCATTTCGTCGTAGGGTCCTTTCCTTCTTGTTGATGATCGCTCGTATAGTCCTCTCCTGGTATCCGTTGATCTTCGCTGTTTCCAAGATGTATTGTAGTTCCTTCGTTTTTCCTTCTTCGCTCAGGGGTATCGTCTGCATCCTGTGGATCATATGATGAAATGCTGCCATTTTATGTTGGTACGAATGGTTCGATGTATATGGGATGACTCTCATGGTGTTCGTGGGCTTCCTGTAGATTTCGAGGCTCAATGTTGTATTTGCTTCCCTGATGACTAGTAGATCCAAGAAAGGTAGTTTACCTTTACCTATAGAATAAACTGAAAATGAATGGAAAATGAAAATAAATATTTTGATAAAAAAAAATCTGAAGACGACCACACAGTTGTGGTCGAAATACGTATCTGCAAAGATAACGAAAATTAACTGGTGGAATTAAATGGACAGTACTTAATTCGTCTTAGACGGTCTGAATTCTAGTCAAATTTATGAAATAATTTCGGAAATTCATGATTCATAAACCAAAAATTCTAGTATTCTGAATGTTTTAGATTTTTTTTTAAAAAGATGTTATGCGATCAAAAAGTTTTTGCCTTTCTCGTATACTAAGTATACGGTAAAGGCTATATGATCGCTCCAAAAACAAACTTTTTATAGAAGGCCCGGAGACCCATAGTGTTATATACCAATCGACTCAGCAGAATCCTGTCCCATTGTTTCCTATTTGAAATTGGCCAGATCGGACTATGGGATCGAGAGTTATGGCCAAAATACAAATTCATACAAAAAAATCGCGTAAAAAATGCCACTCATTTGTCGGGCACTTATCCTCAACCGATTTGCTCGCAACAAGTTGCATTCGACGCAGAATCCTGTCCCATTGTTTCCTATTTGAAATTGGCCAGATCGGACTATGGGATCGAAAATTATACCATTTTTTTATGGAAAAATCGCTAAAAAAAATGTCACTTATTTTTCAGGCACTCTTCCTCAACCGATTTGCTCGCATTAAATTTCATTCGACGCAGAATGTCTCATATTTTCTTATTGAAAATTGTCCAGATCGGACTATGGGCTTAGATGTTCTGGTCAAATTATTACGCATTGCAAGAAAAATTGAGAATCCTGGAAAATTCAAAGCGCCTCCAATTAATATTTTCCGGGTTTTTGATCAAAGGCGGCTATTGTTAATTTGTGATGTTTTGTTTATATTTATATTTATGACATTGGCATGTAAGTATAATCTAAAGAAAAACAAGGACGAAAGATTATGCCCTATAGGCTCAATAACCCTTCCTTCAGTCATTGGGAGTTGTGGAACTTGCTTAGAATGTGGTGGGGTTTTAGCAGCGAGCTCTGGTGAACTTCGCTGGACAGCTGCTCTATCAGCCAGAACGATAGTCGCCACTCGTAGCGCACTAGCCTCATGGTGTTTGGGTAATGCGACCAGCAAGCACCCTGCGAAACGCGGTACGCCTCTTCGAATTGCGTTACTGGCTTGCAAATGGATACTCAAGTGCATTTCGCATAGATTTTGGTCCAAAAAAAATTGGAAGAATATTTGTAAGGCTGTATGAATTGCAATAAATTTGTAAAACGAAGTTAAAAAATGCAAATGGTCGCATTATGTTTGGGTGGAACTTCTTATAGACCCGACACCGCCTCCCATCGATAAAGAAAGTCTGTCCAGATTCATTTAGCCGCCGATAAAACCAATCTTTACAAACAAAATGTTCTAGGACATGAAACCTCGCATGAAACTACATGATATTCTTCTAAATTTTAGGAATATTTCTCAATGGCTTCAGTACTGAGCCACTACATAAATATGATGGACCAATCCTATACATTTCGAGTAAGTTGACACCGACAGGGTGCTGATAATTTATCCTTACGTGTCTTGTACTCGTGTAGGCACGCTATTCAACTTTTTGAGCTTCATGACAGTTGTTTTGTTATCATGTTCAATCCAACGCACACTATGTATGAATTGTTCTATGCGGGGATTGCCATCAGCGCGTTATTTCTGCGAAGCTATCCAAATTTTTTTTCCCGTAATACTATTTATTGTGAAAAAGAGTTCAAAAAAGTCTAGCTCACTTTTTTAGCACTTAGACTTCATCTATTCCCCAAGCAACACAAGTTCAACAAATCTGGTTGCAGTAACCATATAGTGACTGAATCCGGTCATATATAAGTTACTGTGATTGATGTGCAATATGTGTGCTTCTCAGGTCGCTCGCAACAGATTGCATTCGACGCAGAATCTTGTCCCATTGTTTCCTATAGAAACTTGGACGGATCGTACAATTGGGTCGAAAGTTATGGCGAAAATACTAATTTTAAAACTACAAAATAAAATGCCATTTTTTGCTCTTATGCTAATCCGATTTGTTTGCAACAAATTGCGTTTGGCGAGAATTTTTTTTATGCATATAAACAAATATGAAAAATAAGACCAATACACATATTGGAGTTATTTTAGATTTTTCCAAACCTTTTGAACGAACGAAAAAGGCACCATCACCGCTAGGTGGATTAATCTGGGTTTTTTAACTTGTTACGTGTTTATCTCCAGGGTCATCTCATGGTACAACCTCGTCTTATGACAAGTGAACTGTGGAAATGTTAATAGAATACTGTTGTTGAAAAACATGCCAAGTTCCAGTTGGATTGTAGAGCCATTGAAGAAGAAGATGCAAATAGTAGCTTTCATAAACTTAACAAATCTTCTATATGTATATAAAACAAAGTTGGCATTTGTACGACCGCGCATCACTCAAGAATAAACAACCTATTTTTTTGCTAATTTATATCCCTTTCTTTTTGAAAAAAAAAATTGACATTCGAAATAAAATCTCTCCGATGAAATGGTTTGTCGTGCATTTTGTATGATAATTTCAAATCATGTCATCTAAGTTGACATTATTATCGATTTTTGTTAATTTTGGTTTGGCTACTAAATTAATTCGAAAAGTGTCATGATAAAATAATGTCAAAAAAAGGAAAAATTATTTTGAAAAACCGGTTTGTTTTTTAGATAAATTGTGTACGTAAAAAAATATATCAGCAAATTGATCAGTTTTGGGCGAGACAAAGTTCGCCGGGTCAGCTAGTCTTCTTCTTATATATAAAAATGAAATGGTCTGTGTTCGTATCCGCATAACTCGAAAACGGCTGGATGGATTTTTTTCATTTCTTCAGCAGAAACATTCGTTATAGTTTCCGACGGGTTTATATGATATTTCCTAATGGGAAAATTACGAGTAAAGTTGAGCAAACCGTGAATAACTAAAATTGTGTTTCCTATGCGAACTTTGCATGGGCAGTTCAGAATGCACATTCTCGCCTACTATGCAGGACAACGTCTGCCGGGTCAACTAGTATTATATAAAAATAACTATTTTTTCCTGTAGGGGACTCATTCTAACATAGCAGTGCAAGTCTTAAAAAATGTTGGTGGGATAGCCATGGGACTGTGAGTCAACGCTAATGCGGGTTTCGATATTTTTTCAGGTGTTTGCTAACAGCATAATTGTTCCACTCCCTCAGTGATTTACGGCAGATTAATTATGCCAATAATTTATGCAGGCGTTAAATAGGGTCAGACACCTTAGTCGTTAATCACCGTGTCCACAAGGCAACGACCACCAGCTGGGTGGCACTTTCAAAACGTGTACGCATGGAAGCATCAGCGAGCTTCCTTTCCTGGGCCAGCAATAACAAATATCGTTGTGTAGGCAAACTTGTCGAAGGAATGAATGTCAATTTATTGAATCATGAATTTTTGATATCCTGGTACGGCACTGGAGTGCACTGCAAATTCGATCAGTGTCGAGCACTTGACCTGGAAATAAAAGCGCAGAAGTGCGATTGTCAATCAAACACATTTTGACAAGTTTTTCTAGCAGTGAAGTGTTGTACCATCCTAATTTGAAATCAGATCAAACCGATATCACAGAGGACGGTCAGCTCCTGACGGTCGCCAGGAAGCACAAGGTATTTTTTAATAACTTCATCCTAAACCCAACTTCAACTGAAGCCCAGATGGCGATTATAGATAAGGCAAGCTCGATAATGGAAGGTTCAGATCCTGCAATTCATTAATTACCACTTTTGCTTCTCTCTAACTACGACAGCGGGATAAGATAGATACCGGTCATTGAGTGGGCCATTTTGTTCCTGCCCTACAGCATTTCGCCGGTCAGTGAAAATTTATTCTGTCCCGCTAATACCTTACCGCTATTATATTCTATTGTTCGGCTTAAAAAGCATCACGTGCGGATGCTTCCAGCTCGGTGGCGTCATTGAGGGCAGAGGACGTAAGAGGCGTTGAAAATGTACCAGATTTAGAATTAATGTCTATAATTACGAGGATTTTGTATTTCTGGTTGATGTCAGTACACAAGAACAAAAGGCAAAGCCATAAGGTCATCTTCAAAACAAAACGATACATTTTTTTCAAATACTAGTACTATATGAGGTGTTCCCAATTGGTACATGGCAGCTATTCAACTGTCATGAACAATGTTCTACAGCGCTTTAACAGATTTTCTTTCAGCCAATTGCTGTCATGAATTGCGTAGGTAGGTAATAAAACGTTATCAAAAATAAACTGATATATTTTTTTTCTGCATCGTATCATTCGGTCTTATTATTTATTTATTATTATTATTTATTCAGACTAAGGCCGAAGTGGCCTGTGCGGTATATAAGAGTCTTCTCCATTCGGCTCGGTCCATGGCTACACGTCGCCAACCACGCAGTCTACGGAGGGTCCGCAAGTCATCTTCCACCTGATCGATCCACCTTGCCCGCTGCGCACCTCGCCTTCTTGTGCCCGTCGGATCGTTGTCGAGAACCATTTTCACCGGGTTACTGTCCGACATTCTGGCTACGTGCCCGGCCCATCGCAGTCGTCCGATTTTCGCGGTGTGAACGATGGATGGTTCTCCCAACAGCTGATGCAATTCGTGGTTCATTCGCCTCCTCCACGTACCGTCCGCCATCTGCACCCACCATAGATGGTACGCAGCACTTTCCTTTCGAAAACTCCAAGTGCGCGTTGGTCCTCCACGAGCATCGTCCAGGTCTCGTGTCCGTAGAGGACTACCGGTCTAATTAGCGTTTTGTAGATTGTCAGTTTGGTACGGCGGCGAACTCTATTCGATCGGAGCGTCTTGCGGAGTCCAAAGTACGTACGATTTCCAGCCACTATGCGTCTCCGAATTTCTCTGCTGGTGTCATTTTCGGCAGTCACCAGTGAGCCCAAGTACACAAATTCTTCTACCACCTCGATTTCGTCACCACCGATGCAAACTCGCGGTGGGTGGCTCACATTGTCTTCTCTTGAACCTCTTCCTATCATGTACTTCGTCTTCGACGTGTTGATGACTAGTCCGATCCGCTTAGCTTCCCTTCAGTCTGATGTAGGCTTCCTCCATCTTCTCAAAGTTACGTGCCATAATATCTATGTCGTCGGCGAAACCAAATAGCTGGACGGACTTATTGAAAATTGTACCACTCGTGTTAATCCCTGCTCTTCGTATTACACCTTCCAAAGCGATGTTGAATAGCAAACACGAAAGACCATCACCTTGCCGTAACCCTCTGCGGGTTTCGAAGGGACTCGAGAATGCCCCTGAAACTCGAACTACGCACATCACCCGATCCATCGTCGCTTTGATCAACCGTGTCAGTTTATCCGGAAAACCGTGTTCGTGCATTAGCTGCCATAGCTGGTCCCGATCGATTGTATCATATGCGGCTTTGAAGTCGATGAATAGATGATGTGTGGGCACGTTGTATTCGCGGCATTTCTGCAGTACTTGGCGAATGGCAAACACCTGGTCCGTGGTGGAGCGTTCGCCCATAAAACCCGCCTGGTACTGCCCCACGAACTCCCTTGCAGTTGGTGCTAGTCGACGGCATAAAATTTGGGAGAGTACCTTGTAGGCGGCGTTCAGCAATGTGATTGCGCGGTAGTTGCTACAATCCAGCTTATCGCCCTTTTTGTAGATGGGACACACGACACCTTCCATCCACTCCTGCGGCAAAACTTCCTCCTCCCAAATCTTGGTAATGACCCAGTGCAGCGCTCTAGCCAGTGCCTCACCACCGTGTTTAAATAGCTCTCCTGGTAGTTGGTCAACCCCAGGGGCTTTGTTGTTCTTGAGCCAGCCAATCTCCTCCTGGATTTCCTGGAGATCCGGAGCCGGTAGAATTATGTCCTGCGCGCGTTCTCCCAGGTTCATCACCATACCACCATCTTCGTCTGCCATATTCAGGTGTTCTTCGTAGTGCTCGGTCATTCGGTCTTATTCATCTAATTAATACGTTGGCTCATAAAAATCAGTGTTTCTTAAGCCAAAATTAATAGATTCATGTATGTACTACGGTTTTATATGATTTCCTGATAACACTTTTGAACATGGACTGGAAACCTATCTTGATATAAATTAAATTCTGTTAAAATTTTATTAAGTCGTACAATTTTAAATTTGATTTTATAATAGTTCCTTAATTTTCACAATAGAGGTAGAATTCCTCTAAGCGAATTTGAATTCCACCAAGCGAAATTTATGTGAATAATTAACAGTAAATTTCCGTTTAGAGCTCAGCGGAGTAGCTTCTCCATGGTAAAGGAATGTTTCCCAAGAATGATTTTATATTGGATGCAGAACGATCGCGCGTTCATCGTAATGTTTGATTTTTTTTGTATTTGGTGAATTGATTAATTACAAAGTGTTCTATTTTGAGTGCGCGATTTACCGTAATTATTAGTGTTCACATAATTGTTTAAAATGCCATTACGATCACATTACTTACAGTGTGAATCCTGATCCAACGATATCTACCCGCTAACAAATGTTCCTCACTGTTATTTTTGTGGAGACGCAGAGGTAAACACGGTTTCCAAAAAGCAAAAATAACCTACCTTTCTTTCTCCCAACTGATAGTAAGGACGTGACCGGATTATTGTATTTATTGCGTCACTGAAACTTGAACTGTAAGAATGATCGAATTGCAGTCAGCCGTTGTAGGGGAAGGAGGAGGGGGGGGGGATCATATGCCCTAGCTAAACAAACACTGCTTTATTGTCTTATTTGTAACGCTATTCATGGGTATTTTTACATTATGCATCAGTTAAACAACATAGCTAATTGATGCCATTCAAAAATTGTCAAAAATCTCAATCATATTGATAATATTCACATTTCAAAAAAGTGGTGATATTCTGTTGCCGGAAAACTCATGAGGCAAAACGCCTTTTAGCTGGCAGCTCCTAGGGAACAAAGCACCACGCGTCGGCGAATCAGCATTCTGGTAGTGGGAGGAGACGCAAGCACATTGTAGGTTAGTGCCACTAGGGCGTTTTGCCTCGCCAAAATGTATCTACAAAATGTGGAAATTTACGGTTTTTCCGACCTTCCCATGCACTATTTTGAAATTTTTTTCGCCTAACCTACCTAATTCTAGATCTAGTTTTGTTACGGACATCTTAATGACGGTAAATATGAGGGAAACCACAAAAGCGTTTCGCCTAGCGAGGGGGATGGGGGGGGGGGGGGTTTGGCCAGCGGTCGATTTGGGGCCTCTTCCCCTAACTGCTTTCCATAGGGGTGTAGGGGTCGCTCGAACGGTCGCTGGCTGAAACCCAAAACTGCGCTTTGTGCCTAGTGCTTTTGTCAACTTAGCCACCTCCCAAGATACTTTGTTTTGAAATAAAACATCACAAAGATTCGTTGCCATATTGAGTATGACTGTTGTCATAGTACGCAATCGTTATAACATTTAGCCAAGACACAAATCATGTCAAAGGTTTTCTTTTACGTTGACGCGCAATAAATTTAATTTTGAACATAAAAATTATGTTACTTAAAATGTAAAAAAAATCGTAAGCTTCAAATATTAGTTCAACTTTAAACAGAAAACACGCAAAAAGCTATAAGCTCAATAACAATAATAAAAATTACCCTAACATTTATTTATAATTGATTTTGAACAAAAAAACATCTGAAGCTTCTTATATTTACGTAAACGTGAAACGTTACTAAATTCAAGTGATCATTGTGCAATTTTACTGATTATATACATTCACGAAAATATGTTCTGATAGCTTGAATTGTCTCAATGCAATCAGATCTCATCATTTCAAATCAAAAACTCATCACATAATTTTAATGATTAAAGAACTGTTGTTTAATTTACATTTACAGGGTTTTATAGTCAAGCTTGTTTGGGTTCCTGCTCATTGCAAAATTTATGGAAATGAACAAGCAGATAATTTGGCCAAATTGGGAGTTCGTTGTGGTGTTGTTTTCGATCGTAATATTTCATCTTCTGAATATTTTGTTAAATTAAAAGAGTGTTCAAAGAATTCGTGGCAATTATCTTGGGATTCTAGTGATAAAGGTCGTTGGTGTCATTCTATTTTACCAACAGTAGATAAAAAATCATGGTTTTTCCAATTTATCTGTTAGTAGAAATTTCATATGCACTTTTTCTAGGATAATATCTAATCATTATCTTTGTAATAACCATTTATATCGAATAAATATCATAGATACTAATTTGTGTGATTGTGGACAATCTTATGGAGACATTGATCATATTATTTTTCATTGTTCCCAATACATTTCTCCTAGAAATAAATTATTTGCTGATATTTTAAAATTAGATCGTCAATTACCTACATCGGTTCGAGATATTTTAGGAAGAGAATATCTTCCTATATTGGAACTTCTATTTCGTTTCTTAAATGAAATTTCTTATATTGTTTGATTCTGCTTCCTTTTTATTTTCTTTGCAGCATTGAAGTAAGGCCCCTACGATTGATATCCTTTAGTCTTTAGCCCTTAGTTGTATTTCTTTTAATATGTAACGTTTTTTTTGAAAAGATGAGGAAGTTTTGTGCCTTTTTGAGAAGTAATTCATTAGGTATTCACTCAAAGGGGTTTTTCCCTCCTTTCCCTTTCCCTCCTCCAAATTTTGTGTTAAAAATAAAAAAATAATAATATACAATCACGAAGTAGTAACTATAGATATGTAAAGTCAAACAAAGCTAAACAAATTATTATTTCGGCCAACCGACAAACGCCCAAACAACATTTGCAGCCAAATGATCTGTTAACACAAGCGGAGTGCGTGATCAAACGTGTATCGTATTGGACACAGAACTTTTGCGAGATTCGAGTGATTAGTTTTGTTTTGTGCGATTCTTTAGCGCAAATGGCATTTTCATCCATACTGTTTTCGACCTAATCATTATAGAAACCATTCATTAGACGAAACCTATCTAGTATTGTCGTTTTGTCGAACTGGTCTTTTGGCCTAAAAAGTCGATTGGCCGAAATTGAAGAAAAAAAAACATTTTTGGTGGACATTTTTGGCCATATGTCCGGTTCAACAAATGACGATTTTAGCCAAATAACAATTTCTGACAATTTCTGACTGGGGGCCCTCCTTAGCCGTGTGGTAAGACGCGCGGCTACAAAGCAAGACCATGCTGAGGGTGGCTGGGTTCGATTCCCGGTGCCGGTCTAGGCAATTTTCGGATTGGAAATTGTCTCGACTTCCCTGGGCATAAAAGTATCATCGTGTTAGCCTCATGATATACGAATGCAAAAATGGTAACCTGGCTTAGAAACCTCGCAGTTAATAACTGTGGAAGTGCTTAATGAACACTAAGCTGCGAGGTGGCTCTGTCCCAGTGGGGGACGTAATGCCAATAATAATAAGAAGAAGAAGAACAATTTCTGACAAGCGTCCATTTCGACAAACGACCTGTAAGGCAAACGGACATTTTGCCAAAATTACCAGTTTGGTCACATGTCCTTTTCGGCTTCCGGCCAAATGACATTTTTGGTTGAACCGTTTTTTGAACTAATAACCATTTCGGCCAAACGATCAATTCGGCTAGGTGACTTTCGGCTTAACGTGTATTGTGGCATTGAAAAACTTACGCAGTTTTCAAACAGACTCTCCAAGAAATATATCATTTAACATTACTGATGTGTGACAGTCTGTAAATTGTTGTTGTTATTGATACACAATAGATTTTTTTTGGAGTGCTGTCAAAAATCGTTTTAAAAAATACTGATCCCTCTTCAAGAACTTGCTTTGATAAAAGTATATAGATGCATTCTGATTTTTAGAAAATATTTTTCTTCCAAAATACACAGAGATTCCGACCAGCTGTGCGTATTTATAACAATTTTTTATAAGGTACACTGGAGGAAGTGGAAAAGGAAAAATCGATAGTGCATGTTTGAATTAGTGTAAAACCAGTTTAAATGATCTAAATGCGTTCAATCAAAATGGGCTATCAAAAACAGTCAATTTTGCACCAACTGTGCGGTAATTCATACCATTTTGGTCGCTTGAAATTTATGGAAATAGATTTTAAAATTAGATTTTTTTTTTCACTTACCCTAGAGGGATGGGATAAGTGGAAAGCCCATGTTATCTTGACCTTCAATAGTGATGAGTAGTTACATATAACTAAAATCAATACGATAATTGCTCTGAGTATCTTTTGTGGATGAATTTCATTACCTTAACGCAATAGATTCTCAAGGAGTTCTCGTAATAGCTAGGGGAGGGCTGGTTTTGCCTTCTCGAACATTAAGTGTACGTAAAATTTATAGGTTCGCCCCAAAGATGAACTTTTTAAAGGAAAAATGGGACTTGCAGGGTTATAAACCAATTAACTCAGTTTAACGAATTGAAATGATGTCTGTATGTGCGTATTTGTATGTATGTGTGTGCGCAAAACACGTACAAAATTATCAGCTATTCTTAAGCACTTATCCTTAACCAATTTGTTCGCAAAAAAATGCATTCAACGGCGAAACTTGTCATGAATAAAAATTAATGTGAATTATAGAATATATTTACCTATCAGTGCTATTTTTAACTTTCTTATACATTTTTTCATATGTAAAATATGTGAAAGGCATCAATACCGATAGGTGGATTAATCAGGCATTTTCTCATTTATATTAGTCCAATCACCACTGGAATCACAATGATAACAAAGAAGGAACATATTAAGATTCACAGCTATCGAAATAAACCCTGGAGGGAAGAAAAAAAAATTGTAATTTAAACATTATCCACTTCCCCCGCAGTGTTTGATACCTGGGGTAAGTGTAAAATCTTTGAATTATTTGCTTTCTTGGTACAAACCACTACCAATTGAATGGGATTAGTTTAATTGTATTATAATGGTCACCTGTGATATAAATTCACTTGAAAAAGGGACAATTGATGCAAATGAGGATTGATTTTATGAATGCAAAAATCAACTTTTCGCGAAACCTAAAATTACAGCTCAAGCGTTAACCGTGTTAGTGTATGTATTATACAAATTTCAACATAGTATTAGTGTGAGCATCAAAGTATATTCTGGCATAATGTTATGATGTGGTAAAAACTGTAAAGTATGTACAATTCCAATTTTTCGAGTCGATTTTTACACTTACCCCCTTTTTCCACTTCCCCCAGTGTACCTTATAGAATTCGGCAGCGCTTGCAATCTTTGAATTTGGGTAGACTTGATATCCACTAAATACATATTTTTTCAAGCTAACCCTTCATCGAATCTGTCAAATGCACACAAAAATAGCCGCCTGAGAACAAATTTATATTATTTTGTTTTTTTTCGCCAAATTTTTGTATCGGTGGCAAATGAGGGATCAAACAAGATAAAGTGTCTCTATATTGACTTAAATTTTAAATGTCTTAAATTTGTGATCGAATGTTGACATTTTGACCTGTACAGACCATTTACTTAGCATATATGTGGCTTTGTGCTGTGAAAAAATATAGCATTTGGTCATTGTAAGGAAAAGTTGTTCAAATTTGGAATAACAACTTACAAAATCTTTAGAAGGGTCAAAACAAACACATTGTCCTGCAGAATCAATACGGTTGTCAATCCAACATATTACTCACCACATAACGATTATTTGTCTAGAGGATCTATAATAAAAAGTATGCTAGAACAAAACTACTTTGGTTCTCGCTAAAACAGGGGGGAATCAAGTCTCCCTACCTTCCCCTAATCTTGAGAAAGCTTCCATCTGGGAAGAATTTTAAGCAAAAGGATGATAGGTAGAGAATAATGTAATGCCAGTCCAGTGAATTGAATTGTTTTTAAGTATGGTTCCAATTCATCCCAATTATAGTTTCTCTGTTTGATTATTTAAATGTCGGTTGCCGGTGGTCAACGGTTTAATACACAATTTTCAAGTTCAGTTTTCCGTTATCTTCAGTCTACCTAATCTCATTGATTCTTCCAAAACCGTTCCCACTAAAATAGGTGAAATAAAGATAATAACAGCGACAGGTGCACAAACAAGTTTTGTAGTTATTCATACGGTTTTAAATTAATTTCACAATTACGAATCAGTTTATGCCTTGTAAACGCGTGAACGTTATGCGTTATTTCTTTGCGTTGCGTTGCGTTGTAACAGAGTATTTCGTAGATTGCATACTGATATTCTTTAACTTTCTTACCCCAACTGCTTATGGACTACTATTTGGGATTTAATAATAACCCAATTGGGGTCCAAAATGATAAAGCGTGAAAGCTACCATTGCTGGCCACGCCCATCTTCTCCGTTACTCAGGAAGGGAGGAAATGATGATATGGCATCTAATTAACGAGAGGCCAGCGACTCACCGACGCTCTCATAGATGTCAAGGAATTAGATAGTGGGTAGGGAATGCAGTTTAGGGATATCATCATAAGCAAATTATATAATAAGATTGAACATACGTTGGGAGTGACTATACTAAGAAATTTTGTCACCCATTGTTAATTGTCCTGGGATGGGGCGAAGCTATTAAACTTGCCCTGGCTACCCAAGTAGCAATACATGTCCCACATAGATTACTGCAACGGATATGCGACTAGATTTGGTCACTATCAAGTTGCTGCAACCATTTTAGTCTGACTTGTGCTGCTCGGGTAATTAGCCTAGGTTTAAGCGCCATTGTTCGCTCTCTGAAACGAGAAAGAATATAAAATATATTAATTTTCCCTTCCCGTTATGCGATCCCAATTGAAATTATGTAGTCATATTAATATATGCCCTTAGTAATAAGCGAAAACCAATATGTAACTTTACAATCACGGAAAATTTTATCGGAAAAATAGGAATATTGAGGAAAGCCAATAACAGTCTGTACTTTGGTTGAATCAAAGTTAGTTGTATTCTTAAATTACTTCATCGAAACATCGGATCAACCTATTGCTTCAAACTTATTGTGAGACCCGACACAAATTGATAATGAAATGAAATCTTCCACTACAGCTGTAAGATCGAGAGATCTTGGTAAAACTCGAATAAAAATGTCAAATTTATTTTAATCCACAAAATAGATTTTGTTCGAGAAAAGTTATTCGCAGATCCAAAAAGATCTATGCAGAAAAAAAGATCGGTGTCGTGTCCGTCTTTCAAAACTGCTTCCAGCTCACCCAGGAGCTCCAGTTCACGATCGCTTTCCATAAATGAAACAGCTTTTTTCTACGTCCGCTTGCGTCAAACTCACTTGCAAAACTGATTTTTATTTTTAGAATACCTACTTAGATAATTTTAACAAGTTCAATGAAAACCTGATTTTTCAATGCAACAAACAAGTAATAAAATAATTTTATAAATTTGAATTACGTATCTAATATATACTCTACATCAGTATATATTAGATACGTAATTTTTGTCTTTGCATCAAAGTATAATCACGAGAACCAAAGTATTTATGCAAACGACTCATAACATTGGAATAAGGTTCAGTCTTAGGATCTGGATCATTTGTATCTGTAGATGTTCCATTGAGTACATCTAATAGTTTTGGGCCTGCCTTAATTTTAAAAATTTGTATTTGAATCCATTCATCAGACACGCCGACAAGACTCATAGATGCCTCCAACAACTCTTTCCACTGAATAAACGATTTCTTATCGATCTCTTCCTCGCCATCCGAAGGCTTACAATCTGGCACGTTGAGAGTAGCGAACGATAAATTATTCATAGACATCGTCAACGTGGAATCATTTCCTCCATTTCTATAACAAAATAGTACATACACATAAATTTACTTTTAGTTTACAGCCTTTACATGTAACTTTTATTGAAAGAACAAAAGACATTAATAGTCCAACACTAGGAAACAGCTTGTATATAATTGATTCAAAACTAATTATCATTTTTATTACAAACAAGTCATACACTTTGTCAAAGAGATGTTCTGTATATAAACTCGAGAACAAACGCTGCTTTTGTAAAAAAAATATTCTTGAAATTGAATTTCTCATTTTCTTTGAATAATACCAGTAAATTGAAACTTTTAATTCCAACAAGCAAGATCTGTCTTACCCTTTGTCAAGTGCAGATCTCGAAAACTAAATTACATCTTACTAGGGATTGTTCATTGACTTGTTTAAACTTCACTGAAAACAACTACTCAGGGTTGCTTCTACTAGCATCATTAGAACTCATCTGCCACGCAGAGCAATGTAATACTTCACCATGCTAGGTTCTACACCGTGTCAGGGTGTTGGTTCATCAAAAAATATCTCGAAATCTTATTCTTGTTTTCATACAAACTTCTCAGAGTTTTTTATTATACTTTAGCCACTCAAAGCCTTTTTTTTTCAACAAAACTATCGATATCTAGTTGTTGAAAATTTAATAAATCATCTTCATATAGCTTTCCAAATACATTCATTTCGTACCTTGCCAGGGTACATTATAATAACAACGAACTAAACATTAAACATCAATTTTAAACGCTGATAAATCACACCATATTCGTTAGTAAAACAATATACACATACCGTATCTAATCCATAAAATGCACTATATTTCACAACAATTAAGCAACAAATATGACCTTTTCACTGAAATATGTCTTCCACGTCTTCTATTTCATATTCATAAAGAGATATTAAAGCTTTAAATTTATAATTCTTATTCCTTAGCAACTGTATAGCATATTGTTTAGAAAATTTTCACTTAGCAACACCAAAAACACAAAAAATAACTGAAAATTAAAATATTTTCAAAATTTGCACCTTCTATTAGCCTTTTTAACTCAGCAAAGTAATAAAATTTTATGTTCATTTCTAAAAAAACTAAATAAAATGGCTCTCTCTCACCTTGTGTTAGTAACCTGCTTCTTTGCAGAACAAATTGTGGCCTTGGAAACACCGGTAGACTTCCCGGACGCTGAACTTGATGCTTTGGAAAATCCTTTTTTGGTCGAGCATGAGGCCATCGTGGATGATCCGGAAGCTTGAGTTTCAGATGCCGTAGTTTTCGAAACTTGCTTGTAAGAACTTGCAAATGTGGGAGCTTGTACTTCGGAATCCTGCTCTCTTGCGCCAATGTCGTGTCCGTCTTTCAAAACTGCTTCCAGCTCACCCAGGAGCTCCAGTTCACGATCGCTTTCCATAAATGAAACAGCTTTTTTCTACGTCCGCTTGCGTCAAACTCACTTGCAAAACTGATTTTTATTTTTAGAATATCTACTTAGATAATTTTAACAAGTTCAATGAAAACCTGATTTTTCAATGCAACAAACAAGTAATAAAATAATTTTATAAATTTGAATTACGTATCTAATATATACTCTACAATCGGCAAATTTCAAATATATGAATAACATAGAATGTGTTGCATGACATAAAACGGCAAAAGACTACGGAAAACCCTTCAAACATATCTCTGCGTGGGAAACAATGAATAATTATATGCCTACAGCAGTAATTTATTCAAATGTCCTTGAGGTTAAAAATCAAAAGAAAAAGTAATAAGTAATTAAAAACAGAAACAAGTTCACCAATTTCGTTGTCCATATCGCTGATTGTCCTCTGTTGCTTCCCATGATCTTGATGAAACTCATGTTCAGGTTCACTAATTTGGGGACACACATGACACTTAGGGCACTTTCAATAAGCACTTTTTCCCGAACAAAACACTATTTTGTTTTTCACTACAACTGTTAAGTTGGTTCGGCCGAATTTATTCATTGAAAAAACAAACGGCAGAGTGACGGGTGTATCACATCCGTACACGTCGCCTACTGTTTTCCTCAGATGATAATATCGCGTGAACGTTATGCGTTATTTCTTGTCGAAAAGGCTCATAAAGCCCTTGACAGTTACTCAGAAATTACTTGTGTCATTCATTGTAGGACCAGAAACAGAAATACAGAAATTGACTTGTGTTTGGAACCTTGATCGTGTCGGTCGTTTTGACGTAGGACTTCTTTACTATACTGGGTCTTTTTTTTTTTTTTTTTTACCAGTTCATTTATTTGGTAGGCTCAGTCGTGTGTGACACTTTGCGGAGCCGCAATTCTCAAGTATGATATTTTTACATGGTATATCATCTTATCTTAACAGTTAGTTGGGAGGGGACATAGACCATAATACTCGTGGCGACTCAAGGTTAAAAACTTAATACAGGACGGACGGGTAGGGATTTGGGTTTCGGTTATTTCAGCTGCTCATCCGGGCGTTTGACGTTGAACGTTGAAAACGATTTTGCGTGGCGTCGTGCTCGATTTTGGTTCGTCAGGAGCATCTTCCGGATAGCCAGAGCTTCGGGGTACATGATACAGAGAAACAGAATCGGACAAGAAACAAAACTGAGAAAGAGAAGAATATAGGCATTAAACTTTGATGTCAGCCAAGCAAAGGAAGGCATAGATGGCCTGCATATATATCACATCGCGATCTCCCAAAACACCTCTTATATCCCGGAAAGGTTGTTTACCTCGGGCCACAAGGGTATCCAATAGTTGCTCTCTGGAGGCGTCATTTTCCGAGCAATACCAAACTACGTGATCGATGTCATCGTAACCGGCTCCGCACCTACATAGGTTGCTCTCGACCAGGTTTATTCTGTAGAGATGTGTGTTTAGTGAATAGTGATTGGACATAAGCCTCGACATCGTGCGAATGAAGCCTCGACTTAAGTCCTCACCTCTGAACCACGCTCGCGCAGAAACTTTAGGAACTATGGAAAATAGCCACCGTCCAAGTTCATTGTGTGACCAAATCATTTGCCAATTTTGAAGAGTACTCTAACGGACTAATGGGAAAAACTCGTTATTCGAGATTTGTCTATCATAAACTTCACCTTCCTGTGCGCCCACCTTTGCTAGCGAGTCCGCCTTCTCACTGCCATAGATTAGGCAATGGGATGGGACCCATACAAAGGTAATCTTGAATGATCTTTCGACCAAATCACGCATCTGCTCTCTTATAGTTGTAAGAAAGTAAGATGCGTGCTTAACAGGTTTCATCGACCGGAGTGCCTCGATAGAACTAAGACTACCCGAGAAGATTAAATAATGGTCTACGGGCTGATTGGAAATTATTCCCAAAGCGAAGTTAATTGCTGCCAGCTCAGCAACATAAACCGAACACGGTTCCTGAAGTTTTCGGAAGGTGGTTGAACTTACGTTGAAAACACCGAAGCCAGTGGATCCGTTAATGCGAGAACCATCAGTGAAATATCTGTTATTGCAATTGACATGTTCATATTTTTCAGAAAAATGGAAGGGATAGATGATTGTCGAAGATGATCTGGTATTCCTTGAATAGCGTGTTTCATGGACAGATCGTATTCAATTGAGGAACTGTCGTTGACGAAGTAAACTCGAGGTGGATTATAACATGGAAGACAGAGATCTGACGATATGTAGTTGAGATAGACTCGCAGATATCTTGAACGATGAGCCAGTTCAAGCATATTATCGAAGTTTTCTAATACTAGTGTGTTACTTGTTCCACATTTGATCAGTATTCTAAGTGAGAGCTCCCAGTAACGGTGCTTTAAAGGAGTGACTCCAGTAAGCACCTCCAGGCTCATGTTATGCGTTGAATGCATACAGCCAAGGGCAATACGCAAACAACGATATTGAATTCGTTCCAATTTGATCAGGTGGCAATCAGCTGCTGAGAGGAAGCAGAAAGAGCCATACTCTAAAACAGAGAGAATAGTCGTTTTATATAGTTTGATGAGGTCTTCCGGGTGAGCGCCCCACCAAGTTCCAGAGATAGAACGGAGAAAATGGATCCTTTTCGGCATTTCTCTAACAAATAATCAATATGGGTTTTCCAGGTACACTTGGAATCAAACCAGACCCCAAGGTATTTAGAAGATAAAGATTGGTTTATGTCATCTTTCAACAGCTTTAGTTTCAGTTGAGCTGGGTACCGCTTCTTAGTAAACACTACCAATTGAGTTTTTTGCGGAGAGAACTCGATCCCTAAATGTCTGGCCCAAACAGACAGGTTATTTAGGGAATTTTGCAAAGGTCTTTGCAGGACATTTGCACATGAACCTCTTAGGGAGATCACGGCATCATCTGCAAGTTGTCTAAGCGTGCATTGTCCTTCCAAACAATTGTCAATATCTTTAACATAGAAATTGTAAAGCAAGGGACTTAAACATGAACCTTGGGGAAGGCCCATGTAGCTATTTCTGGAAGTTGTCAGAGTGCCGAGAGTAAAGTTCATATGTTTTACTGACAACAAATTGTACAAGAAATTATTCAAAATAACGGGTAATCCACTACTGTGCAAATTTTCCGACAGTACTTCTATGGAAACTGAATCAAAAGCGCCCTTAATATCCAAGAAAACTGAAGCCAGTTGCTCCTTGTGCGCATAGGCCAGCTGTATATCTGAAGAGAGCAACGCTAGACAGTCATTTGTTCCTTTACCTTTTCGAAACCCGAATTGAGTATTTGACAGTAATGCATTTTGCTCGACCCAATGGTCAATTCTTGAAAGGATCATTTTCTCCAATAATTTCCTCATGCACGATAGCATGGAAATCGGTCGGTATGAATTGTGATCAGACACTGGTTTCCCAGGCCTTTGAATAGCTATTACTTTGACCTGTCGCCATTCTGGGGGCACAATATTGTACTCCATGAAACAGTTGTACAGGTCAAGTAATCGTCTTTTAGCGATATCTGGGAGGTTTTTAAGAAGATTGAATTTGATATTATCGCATCCCGGAGAAGAATTGTTTGATGAAAGAAGATACATAGAAAGTTCCAGCATTGAGAATGGTCCACCCAAAGAACCGGGATCAGTGACTGATTCTCGAAATAGCGGTTCTGCTGGTACGGAATCTGGGCAGACCTTTTTTGCGAAGTTGAATATCCATCGATTGGAGTATTCTTCACTCTCATTGGTGGAAATGCGGTTCCGCATGTTGCGGGCCGTTTTCCAAAGTGTTGTCATTGAGGTTTCTCGTGATAGTCCCTCGACAAAACGTCGCCAGTAGCTACGTTTTTTAGCCTTGAGAAGATTTTTGAGCTTTCTTTCAAGCCTCAAATACTTTTCGAAAAGCTCAGACCTTCCGTGTTTACGGAAAGCCTTGAAGGCATCAGATTTCTCGGAATACAACTTAGTACATTCATCATCCCATCCAGGAGTGGCTGGTCTTCTTATGACAGATGTACTTGGAACGCGTCGTTTCTGAGCTTCTAGTGCGCTTTTATGAATCAATTCGATAAGGAATCGATACTCATCCAGTGGAGGAAGAATATCAGTTGATTCAATACCAATTTTTACCGCCGATGAATTTTTGCCAGTCAATGTTTTTCGTGAGGTCGAAAGGAACATTAACTGGCACTGATCGTTGATAGCCGCTTTTGATTGTGGTGACTATCGGCATGTGGTCACTACCATGGGGATCTTGGATTACCTTCCACGTGCAATCTAATGATAGTGAATTAGAGCATAAAGACAGATCTATTCGACTTTCCTGACCTTGAGGTCCTATTCGAGTTACTTCGCCTGTGTTCAAAATATTCAAGTTGAAATCGTCGCACAAATCATAGAAAATAGGCGCTTTGTTATCGTCTCTAGTTTCGCCCCATGCAATACCTTGTGCATTCATATCACCCAGTATTAAAACTGGGGATGATAAAAGAGAGACTGCGCTCCAAAGATGCCGACGATTAAGTGAGGCATTTGGGGCAATAAACACTGAAGCTATGCAAAGGTCTTTTTTCTTTACATTTACTTGGCAAGCGACGATTTCTAAACCATTAACAGTCGGAATGGGAATTCTGTAGAAAGTGTGACATTTTTTGATTCCCAAAAGAACGCCACCATAATGATCATTCCGATCTTGGCGAATAATGTTAAAATCGTGGAAGTTGATTTCATCTTCAGAAGAAAGCCATGTTTCACAGAGTGCAAATATATCGCAATCGGAGTTGCGAATTAAAAACTTAAACACGTCCAATTTATGTTTCAGACTGTGACAGTTCCACTGCAGCACAGTGATTGTATCTTGTATGGCCGTATTATCCATCGAAAGATACAAGTCCTGCAAGAAGGGCCATGAAACAGTCAATTGCTTCAGATAACTTTCAACTGTTGGAATAAAGAGGTCAATGATTGGCCTCAATGAATTCGGAATATTGAATAAGTTCAAAATACGATCCACAAGGTCCTTAAAGGATATCAATCCTCGCTTGGACGAGATTCTTTTCTTGGAAGTGCGAGTAGCAGTTTTCTGCTCAGAGATATTCCTTGACTGATGTTTCTTTGTAACATCAGTTTTAGGCAATGGCGGGAATGTCCTACTGCAACATGGGTCAAAAGGAGCAGTATAGACAGGTTGCTTCGGAATTTTAAATAATCCCGCATTACCATCAGATTTAGGCAAGCTTCTAGGGATGATTTTTGTTTTCTTACGGCGCAATCCCGGGGAAGACGGTTTCTTCCTCTTTTCGGGTACGTATACCTCCGCAGAATCATCCATATCGGCTACGTCAGAGTCCGATTCGTCTATGGAAATGACATCATAAAAATCACTTACTTGAACGGCAGCTGAAATAGCAGCCGTTGCGTTGGCAGTTGCGGATGTGTCTTGCGACTTCACCATTTCTGCATACGACTGCTTAGAGCGCTGTACTAACGAGCGCTTAGCTTTTTGGGTGCGCTGTTTTACACCGGGCATTCTTGCAAACCATGGGGAGGGTCCATGCCACAATAAGCGCACTTTGTAACTTGTTGTTGGCAGGACTCCTCCCTATGCTTTTCAAAACATTTGCCACAACGGGGCTTGTTGTCGCAAAACTCGGCAGTGTGCCCCAACTGTTTGCAGTTGGTACAATTGAAAACTCTGGGTACAAAAAGACGCACCGGAAACAACATATTTTCGATATCTACATATTTTGGGAGTATCGAACCGGCAAACGTTACCCGTAGCGAACCTGACTTCGAATATACTTTTTTACCATCTACCATAGCTGCTGAATGCAATTCCTTGCAGTCCAGAATATCCACGGTAGACTGCAGGGCATTCTTTAAACGGCCTTTTCCTGCAAGTACATCCTTGCAAGTCAGGCTCGCTGCGTTAATTACGCCTTCAATCTCGACCTCCCGCGACGGGACATAAACCAAATATTCCACATTATAGTTCTGGTCTTTTGCGATAGCATTTGCATCCTGGTATGTAGGTGCGGTTACACGTAGTTTGTTCCGATTGATCTGATGAAAATCAGTTTTCGGAAAACGACGCGTCAAGTCACGTTTGATTCCTAAAAAATCAATACTTTTCACTTTCTGCCGGAAATAAACAACCCAGGGACCAGGTGATGTGGCCTGGTAAAATCGCGTGCGAACGACATTGTCTTTGGGAGGCGTTTCGCCTCCACTCACTTCATCCATGTATCAAAGATAAAAAAAACTTAAATAAATTTATTTAAGAAAAAAAAATATTTTTTTGGACCAGGCTAATGCCCACTCTTTCTGCACTGTCCGATTCTTTCTGTCGAGAAAAAAGTGTACCCAACTCCACCGCATGCAAACAATACAAAGCGAATAGGTACTTAGCCGTTTTGTTGTTGCCTTTGTAGGTGCCTACACACTAAGAAAATATGAAATTTACGTAAAACTGAATCTCAATTGTACTTGAATATTTTGCGACGCGAACAAAAATGAGATTTATATTTACGTATGCTTTGATGTACTCTCAACACCAAGTATTCAGTTTCGCAGTGATGCTGATTTACACTGTACAGGATGTAAATTTACACGAATTTGGTGGCGTGCCATCATAACATCGATTGATGCAGTAGGTATCGAACGTCAGTGGCGAAAATTTGTGGTTTGGTGACGGTGTGTTTCGGTATTTTGATTTCCGTCAGCCCGATGGCATCGCTATCTCACACAATAGGTTTGTTTTGCAGCCAACATTGCGCGACCGTATCCCACTGACAGTTCTGTATCCTAATGAGAATCAAACGTGATGTTTGTAAACAAAACACATACTATCATGAATTTTACACTGAGATGTTGGCTGCAAAAACATGGCGTCGTGCCACCCACCTGATTTCCGTGGCTATAAAAAAGTGATTTCCCCATGAAAACATAAACTAAACTAAATAAATCATAAGTGTTTTTTTTTATTCCGTGGCGTAAAGTAGAATTTATTCCGTTTTCTTAGCAGTTTACTGGCGGAATGCTGCTGTACCGCAGAAAAAAAATACCGTGTGATGGATTGCTTTTTTTTCCTTGCATATGATTGTGCAAGTTTATCCATGCGATGTGATTAGTTTAAGTTCAAAAGAAATGTGATATTTGATTTGTATACTGTAATAAATTTCATGTACTAACATAGATCCTGTGATGAAATGAAAAGGGAAGTTGTCAAGAGTTCAAGGAGGCTTTCCGTAGTGCAGACTGCGGAGGAAAGGCAGAGCTCTGATAAAACAAATTTTCCAAGTTCGCTCAAATCTTTGAGTCACCGCTGTAACGGCAACTAAGGCAGTAAACAATTATATGCGAATGCAGATCATTGGATGCTGAGCTACAGATCTAGGTAGGTTTTTATATTTCGGGTGAAAAAATGAAGACAAAAACAAAAGTTCTATTTACTTTACACGTCATGATGTAAAAGTACAACAGCTTCAAAAGTTGACTTTTACGTCATGACGTGTATTTTTTTTGTTTTCACACTGTCATGTAATTTTAAAAACAGACTTAAATGTATGTTATATGCGCCGCTCCTTTTATGTGCATGCAATCGAACTTAAAATTACACGAATTCTTCTAAGTGTGTACGAACGTCGTCGTACGGGGATGGATGATGCTCTGTCCGAATGCTGATATTCACGGCGCTGTAATGATTACCGGTTGATAATTTACCAATTACAGCCCGCTTCCTTCTGGTCGCCAGGAATTCACCTTGCGAAACTTCGGTGCCGTATATTTGGCAAAGTAAACTTGAAAAAGCACTTTATCGAGTTCGCGTGAAGAGATCCAAACTAAATGCGTCTGACTCGGTCCGATGCGACACAGGGAATGATACTGGGTCTTTCTTTACTATACTGGGTGTCATTGAGATTTTTGAATATCAAAAGCGTTGCGCTGAAAGGGAATATTTCGATCGTTACTAGCGCTTTTAGCTCTCAATGGATTTTGAAGATTTATATATCAATCGACTCGGACACTCTCCAGTAATTCGTCAATTTCATTGAAACTTACGATTATTAACGATAAGCTATTGATATTTCTAATTCTTGTCAAAGCCAATAAAAATTTCATATATAACCAATCACGTGCATTCCTAACACGGACATCAGAATGCTGTATCTCACGGGCCTTCGGTTCCATCGCAAGATTTTCTTTGTGTATAAAAGAAGCTATGCCTGCCGTGTGTGTCATTCCAGTTTGTGATAGCAGCGCAGCAAGCTCGCATGTTGGCTAAAGGAAGTGCAGCATTTTTTTTGCGATGAGATGAATATATGTCCAATGATATGAAAAACGAGACAATTCCTCTAAAATAGCACATTTTGCCCAGGTCCAAAAATTTCATTAATAGAATTTTTAAACTTTTAAACTATCATCAACAAGAAATCTATAAATGCCCTAAATTTGCTTAAGTAAATAAGGCCTAATAGTTAGAAGCAAAGCAATTATAATTATTTATTGAATTGTTAGCTTCATTTCCAGAAGTTTTGAAAAAATAAATTGCTAATAGTTCTACACAGTTTGGACGTTGTCGTTTCTAATTTCAATACCTTTAATCAAACCATAAATTAATACGAGAAAAGCAAACAGTCAAACGTTAATAAGTAAATACGTTACGTTCATGCAAGTCCTACGTCTATTCGCGTTTATGTTTAAAACATTACCCATTGATCGTTTTTTCTCCAAAAAGAAAACCCAGGTAAATATACTGATACCCTTTCCCTGTTTAACCTAAATAAATTCTCCACTGTCAGGTACCACTAAGTGACTATTTAGCCTTTTTAGTCTGAGAATTTTTCTAAGTCTAAACTTGAACTTCCCAATTAAACACTCGCACTCTGGATTGTAGACTACCCGATTAGCGGCGTGTCCTTTTGACAGTGCAAGTATTAATTGGACTCTAGTAAGGTATTACTCGCGTCTTCCACTGTCAGGTACTAGGAGACTAGCCTGACCGGTGTGAAGACCAATGTAATAGTTGGGTACAAATAGATTATCGTTCCCCGGTTTGTTGACTACCCGGTTTGCGGTGTGTCATTATTGGCGAACGGTAATTCATTTCAGGAAAAACACCCTAAACCATTGTTAGCCTCCACTGTCAGGTAATGGGAAACTATCCTGATTGGTCTGACACTCTTTACACCTTGATACACCGATGATATTCATCCGATCTATGAAAGTGGTTTTTCTTATTTGAACATCATTTCGAATAAAACTCCCACCATTCAAAGAATCCTTCTGATTCTTAAATTTTCTTTCAAAGATTTGAATTCGGATCAATAGAAGCTTACTATACAAGGAAGGATAAGAAAAGTAGAATGAACAGATAGTCTACATTGAATAATATCGAGCCAGCCATTGTGATGCTTACTTTAATATCACCCAAATCTTCGGATCAAAGTCCACAGGCCATCAAAACGAATACAATCGTCTGTGGAATGCCGACCATGAATTTCGTCGAACCCAAGGAGAAAAGATTGTACTTCTCCATGGGACTTTATTTTGCCAGCAGTCGCACTACACGTTTGGGACACTTCCCCTCTCCGGAGCATCACATTCCTTGAAAGGATCCCCGCAGCACAGGAAACGAAGGCAAATTAAAATTCAGACGTCAAAAACCATTTCCTGCCCACCCCGGGTGACCGCTATCACTTTGTGAATATCTGCCGAGGGAGCATGATAGCAATTCGAAAATGATCCCATTGATGCTCCCCCCCGCCTTTCTCCCGTCAGATGCTCCCGTGCCGTTCCGCTATCGTCTTTATGAACCAACATCAACAGTAGATAGGTAGGTACTTGTTATGCTGGCAACGATAATGATGGCATGAGGGTGGAAAGTTTTCCGATAATGACCGTGATGGTGTGTCGAGTATGGGTCATCAAAGCTGATGACGATGACAACTCCCGGCAAGGCAGGCGTCACAAAATGTCAAGGCGACTCATCTTTATGACACTTTGGAACGATTTTTACCGACGGAAAGAGAGATTTTTTTTTCGAATGAGTACTTGTGCAGATCAAATTGTCGACACTGGGGTCATGGCATAGATAATAAAAGTGCAATTTGAATCAATTTTTTTGAAATCGTTTTGTAGCGCAATGGAGCACGATCTAGGCGAAAGATTTATTGTTGATCGGTGTGCGTGCTTTCAGTTTGTATTCCATGCGAAGGGAAAATGCACAATTTTCCAATCATTTTGCTAAAGTTACTGATAGGAAAGTAAATTAAAACTAGCGTGGATTCCAGCCCCATAGAAGGGTTGGCGAGAAATTTGTCTATAGGGGAACTGTTCTATAAATTCATACCAAATCAATACCATTCGAAAACAAAGAATTGGTGCTCAAATTGTTATATTTATTGTCTAATTTTTGTGATTTTTTTCAGCCGTTGGCACGCCGGATAACAATACAACACGACACAAACTGAGCCTAAATAGCCTGTTTTGCGAATGATATTGATTTAGGAGAATGTTATTAATAATAGAACAGATGATAATGGAACACGGTCAAGCAGTTTGACCAACATTGACTCCACCTCTCGTTCATTCAAACATCCATCAAGTTTTACCAACAGCGACACGAACAATCACATGAACGACCGAAGCGCCAACCTGAGCACCAACCATCAAAAAATATATGGGGGTTTGTGCAACTTCACTACAAATGCTCAAACATGTTCGGCGAACCTTGACTCCGCCCCCGACAACTCAAACCAAAATCAAACCGTTTTAATTTTTTCCAACCGAGCCGCCAACTGTCAAATGGTTGTTCGAACAACTTCACACACGTTCAAACAAAGCAGCAACCGAGGGGTTTTCGTGGGGGCGGAGTCAATGTTCGTCAAACTGCTTGACTGGTGTGTACGTTGCATAAGGTGCAAAGGAGGTGCGGCTGATTAGCGAAATGCTGTATCGCGTCAGCTATCATCGCGATGTAGGTAACGCGACCCCGGCGCCAACGAAATAAGGACTATGATTGGAAACTCGATACCTGGAATGTCAGGACCCTAAATAAACCTGGACGAGTGAGCCTTCTGGCTCGCGAACTGCAGAAGGTTGGAGTGAACGTGGCCGCTATTCAAGAAGTCCGATGGCCCAAATCCGGAGAACGTGAATTCCGAGCCGTGAACCCCACGACCAACACTGGATTCAAGTATAACATCTATCACAGCGGCGGTTAAAAAGCAGAGCTTGGAGTTGGTTTCGTAGTGATGGGCAAGCAGATGAAGCGAGTGATGCGGTGGAAACCCATTAGCGAACGAATCTGTGTGTTGAGGATACGGGGCAAATTCTTCAATTACAGCCTAATCAACGTTTACGCACCGACAAACGATAAATCTGACGACGTGAAGGACACGTTTTATGAATGTCTTGATAAAGCCTATGGAGAGTGCCCAAAGCATGACGTTAAAATTGTTATCGGAGACGCTAACGCTCAGGTCGGTAGACAGGACTTTTTCCGTCCCATAATCGGTAGGGAGAACCTTCACTCCGTCCGCAACAAATGATAACGGCCTACGGCTAGTAAATTTTACTGCTGCCAGAGGGATGGCCATCAGTAGCACCTACTTTGCACGAAAGAACATTCGAAAGCACACCTGGAGACACCCAAATAGTGAAACTTGCAACCAGATAGACCATGTTCTGGTGGATGGGCGTCATTTCTCGGATGTTATCGATGTGCGGACATTCAGAGGTCCGAACATTAACTCTGATCACTACCTCGTTGTCAGTAAAATTCGATCACGGTTGTCACAACAAACGATGCGTTACAATATCCAGCGATTGTCGGCGGAAGGAGTATCGGCTGAGTGCCGTCAGAAGCTCGACGAACGGATAAGTGCAATCAACGTTAGCGACAACATCAACGATCTATGGGAGTCGATCCATGGAGCGGTGAGCACAACAGCACGAGAAGCGGTAGGCACTGCACAGAGGCGACCCAGGACGGGTTGGTTCGATGTGGAGTGTCAGAGAGTGACAGACGAGAAGAACGTTGCCAGAAGCCGGATGTTGGTGTCGGGTACCCGCTCGAATAGAGATCGGTACAAGGAAGTAAGAGCAGCCGAAAAACGAACCCACCGCGGGAAGAAAAAAGAGTACGAAGAACAAGTTATTAGCGAGGCGCAGTAAAAATGGAGCAGAACGATATGCGGAGGTTTTATGAGTCTGTCCATGGCGTGAGGAGAAAGACAGCGCCATCTCCCCTCATGTGCAACGACGACGAAGGGAATTTACTGACAGATGAAATCGAAGTGGCTGCCAGGTGGAAGCAACACTTCGAGACTTTGTTGAATAGTGGAAGTGGCGGTGCATCGGTGAACAGAATAAATATTAGCGACGATGGACAAGCTGTGGAGTCGCCTACACTAGATGAGGTTAGAAAAGCTATTAAAGAGCTGAAAACAATAAGGCTGCGAGGAAGGACCAGCTCCCGGCTGAACTTCTCAAACATGGCAGTGAGCAGCTTTATGAAGTTCTGCACCATATTATGTCGAAAATATGGGAAGACGAGGAAATGCCTGCTAGCTGGTTGGACGGCCTCATTTGCCCTCTCTTTAAGAAAGGGCACAGACTGGAGTGCGCCAATTATCGAGGAATAACCTCCTTAATTCAGCGTACAAAATTATGTCCCGTATTCTGTTCAACAGATTGAGACCGCTTGAAGAGTCCTTCGTCGGCGAATATCAAGCAGGTTTTCGTGAAGGCCGATCAATGACGGATCAAATGTTTACCCTGAGACAAATCCTTGATAAATTCCGGGATACAACTTGCAGACACATCATCTGTTTATTGATTTCAAGGCGGCGTACGATTCAGTGAAACGGAATGAATTATGGCAAATTATGCTTGAACATGGTTTTCCTGGGAAACTGATACAGCTGATTCGTATAACGTTGGACGGATCGAAATGAAGTGTAATGGTTGCGGATGAAATATCGACGTCATTTGTTACCTTAGATGGATTTAGCCAGGGTGATGTACTCTCGAATCTACTGTTCAATATTGCGCTCGAGGGAGCGATTAGAAGAGCTGGTGTGCGAAGAAGCGGTACCATTATCACAAAATCGCATATGTTCCTGGGATTTGCGGACGGTATCGATATTATCGGGATTGATCGCCTTGCCGTGAAAGAGGTTTTTGTGCCTTTTAAGAGGGAGACTTTGTAACCAGCTTAAGTCCCGTAGTCTGCAAACGAAAACAAAACTCACGCTCTATACTACTCTGATTCTTCCGGTGGCTTTATACGGTGGACGGTGAAACATGGACGTTAAAGGAGGCAGATCGGAGAGCTTTCGGAGTGTTTGAGCGTAAGGTGCTGCGGACAATACTCGGCGGTAAACAGGAGAACGGTATCTGGCGGCGCCGCATGAATCACGAATTGTACCAGGTGTATAAAGGGCTGGATATTATCAAGCTTATACAACACGGCAGACTACGGTGGGCTGGTCACGTTGTTCGTATGCCGGAAGAACGTCAAGCGAAGATCATATTTAGTAGAGAACCCGGAAGAGGCCGCAGGCTTCGTGGAAGGCCGCGTACACGATGGCTTTTTGCAGTTGAAGAGGACCTGAGGGCGCTCAATGTTCAGGGCGACTGGAAGCGATTGGGCCAGGATCGAATCCAGTGGAGAAGGATACTCCATTCGGCGTAGGTTCATCGAAGAGCTGTACTGCCGCTAACCGCAAGTCGAGCACATCTATATATGGACGCCATATACAGATGTGCTCGACTTGCGGTTAGCGGCAGTGTAGCCCATCAAGTATCAAGTGAGTAAGGTGCAAATGAAATTATTTCGGTTAAGGGTCATTTGCATTCTGACTATTATTTTATAGTAAGCTGAGAAAGTTTTTACTTATTGTAAACGTACTGCTTATATAGATTAAATATCCATCTCCTCAACAAACATTCGAAAGGCACGTCCACACCAACATTTGAAAAGGGCCAAAATTTATTAGCGATGTCGGTTGTGTTGTCCGATATTGTGTAATATGTGTAGTACGTTATGTACGTAAGAGTTCTATTCTATTCTATAAGATTATTTGAGCAAAAGTTATATTTTCGATCGATTATCCGGAGCAGGGTTGTTAATCGATAAATTATCGTCCTTAAGTTAACGCCAACTTCGATAACGATTACGCTTTTACTATAATGCTTCGTTGACGATAAAGTGAGCGTTGAACTAACGTTATCGTTATCGAGTATTCGTTGATTTATCGATAATTATCGAGTTAACTGTAACATGTACTATAGTTCAAAGTACAAATATTCACAAGTTGGATTAGCAATATCTATTTAAAAAATATTGTATCGCCTTACAATATTCAGAAACGCCTTTAAATTCTGGAATTAAATTGGGATTCAAGGAGGTTACCGAATTGACCAAAATTTGGTTTAATCATTTTTATTTAATCATTAAAGTTCTTACAGAGTCGCAGTTGTTCATAGTAGAGAATCTGAGAGCATTTAGAATGTCTACCCATACTTGTTTAATCTAGCATGATTAACAAAACTTCTGTTTTGAAGATCCGGAGCATCCAGTTATATGAATATTTTATGACTCAAAGACTAAACTGCTTAGTCCAACCAAATCATATTAAAAAAGTGACGAAGTTAGTCCACCAAACTGTTGAGAGAATGTTTACTCGTTACTGGTGCTGCCTTGAATGCACCACAACAGATCGCTGCATCAAATAAATTTCTAGTACTTGAATCCCAATATATTGCCGAGGGGTTCCGATTCCAGGTGAATATTCTTGCTTATACGATAAGCATTAGCAAAGAAAAGTCATCATGCTCTCTCATTAAAAGCGTATTTATATTTAAGTGTCACTGTCTCAGACAATTAAGTCCGCCCGGGGAATTGCAAATTTTTGCGATCTTCTTATTGCAACATATATGCTGCATAGTGAAAAAAAAACTCTAAACCACCAACAGAGCACCTCACTTCTCATCGTTTCGTAGAGTACCTAGTAGGCATTAAGCAATATTTTTAGAGTGCCCCGCTTCAATCAAAATTAACTCTCATCAACCAGCTGCAAACATTTTTTTTATTCTCGGCTTCTGTCAAAATTTTACACCAACTTTATTCGCGTAATCTAGTAACCCCATTATCGCAAAATTATCGAGTTAACTTACGTTAAATTACACTATCCAACAAAATTGAGCTTTTTTTCGCTCCCTTCAACCATTTTTAATGTACTCATTAGATTTTTTCACGCTGAATTCAGGTACGTATTCAGATTTTCTGTAACACGTCCAGTTTTTTAGAAAAACGCATTTTAATTCACGAAAGTACGTATTTTCATAGAAATTTGGTTTCTCTCCCCTGCAAAGCTGAATTTTGGCTCCTCACTTTTAGAATAAAGTTTGAATTTTGTAGAATGGGCCTTGTAGAATGCATGTGGGTTGTTGGATTTCATTTGGCACGTACATTTGTTGTGAAAAACGGAATTTCATTCACAAAAGTACGTCTTTTCATAGAAATTTGGTTTCTCTCCTCTGCAAAGCTGAATTTCGGTTCCTCACTTTTAGAATAAAGTTTGAATTTTATAGAATGGGCCTTGTAGAATGCATGTGGGTTGTTGGATTTCATTTCGCACGCAGATTTGTTGTGAAAAACGGAATTTCATTCACAAAAGTACGTCTTTTCATAGAAATTTGGTTTCTCTCCTCTGCAAAGCTGAATTTCGGCTCCTCACTTTTAGAATAAAGTTTGAATTTTGTAGAATGGGCTTTGTAGACTGCATGTGGGTTGTTGGATTTCATTTGGCACGTACATTTGTTGTGAAAAACGGAATTTCATTCACAAAAGTACGTCTTTTCATAGAAATTTGGTTTCTCTCCTCTGTAAAGCTGAATTTCGGCTCCTCACTTTTAGATTAAAGTTTGAATTTTGTAGAATGGGCCTTGTAGAATGCATGTGGGTTGTTGGATTTCATTTGGCACGTACATTTGTTGTGAAAAACGGAATTTCATTCACAAAAGTACGTCTTTTCAAAGGAATTTGCTTTCTCTCCCCTGCAAAACGGAATTTTCTGCTCCTCACTTTTAGAATAAAGTTTGAATTTTGTAGAATGGGCCTTGTTGAATGCATGCGGGCTGTTGGATTTCATTTGGCGTGAAAAACGGAATTTCATTCACAAAAGTACGTCTTTTTATAGAAATTTGGTTTCTCTCCTCTGTAAAGCTGAATTTCGGCTCCTCACTTTTAGAATAAAGTTTGAATTTTGTAGAATGGGCCTTGTAGAATGCATGTGGGTTGTTGGATTTCATTTGGCACGTACATTTGCTGTGAAAAACGGAATTTAATTCCCAAAAGTACGTATTTTCAAAGGAATTTGCTTCCTCTCCTCTGCAAAACGGAATTTTGGCTCCTTACTTTTAGAATAAAGCTTGAATTTTTGTAGAATGGCCCTTGTAGAATACATGTGGGTTGTTGGATTTTATTTGACACGTACATTTGTTGTTAAAAACGGAATTTCATTCACAAAAGTACGTATTTCCAATGAAATTTGGATTCTGTGCTTTACAAAGTTGAATTTCGGCTCCTCATTTCAAAAATAAAGTTTGAATTTTGTAGAATGGGCCTTGTAGAATACATGTGGGTTATTGGATTTTATTTGACACGTACATTTGTTGTTGAAAACGGAATTTCATTCACAAAAGTACGTATTTTCAAAGGAATTTGCTTCCTCTCCTCTGCAAAACGGAATTTCGGCTCCTCACTTTTAGAATAAAGTTTGAATTTTGTAGAATGGGCCTTGTAGAATGCATGTGGGTTGTTGGATTTCATTTGGCACGCACATTTGTTGTGAAAAACGGAATTTCATTCACAAAAGTACGTATTTTCAAAGGAATTTGCTTCCTCTCCTCTGCAAAACGGAATTTTGGCTCCTTACTTTCAGAATAAAGCTTGAATTTTGTAGAATGGGCCTTGTAGAATGCATGTGGGTTGTTGGATTTCATTTGGCACGCAGATTTGTTGTGAAAAACGGAATTTCATTCACAAAAGTACGTCTTTTCATAGAAATTTGGTTTTCCTCCTCTGCAAAACGGAATTTCGGCTCCTCACTTTTAGCATAAAGTTTGAATTTTGTAGAATGGGCCTTGTAGAATGCATGTGGGTTGTTGGATTTCATTTGGCACATACATTTGTTGTGAAAAACGGAATTTCATTCACAAAAGTACGTCTTTTCAAAGGAATTTGCTTCCTCTCCTCTGCAAAGCTGAATTTCGGCTCCTCACTTTTAGTTTGAATTTTGTAGAATGGGCTTTGTAGACTGCATGTGGGTTGTTGTATTTCATTTGGCACGTACATTTGTTGTGAAAAACGGAATTTCATTCACAAAAGTACGTCTTTTCATAGAAATTTGGTTTCTCTCCTCTGCAAAGCTGAATTTCGGCTCCTCACTTTTAGATTAAAGTTTGAATTTTGTAGAATGGGCCTTGTAGAATGCATGTGGGTTTTGGATTTCATTTGGCACGCACATTTGTTGTGAAAAACGGAATTTCATTCACAAAAGTACGTCTTTTCATAGAAATTTGGTTTCTCTCCTCTGCAAAACGGAATTTCGGCTCCTCACTTTTAGCATAAAGTTTGAATTTTGTAGAATATGCCTTGTAGAATGTATGTGGGTTGTTGGATTTCATTTGGCACGTACATTTGTTGTGAAAAACAGAATTTCATTCACAAAAGTGCGTCTTTTCAAAGAAAGTGCTTCCTCTCCTCTGCAAAGCTGAATTTCGGCTCCTCACTTTTAGAATAAAGTTTGAATTTTGTAGAATGGGCTTTGTAGACTGCATGTGGGTTGTTGTATTTCATTTGGCACGTACATTTGTTGTGAAAAACGGAATTTCATTCACAAAAGTACGTCTTTTCATAGAAATTTGGTTTCTCTCCTCTGTAAAGCTGAATTTCGGCTCCTCACTTTTAGATGAAAGTTTGAATTTTGTAGAATGGGCCTTGTAGAATGCATGTGGGTTGTTGGATTTTATTTGGCACGTACATTTGTTGTGAAAAACGGAATTTCATTCACAAAAGTACGTCTTTTCATAGAAATTTGGTTTCTCTCCTCTGTAAAGCTGAATTTCGGCTCCTCACTTTTAGAATAAAGTTTGAATTTTGTAGAATGGGCCTTGTAGAATGCATGTGGGTTGTTGGATTTTATTTGGCACGTACATTTGTTGTGAAAAACGGAATTTCATTCACAAAAGTACGTATTTTCAAAGGAATTTGCTTCCTCTCCTCTGCAAAACGGAATTTTGGCTCCTCACTTTCAGAATAAAGCTTGAATTTTGTAGAATGGGCCTTGTAGAATACATGTGGGTTGTTGGATTTTATTTGACACGTACATTTGTTGTTAATACGAATTTCATTCACAAAAGTACGTATTTCCAATGAAATTTGGATTCTGTGCTTTACAAAGTTGAATTTCGGCTCCTCATTTCAAAAATAAAGTTTGAATTTTGTAGAATGGGCCTTGTAGAATACATGTGGGCTATTGGATTTTATTTGACACGTACATTTGTTGTTAAAAACGGAATTTCATTCACAAAAGTACGTATTTTCAAAGGAATTTGCTTCCTCTCCTCTGCAAAGCTGAATTTCGGCTCCTCACTTTTAGATTAAAGTTTGAATTTTGTAGAATGGGCCTTGTAGAATGCATGTGGGTTGTTGGATTTCATTTGGCACGCACATTTGTTGTGAAAAACGGAATTTCATTCACAAAAGTACGTATTTTCAAAGGAATTTGCTTCCTCTCCTCTGCAAAACGGAATTTTGGCTCCTCACTTTCAGAATAAAGCTTGAATTTTGTAGAATGGGCCTTGTAGAATACATGTGGGTTGTTGGATTTTATTTGACACGTACATTTGTTGTTAAAAACGGAATTTCATTCACAAAAGTACGTATTTCCAATGAAATTTGGATTCTGTGCTTTACAAAGTTGAATTTCGGCTCCTCATTTCAAAAATAAAGTTTGAATTTTGTAGAATGGGCCTTGTAGAATACATGTGGGCTATTGGATTTTATTTGACACGTACATTTGTTGTTAAAAACGGAATTTCATTCACAAAAGTACGTATTTCCAAAGGAATTTGCTTCCTCTCCTCTGCAAAGCTGAATTTCGGCTCCTCACTTTTAGATTCAAGTTTGAATTTTATAGAATGGGCCTTGTAGAATGCATGTGGGTTGTTGGATTTCATTTGGCACGCAGATTTGTTGTGAAAAACGGAATTTCATTCACAAAAGTACGTCTTTTCATAGAAATTTGGTTTTCCTCCTCTGCAAAACGGAATTTCGGCTCCTCACTTTTAGCATAAAGTTTGAATTTTGTAGAATATGCCTTGTAGAATGAATGTGGGTTGTTGGATTTCATTTTGGCACGTACATTTGTTGTGAAAACAGAATTTCATTCACAAAAGTGCGTCTTTTCAAAGGAATTTGCTTCCTCTCCTCTGCAAAGCTGAATTTCGGCTCCTCACTTTTAGAATAAAGTTTGAATTTTGTAGAATGGGCTTTGTAGACTGCATGTGGGTTGTTGTATTTCATTTGGCACGTACATTTGTTGTGAAAAACGGAATTTCATTCACAAAAAGTACGTCTTTTCATAGAAATTTGGTTTCGGAAAATTGTGCATTTTCCCTTCCATGGAAAACAAACTGAGTACGCATACTGAACAACTAAATCTTTCGCCTAGATCGCGCTCATTGCGCTACAAAACGATTTCAAAAATTGATTCAAATTGCACTTTTATTATCTATGCCATGACCCCAGTGTCGACAATTTGATCTGCACAAGTCCTTATTCGAAAAAAAATCTCTCTTCCGGCGGTAAAATCGTTCCAAAGTGTCATAAAGATGAGTCGCCTTGACATTTTGACGCCTGCCTCGCCGGAGTTGTCATCGTCATCAGCTTTGATGACCTACTCGACACACCATCACGGTCATTATCGGAAAACTTTCCCCTCATGCCATCATTATCGTTGCCAGCATAACAAGTACCTACCTATCTACTGTTGATGTTGGTTCATAAAGACGATAGCGGAACGGCACGAGAGCATCTGACGGGAGAAAGGCGGGGGGGAGCATCAATGGGATCATTTTCGAATTGCTATCATGCTCCCTCGGCAGATATTCACAGTGATAGCGGTCACCGGGTGGGCAGGAAATGGTTTTGACGTCTGAATTTTAATTTGCCTTCGTTTCCGTGCGGGGATCCCAAGGAATGTGGATGCTCCGGAGAGAGAGTGTCCCAAACGTGTAGTGCGACTGCTGGCAAAATAAAGTCCCATGGAGATACAATCTTGTCTCCTTGGGTTCGACGAAATTCATGGTCGGCATTCCACAGTCGATTGTATTCGTTTTGATGGCCTGTGGACTTTGATCCGAAGATTTGGGTGATATTAAAGTAAGCATCACAATGGCTGGCTCGATATTATTCAATGTAGACTATCTGTTCATTCTACTTTTCTTATCCTTCCTTGTATAGTAAGCTTCTATGATCCGAATTCAAATCTTTGAAAGAAAATTTAAGAATCAGAAGGATTCTTTGAATGGTGAGTTTTATTCGAAATGATGTTCAAATAGAAAAACCACTTTCATAGATCGGATGAATATCATCTGTATCAAGGTGTAAATATCCAACAATGAATGTCTCGTTGTATCCTCAGTCAATTAAACTCGTCGTTCAAGGATGCTGTAGCCTGATATGGTGATGACTTCAACTCAATCTAAAGCTGGCGTCAGCCAATCAGATGTTTCCATTACCTGACAGTGGAGGCTAACAATGGTTTAGGGTGTTTTCCTGAAATGAATTACCGTTCGCCAATAATGATACACCACAAACCGGGTAGTCAACAAACCGGGGACGATAATCTATTTGTACCAACTATTACATTGGTCTTCACCAGGTCAGGCTAGTCTCCTAGTCCTGACGAGTGAAAGACGAGTAATACTACTAGAGTCCAATTAATACTTGCACTGTCAAAGGACACGCCGCTAATCGGGTAGTCTACAATCCAGAGTGCGAGTGTTTAATTGGGAAGTTCAGTTTAGACTAGAAAATTCTCAGACTAAAAGGCTAAATAGTCACTTAGTGGTACCTGACAGTGGAGAATTTATTTAGGTTAAACAGGAAAGGGTATCAGTATTTACCTGGGTTTTCTTTTGGAGAAAAAACGATCAATGGGTAATGTTTTAAACATGAACGCGAATAGACGTAGGACTTGCATGAACGTAACGTATTTACTTATTAACGTTTGACTGTTTGCCTTTCTCGTATTAATTTATGGGGTTTGATTAAAGGTATTGAAATTAGAAACACAACGCCAAACTGTGTAGAACTATTAGCAATTTATTTTTCAAAACTTCTGAAATAAAGCTAACAATTCAATAATATAATTGCTTTGCTCAACTATTAGGCCTTATTTACTAAGCAAATTTAGGGCATTTATAGATTTCTTGTTGATGATAGTTTAAAAGTTTAACTTAAAAATTTTTGGTGAGCCTTTACTGGAGGTGTATATTTTATAATAAATTTTATTTTTATTTTAAATTAATCAGAAAGATCAGGCAGAGTGTCAGTATACATGAATCATTAATTTTGGCTTAAGAACACTGATTTTATGAGCCATTATGAAATTAGATGAATAAGACCGAATGATACGATGCAGAAAAAAAATATATCAGAGTAAGGAATGTTGTCATCCGGGAATAATTTTAAAAACTTATATCACTTTACACATTTACATCTTTCTTAACCGGAACAACAATTTAAACTACACTCTACACTAACAGAAGAAGAGACCGAGCCGCGTGGCGCTGTCTTTATAATTTAAAATTGCTTACCAAGCTTTCACACACCTGTATGAAGCTTGGCGCGCAACGTGGCGTGTTACCGCAGAGGTTCCTAACGCTCCTCCTTTGAAAAAGCTGTCCTCAGCGTAGATCCATAGTTTTGATTCATTCCTGTGGTATGAATGGTATGTCCGGAAACTTGCTCCTTTTCATCTCGTCTTTTGGATTCGCGTCTTCAGAGATAAGACTTGTCCTTTGTGGGATGAGTGTTGATTATATAAACTGCAAAATGGCTATTAGAAGTACAGAAACTGTCGATATTCCGCCGAAGGATAGCCATCCGAATAAATGTATGTTCAGTGGAGGTTTTCCGTTGTCAGGTTAAGATGTTTGATGTGTTTGCGCTATTCCAGATGAAGTTCCTGCGATTACTCTAAAGGAATGCGGTTTATGATGACGGTTGAATTTACCTTTACTCCTATTGTTGGTATAAACGGTTTTACTGGAATTTCTATTTGCTGTTGCTATACTCTTCCCCGTTTAGTTTTAGCATACAACTCGAAAACTGTATAAGGAATGATCCTAATTCCCGTTGTGATTTGAGCAGTTGGATCTAATTGAATATCCGCGTTATTGATGAAAATGCTACCGTCATCCACTTTTCTGATGATGTTGCCTTTGTAGACTTTCTCCATAGGGCATTGTCTTTCACCTTTCATGATTTGTTGGATGCACTCAGTCGCGGGCTCCAATTGTGACGTGGGGCATATATGATTCCCTATTTAGGACATGGAGATTTGGTACTGTATAATGTTGGTCCATTCAAATAATAGTGGGAGGTCAGGAAAATCCTGGTATTGTTTGAAATACTGATTCAACGTAGTTCAAGGTATATTCCATTCTTGACTCAGGGTACTTTAAGGATGTATACGATAGTGTCTTTGTTGTAGATAATATAAGCCTGATATCCAGAACGTTTTCTACAAGAGTTGTTTCCAGACCCTGGTGCACTAGGAACTGCTGTACTGCTTAGCTCCGCCAAACTGATGATTCGGCTGCTCGGTATATTGCGCCTGGCCAAATCTATAGCTTCTTCTATGTATTAACAATACGTAACTTCTAG